>NC_056667.1:194829843-195138593 GCF_018350195.1 Panthera tigris | reverse complement strand
CATTCTTTCTCATTGCCACGTAGTATTCCATTGTGTATATAAACCACAATTTCTTTATCCATTCATCAGTTGATGGACATTTAGGCTCTTTCCATAATTTGGCTATTGTTGAAAGTGCTGCTGTAAGCATTGGGGTACAAGTGCCCCTATGCATCAGCATTCCTGTATCCCTTGGGTAAATTCCTAATGTATACCTATTGAAAATTCAATTGCATAGTCAATATTAAGATAGCTTATATCAGAGAAACAGCAATTAGGAAATCTTCAAATGAAGTACTAAGTAAGGACCTGTGAGAAGTAGGACAAAAGATAATTAATGAAAAGATGTTGTGAACATCAACTTTACTGAAATAATTAAATATGAAGTTTGGTTAAATAATTCAATCTCAGTAGGAAAAAAAATGTATATGTAGAATATCAGCTGGGCTCAAATGGGAATGGTGTTAGAATACAAATCAAATTTTAGTAGATTCTTTGAGCTGTATGGTAACATTCAAGAAAATTTTAACTGATTAACACATCTGTATGGTGCAAATAGAAATATGTCTTTCTTCAACTATGTGCCCATGGCTCATTTGGTTTGGCCAAGGCAGATGTGAGAAATTTACCTCAAAATTTCATATATATATATATATATATATATATATATATATATATATATATATATATATATTTTACTCCAGTGCCAGCTAAATGGAAATCTCAGCATCCTGAAATTAATCAGTCAATTTGTTAAACATATAAATAAATTTAGGAGACTGGCTTAGAAATAATTCCTTAGAAATGAGTCAGCAGGGTTATTGAAAACCCAATTGGCAGGGACAGGGAATCATTCAGAGATGAGAGAATTTCACAGTTCAAGATTTGAAAGGACTTTAAGTGTCTGTAGGAGTCAGGATGCATAGGATGTCTAAGTGGTTCAAACTAACATATTTACTCACTTTGGGAGAGGCAAATGAGATTTCTTTCTAGAATTTCATAGGTGTCTTATCTGGTGATAGCTGGTGTATTTCTAAAAGTAGGCTCATGAATTTGCAGGATAGCAGAGTTAACTTGGTAACTCAGGATACTGGCTGAAAGATAAAGATTCAAAATCTATTGTCTGTTAATACATAGAAAAATTTATGAATGGTTTCCTTTTATCATTTTAGCTCTACAAATGTCTCTTATAGTTTTCATTTCCCTACTGTAATATTGATACTGCTAGAGTCCATTTTTATCTGGATTATTAAACAATACTATGAATAATTTTACTTGTGGTAAACAAGTACAACTTAGTTAACATTTATCAAGGACTCACAACAGATCTAAAGTGTACACACTACCTGCTCTACATATACTATCAGTTTAGTTTTCACCGTGATCCTAGGATGTAGTGACTTCTATTGTCATCTATATTGAGGGGACTGAGGCTCACTCAGAGAGTGTACAACCCACCCATGTTACCTGGCCAGTGAGTGGAAGAGTTGGAATAAGAATCCTAGTCTTTTTGGCTAGGAACTCTGTATGGTGGACCCCTCTGCCTTATCATGAAAGCACTCTGGACTGGACTGTGGCAGGGGGAAATTAATATGTCAGTCATTCACATTCAATTGTTTGAGTGTATAAAACTAAATTACTGATCTTTGCAATTTACTGCAGCTCTGTGTTTGTAGTTAAATTATAATGTTGCTGATTTGACTTGATTTGTTAAAAATTGACCTCAGCATAGTAACAGCTGCCTCTTCCTTGTCTTCATTGTCATTTAGCTTCTCTGCTAGGATAGTAAACCTAGAACCAAAGGGGGAAAAATCAAGTATCATAAATCTGCCAAACATTGTGGTTCATTGGTTCTAATGTCCTTATTCGTCAAAAAATTATGCCTAGATTAAAAATAGAAATACAATAAAATACTTACCTGTTACTCTTCACTGATGAACCAAGAATTTAAGTATCTGTTTGCTGAGATTTAATCAATGTGATAGAAGATATGGATTTAATTATTAGTGGTTTGCACAGAATGGTGGTAATTAAAGATGCATTCTAGGACTGAACTTTAAAGTGAAAAAGAACCCATGTCAAGGCTACTTGAGTTTTCCAAGTCTTTAAATTTTTAATTGCTTTAAGTTTTATTGGATTTCTTGACAACTTATGTAATATAATACATTTTGGAAATTTTTGATCCATGCTTCTTTCTTTAATTTTTAATTTAAATTCAAGTTAGTTAACAAACAGTGTAGTATTGGTTTCAGGGGTAGAACCCAGTGATTCATCACTTATATGTAACACCGTGCTCATTCCAGCAAGTGCCCTTCTTAATGCCCATCACCCATTTATCCATCCTCCACCCACCTTCTCTCTAGCAACCCTCAGTTTGTTCTCTGTATTTAAGAGTCTCTTATGGTTTGCCTCCCTTTCTCATTTTATATTATTTTTCCTTCCCTTCCTCTATGTTCATCTGATGTGTTTCTTAAATCATATGATATTATCTTTCTCTGCCTGACTTATTTCACTTAGCATAATATACTCTAGTTCCAACTATGTTGTTGCAAATGGCAAGATTTCATTCTTTTTGATTGCTGGGTAGTGTTCCATTGTGAATATATATATATATATGTGTGTGTGTGTGTGTGTGTGTATACATATACATATGTGTGTGTGTGTGTGTGTGTGTGTACACATATACACCACATCTGTTTTATCCATTGATCATTTGATGGACATTTGGGCTCTTTCCATACTTTGGCTATTGCTGATAGCTCTGCTATAAACATTGGGGTGCATGTCCCCCTTCAAATCAACATTTTTGTATCCTTTGGATAAATACCTAGTAGTGCAGTTGCTGGATCATAGAGTAGTTCTATTTTTAATTTTTTGAGGAAAAATTTTTCCAGAGGGGCTGCACCAGTTCCCCTTTCTCTGCATCCTTGCCAACATCTGTTGTTGCCTGAGTTGTTAATTTTAGCCATTCTGACAAGTGTGAGGTGGTATCTCATTGTGGTTTTGATTTGTATTTCCCTGATGATGAGTGAGGTTGAGCATCCTTTCCTGTGTCTGTTAGCCATCTGGATGTCTTCTTTGGAAAAGTATCTATTCATGCCTTCTGCCCATTTCTTCACTGGATTATTTGGTTTTGGGTATTGATTTTGATAAATTCTTTATAGATTTTATATACTAATCCTTTATCTGATATGTCATTTGCAAATATCTTCTCCCATTCCATCAGTTGCCTTTTAGTTTTGCTGATTGTTTCCTTCATTGTGCAGAAATTTTTTATCTTGATGAGGTCCCAATAGTTCATTTTTTTTTTTTTTTTTGTTTCCCTTGCCTCTTGAGACATGTCTAGTAAGAAGTTGCTACAGCTAAGGTCAGAGAGGTTGCTGCCTGTTTTCTCCTCTAGGATTTTGATGATTTCCTGTCTCACATTTAGGTCTTTCATCCATTTTGAATTTGTTTTTGTGTATGGTGTAAGCAAGTGGTCTGGTTTCATTCTTCTGCATTCTGCATTCTTCTGTCCAGTTTTCCCAGCACCATTTGCTGAAGAGACTCTCTTTTTTTTTTTCCATTGCATACTCTTTCCTGCTTTGTCAAAGATTAGTTGGCCATACATTTGTGGGTCCTTTTCTGGGTTCTCTATTCATTCTTCTTTCTAATCTCTCCTTTTTATGGAATTACCATTCTCCTACCTAATCAACTTAAAAATGTTGATGATACCTTTTTTTTATTTCCAACGTTTTCACTGTCTCTCTAACTCCACATCTAATTACCTACCTTTAAAACATTTCATCTCTCAATATTTTCCCCCTCCTTCTCATTCTTGTTTTTTTTTTTCTTGAGTCTGTCTGCCTCATGCCTGGATTCCTATTTTGTTTGTAAACGATCTCTCTTTTTCTAAAAAGATATTCTGCAAAGCATAAGTTATTTGTCCCTAAATGTTTTGGCCATTTCTCTCCCCTCTTCACATTCCTGTACTAACTCACCATGCAGCGTGATGATAAAACCCAACTTTCTTTGAGGTAGGATTCAAAATCCTCCATAATCTACTTCAGAGATACTTTTCCAGCAGTATGTCCTGCTAATATTTACAATTCAATTTCATTTATTATTTTTTAAATTTAAAATATTTCTCAGTCTTGTGCTAGTACTAAACACTTGTGGTTTGCTAAATCATGATTATTTTTATCTTAAAAATAATGATGACAGCAGTCAATGTGTATGAGAAGTGAAATAAATATACAAACATTTTTATCCCTCACTAGCTCTTCATTCCTTTCTCGTTTATATTTTTTTAAGAACAGCAGTTTGTTAAAGTTTATGTTAAGTATGAATTTAGCTTCTTTCAATTAAAATAATTTATTTTAGGGGCACCTGGTGGCTCAGTCGGTTGAGCGTACGACTCTTTATTTCAGCTCAGGTCATGATCCCAGGGTCTTGAGATCAGGCCCTGTGTTGGGTTCTGTCCTGGCTGTGAAGTCTGCTTAAGATTCTCTCTCTCTCTCTCTCTCTCTCTCTCTCTCTCTCTCTGCTCCTTCACCCTGCTCTCTCTCTCTCTCTCTCAAAAACACAAAAAACAAAAAAAATAATAATGTGCTTTATTGTCTTTCTAGCATAGTGATTTATTTATTCCAAAGTCTGTTTTAATTTATTAAATGTCATCTATTTATTTTTGCCTTGTGATGTTATTCTCCCTCAAGCATTTTGTAATTTGTTCAATTTATTTTCTTATTACCTTTTAATTTGTTTCTATTTTCTTTATCACAAAAAAGCACATGCTAGTTGTAAAAAGTATATATGTGTAAGAACATAGAGTAAAAGTTGAATGTATCCAATTCCCTATTTTGTCGGTCCCATTCCACTTCCCATTTAGGACTTTAGGCTTAGATTTTAACATATGCATTAGCACATACTTTGACTTAATCGAAAGTTCCATTTGTTTCTTCTATTAAAAGATGATATGTACTGGGAGATATACTTTATTACTTAATTAAAAAAGAATTGTTTAAGAATGTCCTTATTTTGCTGTCCTATTTGAATATTATTTTGTCTAGATTTAGGATTTGGAGTTCAAAGCCATTCCCAAGTTTTACTAATATCGTCCCTCTATCTTTTAGCATATGGCCCTGAAACTTGATAGCAATCATAAATATGTTTCCAGAAAACAACAGAATAATAGTGGATAAAAATATAGACTCTAAAATTAGTATGCTTCTGCTGAAATTCCTTTTCCACAACTTTTTTGCTTATGACTTTGCTAAAATTAATTAGTTGCTTTGTTTTCAGTTTCTTCAATTGTAAAATGAAAACAATATGATAATACTGTAGTCATTGTATAAGGTTAAGTATTATACTACACAACACCCAATATACACAGTAAACTCTGTAATATTAGGTAGTTGTACCTGTGATTTTTTAATTATAGTTAAGATTTCTCTTTGAGGCCTTAAGATTTTTTTCTTTGTAATTAGTATTATGTTAAATCTAATTGTGGCTCTTTTTTATTTCATATTTCATTCTGCATTGAGTTGTAAACATACAAACAAACCACCTTTTTAAGCTCCATTTCGAAGTTTATTAGTACTTATGGGTCTATTCTCCAGATCTGCTTTGCTCATATTGTTTTATTTCCTTACCTCATCATATTGTGTTATAGGAGAATACTTTAGCTCAATCTTCCCAGTTACTATTTGCTTTATGATTGCACCTTAATTTGACCTTCAGCTGCTCAACTGAGATTTCTGGGGTGTGTGTGTGTGTGTGTGTGTGTGTGTGTGTATACATTTTTTGTTTAATTTCCAATATTTTTATTTTTTCTTTACAACATATTGTAATTACTTTATGGAAATGCAACATTCTCTTGACTCTCCCCAAAACTATTTATTTTAAACTTATTTGTATTATTATCTCTGTTTCTCTTGATGTCAGTTCTATTTGTTGGTTATCTGCCTTATAAAGGTTACTTTTTCTGAAATATCTGCTATGCTGTATGTTCATTTTATCTTTAGAATTTTTTTTTGTTGTTATAATTTGCCATTGAGTCTCAGCTTATCTCAGGACAAGCTTGGCTATTTTCTTCTGCTCATCTCAAGTGTATGGGCCTGAGAAAAGAATGATAATAGTGAGGCTACACTGATTACAGTACAGTGAGTCATTCTGGGGAAACTTATTACACTAACCTCTGTTCCTTGTATTGGTTGATTCATCTTGTAGCAACCTTGTACTACTGTCACCTTTGGAACCCTGGGCTTATTTTAAGGTCTGGCTTTCTTAGATCTTTCAATACAATTGATTTCATCTGCTTTCTGGTTTCTAGAAACTTTTGGTATATTTTTTTCTTTGTCAATACCAGTCCTAACTTAGACTTATTTATTTACCTTAGCATCTTTTGGGGGATCATATAGTGGAAAATGAAAGTGGAAGAGAGGAAACAATTATACACAGTCTACCATCTTGATACAATATTATTTTTGATCACATTTGTTTTCTTTCCCTAGCATCTGTAGAGTAGTCAGATCTTTAGAAACTGATACATCAGTTTCACAAAATTATCAGTGACAAATTCCAAGATACTACTGAGAATGCAATATGTAATGGTCACCATGCTAATGTGAGACCAAGTTTTTATTTGCTTTTTTATTGGAACTTTTTAAGTGCATTTTTTTTCTGAGATGGAGAGTCTGTTTCCTTAGAAGATAATGATAATTCTTGGATGAAGCAATTTGTACATATTAATTTGAATGCTTCATAAAGTCTCTTTTATAACAAGAGATGCTATTTCATCTTGTCATGCTTCTTCTCCACCCCACCCCACCCCCCACTGCATCACTTTGGAGTTTATTTTACAGGGCTGAGATCTGTCAGGGAAGGATAGACAACTAACTTTTTTTTTTAATGTTGTTTTTATTTAACATGCTGTGCATGGCACATCTTCCTGTGGTAATGAGCTGTTAAGGATTGCACTAATAGCAGTTTAGTAGCTGTAGCTAAGGATTTCCCTACCAATAAATACAATTTCCTTGACTATTAGGCAGAAAACCTTGCATAGCCTCTTAGCACAAGTGGCATTGATTAATGACCATGGAAAATAAGTATTGTACTCAGGGAACAAACATAGCAACCTATGAAACAATTCAAATCTAAGGCAGAAAATATAGAATTCTAATATATTTGCAAAAGATACAGGAATCTTAGGAGATGTGAGCAAGAAAGATAAAGAATTGAACTTAAAGAAATTTAAAAAGTTTAGGAATACCTCCTATTGGTATGAAGTGAAGCAGTAAGCCTTTTTCTTCAACAACCACAACCCATATCTAGAATTTAGAATAATACCCTGAAACAATCATTGCTTACAAAAAAAAGTTAATAACTCTTTAAATCTAGTAGAGGACATTTATAAAGATTTAAATTAGTATTCAGAAACCTAAATTTTAAAAATAATTTAATCTAGGGAACATTGAAAGCAAAATTTATCTGTTTGAAACTCATATTTAATATAAAAACAAATAAGGCATCTTCAAAAGTTTATATGTTTATGTAGTATTTATTTTCCACTGAAACATACAATATAAAAATGAGAGATGCCAAAATATTCTGCCTTCAGTGTGAGTTTGTGCTCAGTGTATAATTTGTTTTTCCTCTTACATTTAGGATACACATACATTTTCTGTTCTTTGTAATGTCAGGATTAATACTGCAAAATGTTTATCACCTTGTAGTTTCATATAAGTGAATATATGTTATGAACTATATATGCATATGTAATTCTATTTATATATAAGTTTTCATAGTTGTTTTTGGTTTTGTTTTTCTGATCTTATTAACCATATTGCCATGGTTTTATGAACTGTTTTTAATTTAGAATTTGAGTCAATTTAAAATTTAGCTTTAGAAGGATTGTCCACGTCCCTATACTAAATTGCAGCATTCACTCTATTTTGCTTATGGGCTATTAACTCAAGATTAGTTTTCATTCTGACTGCTATTTACCACAGTTTAGAGGGTAAATGATTACTAAGGAAGGGAAAATATAATTTCCTCTACAACCTTCTTTTAAGCCCCCACCTGACCTTCATATATTGTTTTCACCACCAGACCGGCTCCCTTGACTATCAATAGCTGAAGTAACAGCCAATTAATATTGCCAAAACATTCCTGAACTTTGAGAATATCCATGTAGCACAGGAAAAATGTGTGATTTCTAACCCCTCATTTCTGTGAGGTCAATGTTATGTAGCTAATGTCAATGTAATAACTCCTGGGCTGTATGAGAATCAGTCTTAGCACTCAAATGTTGTCAAAGATAACATTGACAGAATTGAAGTGATGTCTATCTGATGTAATTTTCATTTCTTATTGACATGAAAAACATGAAAGATAAATGGTAGTGTTAATTTATTTATTAATTTAAAAAAATGAGGTTATAGAGTCTTCCTTTCAGACAATGTCAGAAGATTAGAAGCTGTAACACTATATTTTAGAAACGAATTACAAAATTGTTCACATGTTCTATTAGTGGCTACCATTCTATAACTAGAGACAACATATAACATTTAATTTTCATAGGCTCATAATAACTACTGGTCTAATATTGAAAGAGAAATTCTTTAAAATTAGGCAGAAATTGGGGCACCTGGGTGGCTCAGTCGGTTAAATATCCAACTCTTGATTTCAGCTCAGGACAAGATCTCACGGTTCATGAAATAGAGCCTGCTTGGGATTCTCTTTCCCTTTCTCTCAGCCCCTCCCCTGCTCACACTCTTTCTCTCCCCTCTCTCTCAAAAATAAATAAATAAACACTAAAAGGAATACTTTAGTAAAAAAAAAAAAGAAATGAATCAATGATTGTTGACCATCAAACTAAATCTTGCTATAGTAAGATGCTATATGCATGTCAGATGGTTCTAACCCCAAAATATTAGCAAAGTTTTAAAAAAGAAAATTAATTTCCGACACAAAATAAATTGTAGGTAGCAGCAAAAGAAACTGAAACAAAATGATCCATTTATATTTACAATTGCTTTAGCGTATAAAGGAATATGTTTATCTCAAAGCAGTAAACATTGGGAATTTCTGTACATATGCTGTTTTACACAGATTTGATCCCATTCTCTTGATTGTTCTATATTCAGTTGTTTGACTTTACAATAACATGTTAATGACGTGCCTAGTTCAAAGCATCTGCAGCTAATTTGAATTAAATATAGTTCAGGAGTCTGAGCTATTCAAAGATGTTTGAGTTATTCAGACCACTATTGACTTAAAGAAATAGGGAAAAAGCATATTTTGTGTACTCATCCCGCCAAGAAAAGTTGGATTGCTGTGTTTTGTATATCATGACCCAAGAGCATGAATTCTAAAAAGCAAAAATGAAAGCTAATAGAGAATTGATTTATGTTAATGATTTTTAAAATAATTAATTACAATTACATACTTTATCACAAAATCAATTACTAATATATTCTGTCTCTTTAATTAAGGCGGTGAATAAAATCAGATAAACAGAAGGCATAGAATTATAAGGGAAAAACTAATTTTCATATTTTAGTCAGCCGTAGGTCAGAAAAGAATAAACTGTAAGTTATTAAATACTCAAAAAATCTACTTATGCCCCTATTGAAATATTTGAGCTAGTTTAATTAAAATAAAAATATCTTCAAAACTGGAAACAAATTTTAAACATTTTAAACCTGGAATATGACTAAATGTTTTTCCTTTAAGTTTTTGTTAGATGCTTAACTATTAACTTGAATAATACTTAATGTTTTTGTTATTTTATTCCCTATTGAGTCAAGAAAATTTGACAATAAGGTAATCATGGTAGTGATTTATAGTGCTTTCTTGTAAATAGCAAAATATTATAGGGGTGTGTGGGTGGCTCAGTCAGTTAGGCGTCCAGCTTCAGCTCATGTCATGATCTCGTGGACTGTGAGTTCAAACCCCACGTTGGGCTCTGTGCTGACAGCTTAGAGCCTGGAGTCTGGTTTGGGTGTCTCCCTGTCTCTCTGCCCCTCCCCTTCTCACACTCTGTCCAAAATATAATATAGTGCATCACTGTATAAAAGGTAATATATTTAGATCTCAGTTAATCTTCACAACAACCCCAAGGTATAATTGTTGTATAATAATTCTCAAAGAAATTACTCAGTTACTAGTTACTCTAGTTTGCTCATAAACACTGAGGTTTTAGATTGACTATTAACATTTGTTATAGGGATCTCACTTCAAGGAACTAGTGTCATTTTATAACCTAAGCAGGAAAACAAAATCTCCTCTTACATAAAAAAAACGGTGTTTTTTGTTGTTGTTGTTGCTGTTGTTTGTTTGTTTGTTTTCTTTCAGGTCAGGGACAGTTTTTAATAGAAGCTATATTTGCAACTTTTCAGGTCAGGTTGTTTTTTGTTTGTTTTTTTAATTTAAAGTTTATTTATATTAGAGAGAAAGAGACAGAGTGCATGTGGGAAAGGGGCAGAGAGAGAGGGAGTCACAGTACCCAAAGCAGGCTCCAGGCTCTGAGCTATCAGCACAGAGCCCAACATGAGTCTCAAACCCACAAATAGTGAGATCATGACTTGAGCCAACATCACATGCTTAACTGACTGAGCTACCCAGGTGCCCCAGGAATGGTTTTTAATAGAAACCATATTTTCAACTTTTAGGTATATTTGAATTTCATATTTATATTCTACCTAAACTTAGACATGTGTGTGTGTGTGTGTGAGTGAGTGTGTATGTGTGTGTGAGTGAGTGTGTGTGTGTGTGTGTGTGTGTAGAATAATCTCAAGATTGGTATAATGTATGAAAACAATCCATAACATTTAGATTCTGAGGTGGGAGTAGAGAGATGAATAGATTAAATATTTATCAATTTTATTTTATACTGAGGATTAAACAAAATAGTATGAGTAAGGCAACCAGTATGTTGTTCCTAGCTCTCAATAAATGTATTAGCTTATATTTGGTCTTCAATAGAAGAAAGAAAGTGTGAGAGAGAAAGCAGATACCTATTTAATCGATGACAAATAATTTGTGTACATATGAAGAGGCTGAGGTTGGGAAACTATTGATGAATTCACATTAAACCAACATTAATGTCATTAGGACTAAAGTTGTCAACATTGTACCCATGGTATAGCATCTTTTTAAGGAGGGTTTGATACTAATGTATATAAATTTTTAAAATATATAAAGTTTATCTTTTAATTTGTATATATAGACATCACTTAACTTATTGTGTCTACAGCATCAAAATATTATCACTATAATATTTGACATTAAAGCAATGTTGTATATTAATTAAAGTATGACTTATAATGGTATTATTAAAATTATTCTGCTTATTTTAGAGATGATAGTGGTAAACCACATGTCCAAAAATTATATTAAATATAATTATGTATTTGGCATGAAATCTAAAAGTGACAACATACATACAAATATATTCATGTGAATATGCCCACACACACATACATTGCTACCACTACCACCACTGCTGCCACCATGACACATGTGGAAATTATGGACACTAAGAAATTATAAAATGTTTCGTGGGCTCACCATGTAAATGTTTACTAACATATCTAACCTTTCATAAATCATCTTTCTATAATACATTGACCTGAGTATTTAAAAAGTAAAAGTTTAGGACAATCCAATGGGATATATTAGCCTAGGTTCTTCACATAGGGTCTAGTCCATGTTTAGTTTAGTTTAGTGTATTATTCCATCAAACAACAGGCCAGATTTTCATGCCTAGAAATAATAAGAGAATACTTTTTTTTGTCCAACTTATCAAGAAATAATATCCAGACAGAAGTAATTCTGCTAAATCTTTAAGAACAAATTCTCTCTAGTGTGGAGAACCATCTATCTTGCTAATAGATGTCAAAAGAGCGCCAGAGTAACCAAAGTTATATCACACAAACTAGATTTTAAATTTTTTTCATGTTTATTTATTTTTGAGAGAGAGAGGTCAGAGAGAGAGGGAGACACAGAATCTAAAGCAGGCTCCAGGCTATGAGTTGTCAGCACAGAGCCCAACATGGGGCTCAAACTCATGAACCATGAGATCGTGACCTGAGCCAAAGGGAAGTCATAACCGACCGAGCCACCCAGGTGCCTCCAGACAAACTAGATTTTAAAACAAAGAATGTGACAAGAGATGAAGCAGGGTACTATATCACAATTAAGGGGTCTGTCCATCAAGAAGATCTAACAATTGTAAATAGTTATGCCCCCAACTTGGAAACCCAAATATATAAATTAGTTAATATCAAATATAAAAAAATCACACTGATAATAATACAGTAATCATAGGGGACTTTAATACCCACCCACCCCATCCCCGCTTACAACAATGGACATATCACCTAAGCAGAAAATCAACAAGGAAACAATGGTTTTGAATGACACACTGGACCAGATGGACTTAACAGATATATTCAGAACATTTCATCCTAATGCAGCAGAATACATACTATTCTTGAGAGCACATGGAACATTGTCTATAATAGATCACATACTGGGTCATAGATCAGACCTCAACAAGTACAAAAAGATTGAAATCATACCATGTTGTTTTCAGATGACAACACTATGAAACCTGAAGTCAACCACAAGAAAAAATTTGGAAAGCCCTTATACACATGGAGGGTAAGGAACATCCTACTAAAGAATGAATGGGTTAACCAGGAAATTAAAGAAGGAATATAGAAATACATGGAAGCAAATGAAAATGAAAACACGACTGTCCAAACCCTTTGGGATGCAGCAAAGGCAGTCCTAAGAGGAAAGTATATTGCAATCCAGGCCTATCTCAAGAAGCAAGAAAGGTCCCAAATCCACAATCTAACCATACACCCAAAGCAGCTAGAAAAGGAACAACAAATAAATCCTAAAGCCAGCAGAAGAAGGAAAATAATAAAGAATAGAGCAGAAATAAATAGTATAGAAAACAACAACAACAATAAAATAGTAGGACAGATCAATAAAACTAAGAGCTGGTTCTTTGAAAGAATAAACAAAATTGATAAACCCCTAGCCAGACTTGTCAAAAAGAAAAGAGAAAGGACCCATATAGGTAAAATCGTGAATGGAAGAGGAGAGTTCACAACCAATACCACAGAAATACAGACAATTATAAGAGAATACTAGGAAAAGTATGTGCCACCAAATTGGGTAACCTGGAAGAAATGGATAAATTCCTAGAAACTCACAAACTAGCAAAACTGAAACAGGAAGAAATAGAAAATTTGAACAGTCCCATAACCAGCAAAGAAATTGAATCAGCTATCAAAAATATCCCAACAAACAAAAGTCCTGGGCCAGATGGCTTCCCAGGGGAATTCTACCAGACATTTAAAGAAGAGCTATTTTGCTCAACTATTCAAAAAAAATAGTAATGGAAGGAAAACTTCCAAACTCATTGTATGAAGCCAGGATTACCTTGACTCCCAAACCAGACAGAGATCCCACAAAAAAAGGAGAATTACAAGTCAATATCCCTGATGAACATGGATGCAAAAATTTTCAACAGGATACTAGCAAATTGAATTCAACAGCATATAAAAAGAATTATTCACTATGATCAAGTGGGATTCATTCCTGGGCTGCAGGGCTGGTTCGGTATTTGCAAATCAATCAATGTGATACAACACATTAATAAAGGATAAGAACCATATGATCCTGTCAATAGATGCAGAGAAAGCCTTTGACAAAATACAGCATCCATTCTTGATAAAAACTCTCTATGAAGTAGGGATAGTTAGAACATGCCTCAACATCCTAAGGCCATACATAAAACACCCTCAACTAATATCATCCTCAGTGGAAAAAACTGAGGAGCCTTTCCCCTATGATCAGGAACATGACAGGGATCCCCACTCTCACCATTACTATTTAATATAGTACCAAAAGTTTTAGCCTCAGGAATTAACCAACAAAAAGAAATAAAGGGCATACAAATCAGCAAGGAAGAGGTCAAACTTTCACTATCTGCAGACAATATGATACTCTATGTAGAAAACCCAAAAGACGGCACCAAAAGATTGCTAGAACTAATACATTAATTCAGCAAAGTTTCAGGATATAAAATTAATGTGCAGATATCTGTTGCATTTCTATACACCAATAATGAAGTATCAGAAAAAGAAATCAATTAATCAATCTCATTTGCATTGCACCAAAAAAATAAGATACCTAGGAACAAACCTAACTGAAAACGTAAAGTATCTGTAATGTGAAAACTATAGAAGACTTATGAAAGATATTGATGAGGACACAATGAAATGGAAAAATACTCCATGTTCACAGAATGAACTATTAAAATGTCTAGACTACTCAAAGCAATCTACACATTTCATGCAATCCCTATCAAAATGCCATGAGCATTCTTTGCAGAGCTAGATCAAGCAATCCTAAAATTTGTATGGAACCACAAAAGACCCCAAGTAAACAAAGCAATCCTTAAAAAGAAAAACAAAACTGGAGGTATCATGATTCTGGATTTCAAGCTATACCACAAAGCTGTAGTCATCAAGGCAGCATGGTACTGGCACAAAAACAGACACATAGATCAATAGAACAGAATAGAAAACCTAGAAATGGACCCACAAGTATATATGGTCAACTTGTCTTCCAACAAAGCAGGAAAGAGTATCCAACGGAAAAAAGACAGTGTCTTCAACAAATGGTATTGGGAAAACTTGATGGAGACATACAAAAAAATGAAACTGGACCACTTTCTTACACCATACACAAAAATAAATTCAAAATGGGTGAAAGACCTAAATGTAAGACAAGAAACTATCAAAATACTAGAGGAGAATACAAGCAACAACCTCTCTAACCTTGGCTGGGGCAACTTCTTACTAGACAGATAACAGAAGGCAAGAGAAATAAAAGCAAACTTTATCTACTGAGACTTCATCAAGATAAAAAGGTTCTTCACAGCAAAGGGAACAATCAACAAAACTAAAAGGCAACCTACAGAATGGGAGAAGATATTTGCAAATGACATATCTGATAAAGGGTTAGTATCCAAAATCTGTTAAGGAACTTACAAACTCAACACCCAAATAACAAACAAGGCAGTTATGCAATGGTCAGGGGTTGCCTGGGTGACTCATTCAGTTAAGTGTAGGACTCTCGATTTTGGCTCAGGTCATAATCTTACAGTTCGTGAGACTGAGTCCTGCATCCAGCTTCATGTGCTAACACCGCCGCAGAGCCTGCTTGGGATTCTCTGCCTCCTGTCTGCCCCTCCCCCACATGCACTATCTGTCTCTCAAAATAAACAAACTTTAAAAAATAAAGTGAATGGATGAAAGAGTAAATAAATAAATAAATTTTAGCAGTTTTGCCATGTATTTTCCAAGATACATGGGTTTCCAATTATAAACTTGGCAGACATTTTTAATCTCAATACACTTGACTATTTGGATTTTTTTTTTTTTTTGAGAAGTCAGAATGTTAGAGTTGGGCTAGGTTACTTGCTTTATTAAATAATTTAGATATTTATTTTCAAAAATGAAAGTTACCAGAGGGTTTAGAGAATGTTTAAGAAAGGAAACATAATATAAAGTGAAGAAGTTTGTTTGATATGGAATGAATTCTGTTCCTGATGCTGCTTGAATATTAGAATGCTTGAGTAGGAGGGAATTAAGATCCATCAATTCTTTGATAGACAAGAAGACAAAAACTCCCATCTAAATTTGCAGTTAATGTAGCAGATGGGGGATTCATATCCACGATCCTAGACACATTGCCCAATACTCTTTTCATATTGCTTTCTCAGTTGGACAGACTGAAAATTGCAGACCTTACATTTCTATTTCTGCCATTTTGCTTCATGGCTATAGGCAGTTAAGGATGTATCCAAACTTTCAGCCCTCAGAGCAATGCTTGTTACTTAACTAAGAGTAACTGTTCTTGTCACAAACACAGTGAAAACCTCATTTTGATCTTTTGTAGCATCCAGAGTCTATCTTAGTTTTAGCAAGGCATTTATGTTTTATGTAGTGATTGATTAAAATTGAACATGGGATTGCTCTGGTTAAATATGTTATAATATCTCTGTGATAGGTATCAACAGCAAAAATAGGCAAAATCTTATTATAAATACTCTACCAGGTTACATTCTTAAATCGAGGAGAGGGAGGATTCAAAATTTTTGGTAAATTTTAAATACTGCCCAATACAGGAACATATTGTATTAACAGTTAGTAGAGACTGATGAATAATAAAACGAGTACAATATCTAAATTTGAGGTTTTGCCACATGAAAAAAATAAGAATAAACCATCTTTTGCCTTTATAAAAAGATACTAAGCCTTGCATATAAATGACAAAAGTGACAAAATTCTACCAAAAAGGGCTACATGGTAAGATTATTTTAACTTATCTTTAAACTATTAGGAAGAAATAATGATACTAATTAGTGTCTACCTCAACAGTCTCCAGAGTTGAAAAATGACTGCTTTATGTATAACTAACATTTATTAGGATGGCAAGGAGAAGAGCTTACTAAATCTGATGTACCCTTTAAAATATAATGGAATCAAACAAGAATACCTTAAGGTACTCCTCTTCTAGGGCCTGTTGACTTCAGTATGGATATCAAATGTCTTTTTATCTTACTTTATTGCTAATTTATTCAACAGTATTCATTAAATCCTTGATGTATAATATATATGCTCTCATGGATAGAAGATGAGAATACACTATATAAAGCCTTCCTAGCTGCCAAGATTGGACTAAGACAAACATCTTTATATAGTGTATTCAGGTAGACACTAATTAGTATCATTTCTTCCTAATAGTTTAAAGATAAGTTAAAATAATCTTACCATGTAGCCCTTTTTGGTAGAATTTTGTCACTTTTGTCATTTATATGCAAGGCTTAGTATCTTTTTATAAAGGTAAAAGATGGTTTATTCTTATTTTTTTCATGTGGCAAAACCTCAAATTTAGATATTGTACTCGTTTTATTATTCATCAGTCTCTACTAACTGTTGATAATACAATATGTTCCTGTATTGGGCAGTATTTAAAATTTACCAAAAATTTTGAATCCTCCCTCTCCTCGATTTAAGAATGTAACCTGGCAGAGTATTTATAATAAGATTTGGCTATTTTTGCTGTTGATACCTATCACAGAGATATTATAACATATTTAACCAGAGCAATCCCATGTTCAATTTTAATCAATCACTACATAAAGCATAAACACCTTGCTAAAACTAAGATACCTGAAGGAATTGTACTTTATGTAGGTGAGCTTAAGAGCATGTGGAGGAGTCAGGGGGTTGGGGGGGTATCTGAGATACAGGCAATATTGTGCAGGGACTGATAGAAGCACAATATATTCAATAATTATCAGGAATTCATTATCTGTGCACAATTATGAAGAGTACGATTTTAGAAGTGAGCAAGAAAAGGCAAAGGGCTCAACAGCAATGTTAAGGAACTTGGATTTCAATTCTATAGGCCAAGGGAAACCACTGAGAAGTTTTAAGGAAATTTATCCTTATGAATTATTATAATCATCGCAGTTTACCCAGGTGAGATATAATTTTTAAAAAAATATGTAAGCAAATTCCTCAACTCAAGAGACAGAGCATGAGTGGAGGAGGGGCAGAGATAGAGGAAGACAAAGAATCTGAAATAGGCTCGAGGTTCTGAGCTGTCAGCACAGAGCCTGATGTGGGGCTCAAACTCATGAATCGCGAGATCATGAACTGAGCCAAAGTTGGATACTTACCTGACTGAGCCACCCAGGCTCTCCCAAAAGGAGGATTTTTTAAAATATATTTTTTATTTGCTTAATTTCTATCCACAGCATTCATCACCATCTACAGTATTATATGTTTTAATTGTTTGCTTATTGTCTATAAGATTTTTTTCTGTTTTCTAGCCCTAATTCTAGAACATTTTCTGGAACAGTCAAAGCAAAGGCACTCAATATGTATTGGTTAAATAAATGGGCATGAAATCCTCGACAAAACTCCTACTGTGTCAGACATATCCATCACTAGAATTGAATTTTAATGGCCTATTTCAAAATAATGTTGAGTATTAACCATGATATGTTTGCAATATGCTGAATTTCTAAAACAATTTAGAAATTCTGTGTGCTAGAATTTGCATTTCAAATGAATTTTGCTGTTTGAAAGGTTTCTATATAATTATTGAAATAATATTTTCATTTAAAATAGTTTTAATTTAATGTTAAGAAAATTTCTAGTCACATACAAAATCTAGACTCACTAACTTCTAACCCTGTACTCTTATTGAGTCACTACATTATTCTCCTTAGTAACTTATTAGGTTTTCATCTTCTAAATTTTGCAACATTGGGTATCCTCAAGAGAGGCTGCTACAAGGTACTATTTGCACGTCTCAACCTGTGCTTTTGGCTTGAGCACCTGAGAAGCAGATTGAATGGCAGTCTTCTAAATTTATTTATAAGTGTCCTTCCTTCTTCAAATAACATGGGTGTGACTATCTGAGTATTTTAAATTTAACAAATTACTAGAAGTTGAATTGTTTTAAATTGAGAACTGCCTGAATAGTCTATTATTATTATTATTATTATTATTATTATTATCACTATTATTATTTTTGGTTATTGCCTTTACAATCTGGTACAATGCTACATACATAGTAAACACTCAGAAAAATCTTGTTGAATCTTGTGGAAAATGCAGTTTTTCAAAATAGCCTGGATATTAGGATAACTTTCTAAGAGTAATTTATTGTGCTTTGTTAAAAATAAGTAGAATGCCTACAACATATGCAAATACATTGAAGTTGCAGGAACTCCTACAGCCTTAACTATGTTAATCCCACAGACATTTTTATGGTTTTTTATTATAATAATGCAATATAAATTTCTAAAGCATTATACAATTCACTGCCCACACAAAAATCCACTTTCACATTTCTTGAGTAGACATTTATTCAGATGCCTAAAAATTGTTTAGTGGCTGGCAGATTCATGATTGGAAATGATCTGATAAATACTCTCTTTTATTTTGTACAGAATTTTTAAGGGGTTTAATGACCATTAATACTAATATTGTATCTATTTCTTTCCTAAATTAATTATACTTATTTTCAGAGATTATCTTTACTTGCAGATATTACTTTTATTGATGTTACTAATTTGTATTATAAATATGGTAGTAAATACAAGCTAAAAGATGCATGATTCTATTTTGCCCTAATTTCGTATACTAAATTCATATTAATAAAATGAATGGGAGGTCTGTTTTTGAGGAAGATATTCAAATAAACCATGAGTAGAGTGAGAAAAGTTTGCGCAGTACTTTTTCAATATCATATCATTAACCACTTTCACAGACTTTTTTATGCATCGAGTAATGATGTCATTAAAATGTTCTTCTGCCAGAATAATTAATATGCTCTGAATCATCTAGTGGGTATTCCCAACTTTTGGTCCCTATTAACAGCTGAGAAGTGGATACTTAATATAAGATGGTAGTCTCTGTGAAGGAATTTTAACGCATAGTGTAATTGAAGGAGGGGATAAGAAAAAAAATCCCTTACTGTTTTATTTATTTAACTTTTTCAAGTTTATTTGTTTATTTTGAGAGGAGGAGGGGCAGAGAGAGAGAGAGAGAGAGAGAGAGAGAACCCAAATCAGGCTCTGTGCTGTCAGCGAAGAGCCTGATGCTCCTCCTCCAGGAAGGAGCCTGGAACTCATGAACTGTGAGATCAAGAGTCAGATGCTTAACTGACTGAGCCACCCAGGCACCCCAAAAATCCCTTACTGTTTTAAATTGAATAAATGAAAGACTGTATTATAAGGAACAAATAGAATCATTGGAATATAGGATGAACCTAAATAATGACATTGGTTGGCAGTTGTGTAAAACATTAATAATTATAAAATTAAAATGAACGATGTATTGAATTTTAGGAAATATTTTCAATTATAACAGGTCAAGTTAAAAAAAAGGTAAAAACAGAAATACCTTGCTAGGGGAGCATATTAAATAGTACTCGGTAAAATTGAGGACTTTGCTGGTTCTTTCTTGCAAGAAGATAGAGGAAGGACTTACAGGGACTTCAAACATATAAATATCTTCTTGAAGGCCGATTCTAATTAAAGTAGGTCATCTAATAAATATTTGTCTTGCCTTCCTGTGATTTTCATATTTCAGAAGGCAGAAAAAAAAAGAGAGAGATCTTTAGGGATGTCTATTATGGACATAGTTCCATTTAAAAAAAATAAGGAAAAATGGAGATATAAAATAAAAAAGAACCTTGAGAAAAATGGCAATGTCATCATAGAGGTTGCATTAAGAGAACAGTAGTTGAATTCACGCGTGGGTTTTTATTTTAGAAAAGTAGATTTCAAATGGGCCAGATCAATTTTAAGCATGATCATAGTGGCATGGGATTGTATGAGGCCCTTTGAGATAGTTAGGATATTAGGATTTATATCACTACTGCAGGTGACGAGAATGAGGCTTGGAGAGAATCCAACGTAAAATTAGAAAACTGTGGAGTGATGTGAGCCACAAGTATAAGCAGTGATAGAATAAGTAGTGGTAGTTTGAACTCACACTTAAATCCTACACCTTTAATAACAGCAGGTCTTAAGATTAATCTATTCTAAGATCATAGGTAACTAGTATTAATTAATAGTATAAATATTTGTACTCTAGAAAATATTTTTCTTCTGCCTGATGTTTTTTTTTTTTATTTAATCAAGTCTGATAATTAAAAAGACCTAATTAAAGTTTGCAAAGAAAACTAAAAATAATCACATTGTTATTTTTCATATCAAGCAGATTTTAAAAGTTTTAAATGTCAGAAATCTGTAATGTCACTAATAATACTTCATTTGAGAAAGATGAAGTCACAAAGGTATGGCCCTTAAAATCCTGAACTTTAGTGGTGAACCTAACCTGGTTATATGTTTTAATAAGTAAAATCTCTTTTAAATGCCCAAGGTGTTCAGCTCTTCTTCCTTTTTTTTTTTTTTCCCCCATAAAACTTCAAATGTTAGTTCTGGTTGAATGTATTATAAATCATTTTCAATTTTAAAATGTTTAAGTGATTAGCAATGCACTTTGTAACTTTAAATTAGAAGGTATAAAAAATGAGAAAAAAAATGTTGCTTTTTTTGCCTGTCCCAATATTATTATTTGTAGCCTAATGAGATAAAGATGCAAGAAGAAAAATTAGGACAGAAAAATGTATGTAAAAATAAGAAAACCTTTATCTAAATCGACTTTTGATGATTTTAATAAACTAGGAGCAATTCAGCTAATCTGAATCTAGCTGTAATTACTATTTGTTTTTGAAAGATCTCAACTTACCTCCTGAAGCATTTAGTGATGTAATCACTTGATAAATAGGAGAAGATAGTCGTGAGTGAGATTTACTCACATTTGTGGCTGGAACTAGTATCTAATATTAGTACTTATATTTTTTATGTTTTTATATTTAAGAAAATATTATTGATGTTCTTTGCCTTTTCTTTGTTAAAACCTAATAAAAATATCACTTGCTTTTAATTTCACTGTAATCTGTGATGACCAAGTATAGTTTGCTTAATCCAGAGTCAGTTATTTGAAATGTTTAGCTATAATTAGTGAACATTTTTGGAGAGAAAACAGCAAACAGTAACATAACCTTTGCCATGTAGCAGGCAATATTCTAGGTGCTTTCAAATGTTATATCATTTAATCTTAACAACAACCCTGTATCACAAATAGGCTTGTTGTCCCTCCTCTACTCATAGGAAATTGAGATAGAGTCAAACCCAGGAAATCTGGCCCTAAAGTCCAGGTTCTTGATCAATAGGTTTTACTACCTCTGAAGTGTGGAATTAATATTATTTAACTTGAATGTGAAAGCAATTTTGATGTAATGCTTCCTCTGACATTGTGCTTTCAGTTCAATATAATCTCACTTATAGTGAGTCTAATAAATAATTAACCTAGTAAAAACTATCTGGTATATAACAGCTTCTCATCCTGGTTCTAACAATAATTAGCTATGTGATCTTGAGTAAATCAATTATCCTCTCTAGATTCAATTTATTCATCTACACAATAAAGCCCTTAGTTTCCTATATCTGTTGGAACAAATTATTACAAACTGACTGGTTTTACGAAACAGAAACGTATTCACTCACAGTTCTGAAAACCAGAAGTCCAAAATCAAGGAATCAGTGTAGTTGGTTGCTTCTGGTTGCTCTGAGGAAAAATTTGTTCCATGCCTCTCTCCCTAGTGTCTGGTGGTTCCTGGAATCTTTTGCATCCCTTGAGTGGTGGACACATGGCTCTGATCTCTGCCTCTGTCTTCAAATGGTGTACCTTCTTCACTTCTGTCTCTGTGTCTCTATTTTCTCTTTTTGTAAAGACACAAGTCATTGCATTAGGACCTAATCTTAACTGATTAGATCTACAAAGGCCCTATTTCCAAATAAGGCCACATTCTGAGGTTCCAGGTTGGGCTTGAAGTTTTTGAGGTGGGGACACCATTCATCCAGTAGAGACCAGATGATTTCAAATATCCTTTCAGTTATAATATTTTAAGCTGGTGGTTTTAGAGCTTAGCATTTTCACACTTCATCTCAGCAAAATTTTCATTAAGACTGGACTTAAAATTAGGGATTATTTGATTACATTTAGGAAATTTTAGTTTAGATTTGGTGATCTTGGAAAAGAAGTGGTAACTTCTTAGCAAATATTTACCCCTACCTCAGATGCTTAAGCCACAAATATGGTATTTTATGAAAGGTTCTAATGTAATGATTTATCTTATATTGATTTAATTTAATTATAGCTCTCCTTTTCCTCCTAATACATAATAGACTCTGGCTTCATTGGACTAGAGCAGTTACTTTGCTGAATGAACATTTAGAAATTTCTAGTACTTAATAATTTGTTCCATTTACACTCATCATGAGCTCTGTATTTGTCATCTGTGAATCCTGTTACTGCTGGCTGATTTGGTGAATGAGCTAGACTTTGAAGTTGTTTTGCTGGAGTTATTCTAGAAAGCAGTTTTAGACATATTCCCATGTTTATGCTTGAATTCACTGTACTCAGCAAATAGTATTACAAATACTGGAAATTTAGTGATTTAACAGTGAAACAAGAGTAAATAAATGTACTCCTTTTGCAATGGGTTTGTTTTTTCTCCTTCCTTCCTTTTCTCCCTGCCTCTTCCCTTCCTCTTCTCCTCTCCTTATCCCTTCCTTTTTTCCTTCCTTCTTTTCCCTTTTCTTTTTCTTTTCTGTTTCCCTTTTTCTCTATCACATCTAGACAACTATTAGTATCATTGTCAGTACTCAAATCTGGGTAATTTTAAAGAAAATACTTATTCTAGATTAACATAATAAATTGTTTTTTGACAATTGCTAAGAGTCGTCTTTGCAAAAATTAAAATGTTTATCAGTAAATGTGTTAGTATTCTTAGGTTACAAAAATGCATTTTTTTCTAATTTTTTTGAACTATATTTATAATGAAAACAATAACACCTTAAGGATTATATAATAAATCTTGAATGTGGCTTGATGTTGTTTTGTCCAATAATATAGAAATAACTTCATTATAGCACTGGTGTTTTATGTAAGTGATGAATTACTAAATTCTATACCTGAAACTACTATTACATAGTCTGTTAAGTAACTGGAATTTCAATAAAAACTTGGAAAGACAGGGAAAAGATAACTGCATTAATATTCATTTTTAAAAATTAACATTCAAGTGCCTTCTTTGTCCTACTGAAATACTAGGCATTGAGGACAGAATGTTGATTCAAGGAATCATTTCTACCTTTAATAATTCATAATCTAGTTAAAGACAC
Organism: Panthera tigris; assembly: GCF_018350195.1. Classification (NCBI taxonomy): domain Eukaryota; kingdom Metazoa; phylum Chordata; class Mammalia; order Carnivora; family Felidae; genus Panthera; species Panthera tigris. Next base: position 195,114,772 of record NC_056667.1, on the reverse strand, counting down.
TGGTACCTAAACACATGACAGCCCCAGGTTTGGGGTTTATACTACTTCTGTTACTTACCATGAAGGAATCTTAAAACTTTTACTCAACATTTGAAAATGGCTCACTATAACATGAATTGTGACTTTCGGACAGAACAGTATGTTACTTTTAAGGATATTTCTTTAATTTTTAATTATCTTAATTATGATAATATCTGAATTATAGATAGATAACATCACTATTGCTTCGTAATGGGAAATAAGTATTCAACATTTTATAAATTATAATTAGCATAAAGTATGTTATTGATTAACTTCCACAGTATTCTTTTTTTTTTCTTCCAAGATTTTATTTAAACTCAAGTTAGTTAACATAGAGTGTAGTATTGGTTTCAGGAGTGAAATTTAATGACTCCTCACTTACCTATAACACCCAGTGCTCATCTCAACAAATGCCCTTCTTAATACCCATCACTCATCTAGCCCATCCTCCCCACAACTCCCCTCCAGTAACCCTCAGTTTGTTCTCTGTAATTAAGAGTCTCTGTTTTTATAGGGGTGCCTGGGTGGCTCAGTTGGTTAAGTGTCCGACTTTGGCTCAGGTCATGATCTCATGGTTCATGGGTTCAAGCCCTGCATTGGGCTCTGTGCTGACAGCTCAGAGCCTGGAGCCTGCTTCAGATTCTGTGTCTCCCTCTCTCTCTGCCCCTCCCCTGCTCGTGCTCTGTCTCTTTCTGTGTCTCAAAATAAATAAAAATGTTTAAAAACATTAAAAACAAAAAAACAAAAATAAATAAATAAATAAAAATTAAAAACAATTTTTAAGAGTCTCTGTTTTTATCTTATTTAATTTTTCCTTTTCTTCCCCTATGTTCACCTGTGTTGTTTCTTAAGTTCCCAATATGAATGAAATCATTTGGCATTTTTGTAGCAGATCTATCTTATTCTTGGTTCTTTAGAATATGTTTAAGTAAATGAAGCAGTTAGTTGGCTCTAAGTGGCTATTATCTCAAGTGCTTAGGTTTGCAAGTTTAATTAACCTAGAATTCTAATACTTTGAGTCAAACTCAGTACCCTCTTTTCTTAGCCATGATTTCTAAATACAACATGTTATAGACATTATAGATTGGTATGTAGTACAAAATACTCCAATTTTGGTTATCTTCAGTGTGTGCTTTTATTCTCAGAAGTGTGTACTGGATATGACTTGGGGATATTTTAATAATGCAGGACAACAGAAGCTAACAATAAAGAAATGTCCTTCGGATCCTGATTGAATAAACTCTATAGCTATGCAAAGATCCAACTGAAAATCAAATTAATGCTTCTTACACAAGCCTGCTTTCCTCTCACTAAATGGAACTACCATCCACTCAATTTATTATTCCAGAAGTTAACCTCCTTCCCTCTTCAATTTCCTTTTCTGCCAATACTAGCGTGTTCCTCCTTAAACATCTCTCACACCATTCTGGCTTTTCTCTGTACCCTACTTGCCTCCGCCCTTCACCCATTTCATCTTATTTAGATTCCCACTGGGGTTTCCTAACTTTTCTTTCCACAAAAATTATCTCTACCTCCAACCCATTCTTTACCTTACACAACTGATCATTTTATGTTTGTGTTCAGAATCTTTTAATTACTTCTTATTCCTGAGATAAAACTCAAACTTCATTATAGGGTACAAGGAAGGATTTGCAAATGGTAAACAACTTGCTTCCAAATATAAAATCAAAACATATCAAAGATTTCACTTAATGCAAGATGTTACATCTGTTTCAAAGGAGAATCAGAGATAGACATAGACAATAAGGAAGGCTGAAACAAAACTTTTAATAGACGCAAAACTGAATCCTATAGCAAACTATAATGTGGGAATCATCTTTTCATACAGGACAGAAATCAATGGTGTCTTTACTGGGCAAATTTATTTTCCTTTTTATGGACAGGAATCATTTCGACCTCCATCAACTTTCCATAAGATAACTTGAGTCTCTACAATGTGGCAAAACAGTCCAGCCAGATATTAAGGCACAGAATCACATAACCTGGAAGGTTCCTCTAAATCTCCTACATTCTATTGAAGGGAATGTCAGTATTCTTTTTGTCCAAAGTCCTTCACAATTTTTACTGACAGTGACTTGCAAGGCACTTTATTTTGTCTCCATCCTTCTCATATGATAGTATCCTGATTTTCTGTCCTCCAGACCTCTTGGAGTTTGATTTCCAAACAGTTCTTCTCCCTATTCTCAGGGCTCTCAAATTTGATCTCTTCTTTTCTTGGAACTTTCTTTCCTTTGCCTAACCCCCCTTTTTAACATTTTTCTGTAGACATTTGTATAAAAGATTGCTTTCCCATGGCAGTTGCCATGAAACTCTATTCACTTAGGTCTCCTTTGGTATATTCTTATAGTATCCAAACAGTTAACACTATTTGTTACTTAAAATTAGTTAAAAATCTTATAACATCCAAACAGTTAACACTATCTGTTAGTTAAAATTAGTTAAAACTGCCTGATCACTGTTTATATGACCCATTGGTCTGAAAATTATAGAAGAGAAGGGACTTTCTCCTTTTATTATATGTCTCTTAGCTAGGCATATAGAAGGCACTCAATATGTGTTTATAGAATAAATTTGTATTTATAAGAAATATCTATTTTATATATTTTTCTTCTTTAAAGTTTTTTTTTAATTTCTTCATCTTTTTTAAACATTGTTTTCACAATTTATATATTTCTTATAATAACTAATAGTCTTTTTTCTTCTAATTATGTTATCAATAGTAATCATGTATTATATTTTACTTTATACATTATTTCTCAATACTAACTGACTAGCTAAATTTATAAAGTTTGGTGCATTTCTTACCAAGGAGATACATGAGCTGTCATATTTTTCACCCAGACAGGCAGTAATATTTACCAGGCAACTACCCACTGTGTTAGAAAGTAGGAATTCAAGGGGGAAACAGAGTGAGAGGGAGAGAGAAAGAGAACACTCATGTGCACCTTCTCATGTGGATTTCAGAAGTTAATGCAAATATTTATAAGATCTGTGGTCAACTTCAGAAATAGCGCAGTCGTGGCACAGGAAAGAATGGTTAGTTCTGCTTCGGTGTGTCATTAAATTGTCCATGGGGAGAAATCACTGGAAGTGACATGAGTGTTGCAAACACACCAGGATGTGAAGAAGGCCAATCCACACAGACTATGGAGGAACAGTGTTTTTGGAAAAATGAAATAGTGCAGTGTCATTCAGCATAGCATGCATTTTAGGTAGAGGACAGAGGCAGATCCCAAGTGGCCTTGAATACCATATAAGAGATTTTGGGATTAAAACTGTAGGCAAAGACAAACCACTAAAGAGTTTTAAATAAGGTTGGATTTTGGAAATTCACTCTGTTTGAATGTAGGATGGCAGTTACCAAAGGGTTCCTCACCACAAGATCATCTGCTGGAATTTTGTTCTTTATATATATATTTTATTTGAAATAATTATTTTTAAAGCAAGCTTTCCTTCCATGTGGTTGACACTGGTGTGCTTACTTAGTCTGCATGCTAGTCAAATGTCCCGTGCAAAGCACTTAGCACTCGGTGCTCTGAAGGAAGAGTAGGCATCCCATAATGCAGAGCGGTGGGCCATGGTGCTCTTCCTCACTTATTACTTTGCTTTCAGCATACTGCCAAGTATTACGGATAATATTACTGAGTTTCACTACACTAACACTTCACAGGAGAAAATGTTATTTTAAGAAGTTTTAGTGGAAGAGAAATGATAAGTACAAGTATGGGGGCAGTGAGGGGAAGTAGCAGATATAACACTTCTACTCCTGGCTGTTTTTCGGCTATACTGTAAGGTTAAACACCAGTGATGACCTAATCAAATCTGACAAGAAAGTAGCAAGAAATTGACATGATTATGAAGACTATATGAAATACGGATTTCCACATACCATATTTAATGATGAACTTTGACCTACTTTATAGTGTGTCTGAAAGCATGAGCTAGTCATAGTACATGGCCTTCAACATTTGAATGAAATTTTCCAAGAAAGTATCTATAATATAAAGACAAATATAGAATTTTTTTTCTGGAAATGTTTGAAGTTTTGCCATACCAAATTAATGTTTCATAAATGACACTAAACTGAAAATGAATGTTTGTAAGTTTCTTTTGAAGTTTCTTATTATATTAATAAAGTAGTACATCTGTGAAATGCATGAATAACAACATACAGACACATTAGGGAGGCATGCTCAGAAACCTTTTCACTATGAAAGATGTGTGTGATTTTTAGATAGTTGAATACTATTTAGTAAATGGAGCAAGGAAGAATACAAAGGGAAGGGATCTCATTGAAATACTTTTTGTGAAGCGGGTGTTGAGAGCACTTTGCATCTTTTGCTCTATTTATGTAGCAATATATTTGTATAGGAAATTCATAAAAAATCTTTCTTCATTGCCAGCAAACTTAATAAATAGATGAAATAGACAAAAGGTATGAACCACACACTTTATATCCAAGCTTTCATTTATAAGGAAATAAATTGATATAGTAACATGGAATGGGTGGTTGATGAACAACTGCTGTTGTTTTATCAGGCTCTGCTAATGACTCAAGTTTTTTTTTTTCTGCTGATATATTCATAGAAGAGGAACTTAGATAGGCTTGCCAAGTTAAAATAAGTCCACAAGCACATGGGAAAACATGAACTTAAAATGTATTAGAAGAAATAGTTCTACTATAAGTTACCATTTGTTAATGAAGGAATGAATTGAGCAACTCCTAAAAGTGGCCATCCATCCAGATTCTATCAAGACAAGACAAATTCTAAAATAGAAAAGATAAAATGTATGATATATACCTGGAAATGATTTTTTTTTGCCAGTTTACTATTACTTTTTTTCCCCTCAGCTTTTATTCATACCACTCTTGTCAATCTTTTTTTTTGAATTTTCTTTTATGTTTTTATTTTATTTTTGAGAGAGAGAGAGATCACAAGTGAGGAAGGGGCAGAGAGAGATAGAGAGAGAGACTAGAGTCCGAAGCAGGCTCCAGGCTCTGAGCTGTCAGCACAGAGCCTGATGTGGGACTCAAACTCATGGACAGTGAGATCATGACCTGAGCCGAAGTCGGATGCTTAACCAACTGAGCCATCCAGGCACCCCTACTATCTGTCAATCTTAACTGCAAAAAAAAAAAAAATGTACGTCTAGACTTCCACAAAACTTATCACACTGCATTTATTGCATTTATTGTTGTTCATGTTTTAGCTCATTTACTGGAAAATAAACTTCCTTGAGAGTCAGACATAGTTTTATTTGTTTATGTTTTAGCCACCAAGTAGTCTAAGATTTTGTACCATAGGTATTCACTGGAACAATTTTGAATTGAATGGTTTGTCATTAAAATATTGGCCTCAGGAATATTACATGAGTCAGTCAAACTATTATTTATGTTTATGCTACTGCAAACTCTACTCACATTTGTTGAAGAGAACCTGAATTGAAATATAATTCATTTTGATACTCAGAATTTTCTATGTAGTTCCAAACATATATGTACATCTACATGCCTCCAAAGAACAAACAGTTTGCAATATGCAATTGTCTATCACATTCACCATCAAAAGAGAGAGATCAAACTATTAAACTACTACCATATGGAAGCATGTATGCTTTCAAAACTTTGTATATTACTCTCTTGCTGAATGTAGACGAAGTTAATTTGCAAAAACAATGAAAAAGAAGAGTATATTGCAATAACTAGATCTTCTAAATATTGAAAACTCAAACTGAGATAAACTAATATCAAAAAAATGATTAATTGCAGAGGTACATTTTGTGACAGCATATTTTCTGTTTACCCATATTTCTGTATGAATTACTTGATATGTATTAAAAAAAAGCCGTTTCATTTTATTGATATGGATACCCAAATACAACGTTTAAACTAGCAGCTTCTTTTTTTAATTGGAAACAATATGTGGAATTTATTATTTCTTTTTCATTATCGAATGCTGTCATCCCACTCCATCTCTGTCAACAAAACCCAAAATGTAACAATAATTTACTACTTGGAACACAGAAATAGCTTTTTCACATTGTTCTGATTTATATGATATGTCTTTTGTACATATGAGTTGGTTAAGTAGGGAAGTTTGTGATGTTAATCTTATTTTTTATTTTTTTAAATTTTCTTTTAATTTTCTTGCCTTGGACACAGTCCCTTATATACTTACATTATTTAAAACAAATACACAAACAAACAAACAAGTAGCCTCTAGAATTGAAGTTGGTATCTTCCCTAGGTCTATAAATGAATACATGTGGTAGTATAAGTTGTGCTCATTATCATATTTTGAGAAGAAAAGGTTCAATCAGAGCATGAGGTACAGAGAAAAATTTTCCACCGCTTTACATTATCATCACTTCAGTCAACTCAATTGTTGGTATCGATGCACTGCAAGTCAGACTTTGAAGAACTTCTCAATAATAATAATTTGTTAGAATGCTTGCCCAGACCTATAGAGGTCTAGTAAACCTATGAGACTTCACTTAAGTTTTAAATTGACCACAAAATCCTTTAGTTTTCAGGAATCTTCACAAAAGCTGACACTAAATGTCACCTTGCAGAATCCCATCGCCAGCACACTGCCAACTCTTCTACATTGTGGTATTTGTGGCCTTGCCTGATTGGAAATACTGTTGGACACATATATTAAAAGAAACCATCCAACAGAATTGGTTTGATAGTTGTGATTGGGAAAGAAAATAAAAGGTAATGATATGGTGAATTTGCAGTGGGAGAAATGTCTGTATCATCTGATATTACCATTAATAAATATTATTGAGTCAGGCATAGTTGTAGGTAGTTGGAATTGGGGATGAACAGAGAAACAGATCCTTTACAGAGCATGTATCCTTCTGTTAAGAGACATTCATTTAAAAGTAAAAGAGAAATTAAACATTCAAATAATAAACTTCTACTTCTCCCCTTTTGGCTAAGACTGAGGAAGTGACCTAAGGCAAAGAAGATGGTAAAACAACAACAATAACAAAAACAACAGCAACAACACCTTTTAAAATACTTTCCTTTTATATTGGCATAATTTTAAATAATTTTCAGAATTACCAGCAGTATAAATCTGTCAAAAATAGAACCAAGGTATAGAATAGCCCAGGAAAGAAAAATGAAGAATCTTGCTTTTGGTGCAATAATAAAAGCTTTTGAAATTATATTACAAGTCAAGTATTGAAGTAGGTAAAACAAACAAAACAAATGAAAATCTGTAAACTTGATAAAAATTGTTACAGTATTTCTTTTTATTTCACCCAAAGCAAATCTGATAATTTCTTGTCATTTTTTGGATAACCATTTTATGCCACCAATGCAGTTTTCTAAAGCCTATCTTGAATGTAAGTCTAGTAGTTCCAAAAACTACTTTATGTATAGTCATAACTCCTATTTTTATCCCTTAGAAATATTCATATACTACAGAAAGGTGTTTTGTATGTTTATTTGCTTGTGTTTTGGGCTATTGTGTTTCGTTGGGGGTGGTTACAAAACAGGAAGTTGGTAATATGAGCATTTGCATCGGTATTGTTACGGAAAACCTTAGGATTCTGAAACACTCATGTTTTTCCAGGACCTAGAAATCAAGCCTGGTCTTAAAATCATTGTTTCATTTTTTATTTTGTTTTCCCTATGTGTAGCATAATTCAAGAATAAATGTTAGGTGATTTTCTAATATTAAAACGTTGAATTAGAGAAAAAAATGCAATTCCAAACCAGTTGATGCCTAAAATGTTGTAATATTCGATCACTTTAGACCAGGTTTGCATGAGATGAGAAATGACTCCTCTGTGAAGTGAGTTGACCTTGATGTTCAGCAGTTTAAGATGTTAAAGTATCCTCGGGTCACCAGAGGAGTAGTTGATGAGTATGGTACTTAAGACAAACAGGTGTTTAACAGGTCAACACTAAAATTTTAATGCTTAGCCCAAATTCTTTTTTCTTATACATATAAAGTCTAAAAACAGATATTCCTTATCAGAAGATGATCATTTATAGTTTAGGTTTCTTCCACTTTCTGGCTCCACTTTCTTTAAGGACTTTGGAGTCTTCTGTGTTTTGCTGATGGCTGGGGAAATTGAACATAAGATTCCAAGTAGGAAAAGAGGCATGAATCCCTTTCACTCCTATTCAGTTGTTCTGTATTTGCCTGACTGCAGGGAAGACTTGGAAGGGACACTATAGTGAGTTTTCCAGTACCCAGGGGCCATAAAGACTAAATGTCATTTCCCCAAATGCCTAATAAGCTTAGGCATTTGGAATTGTTGAGTTAAATGGTTGAAAATAATGATCTACAATCTGGGAGGAGGCAGCCAGGTACATTTATGAAGGCTAGAAGTCGTGGGCTTGAAAGATGGAACAGAGACTGTGGGATTGAATGATGGCTGTTGGAATAGCCTAAATTTTTAAAATATGAATGTGTTTTTCTGTCTTTGCTCTTGTCAACTTCTAACTAGAAACTAGATGTTCTTTTCAAGTTACTTTAAAGCAATCTCTTAATGAAGTGATGCCTGGAAGAGAAAGTATGAAGAAGGAAAAAAGACATGCAGAGAACTCAGGACCAAGATTAGGGAAAGTTACCAAAAACACAAAATGAACAGAAGATCATTTTAACAACTGGCTTGACTGAAAGTCACAAATTACTATTATCTATGTATGCATCTGTTTACTTTGAGATCTTCTTTCTTTCTTATATTCTCACTGTGTTTTTTTAAGCCAAAAAGGGACTTATTTTGTTCTTGTAACTGGGAGTTTAAGGGAAAGACTTCCACTTGGCTCTATCCTGGGGGTACAAATGATGTTATAAAGGCTCAATTTCTTGATGCACTTCAGAAAGATTGTCTCCTTGGTGTCAGGCAGGATGGCCACTGGCAGCTACCACTTTACTAACCTTTGCGGAAGTCATTTTGACCTCAGCTGACTTGTAGAGGGTATATCCTTTCCTGCATTTCCTCTTTTTCTTTCTTGATTTTAAAATTTTAGTGTCATCACATTACCCTAAATCATCTTTACATAAAGACATCATTAAAAATTATAATGACACTCATTTAATCTTTATAGTCATTCTGGAACATATAGGCATTTTTAAAAATTCTCTGTCTTACGGTGGAATTAAGTAACTTGCTTGAGATCACACAAATATGAATGGGTATTTTTTAAATCTGTCAGTCTGTTTATTTTCTTTTCTTGAAATATGTAAGCCATAGATTCATAACAATTGATTTTTTGATACTTGTTCCGAAGCTTAACATCTTTTTAGCTCAGCCCTTTAGATATTAGAGTTGACTTGTTGGCTACAAATGATAGTTTACAACTTATTTTTAAAATATAGAAGATATTTGGTATCACCCACCAGATATATACCAAATAGATATATCTTTATAATTCTAGAAAGGAGCAAATGCAGGGCATGTATATCACTGAAGCAGATTTAATTTCCTTCTGATAAAATTTCTGCAATGAAACTATGAATGGTTAGTTCACTCAAATCCAAATAACCACTAAGGAAACGGATTCACCTTCCATCCCTAGTGGTAGGAACTGTTTCTGAGATATCCTGCAGCTTAACAATAAATAAATATATATATATATATATATATAATGGCTTTTTGGCTAAGATAAGGGATGCAAAAATTTTCAATTCTATGAATGAACAGGAAAGAAGCTAATTAATTAAAACTGTTGGGAATTTATTTAAAGAAGTCTGTGATTAAACACAAGGCTTTATCATGGAACAATTAAATAAATTTGGCCTCAGGTATCTTTGCTCATCCCCCAGGGAATGAGTGATGAAATTCTGGCTTAGAGTTATACTTTATTAGAGATTTATCTATTTTAATAGATTCAGCTTTTGGTCTAAAGCTCCAATGGAATAGCTAATGCAAATGGGATATTATGTGAATATATAAGCCTCTCATGAGTTATCTTCAATTTCAACAAAAGATAAAAACATAACTTGTCTATTCTGTAAAAATGAATTCAAAATAGTAAAAATTAAATGAACTATTAGAGTATGTATTATCAAGAATATTTTCTTATGCTAGATGAATCTTAAATAAAATATTCTTAAACACACACAGGTAGGCACAGAAAAGATTCAGAGTAAAATTTAAAACAAGTATTAATTAAGAATAATTGACCAGTTGGAAGGGGACTTCTTTATTTTTTGGTTTTTTTTGTTTTGTTTTGTTTTTTTGTTTTTTTAATTGAAGTGTAGTTGAAACACGATATTACATTAGTTTCAGGTGTGCAACATAGTGATTGGACAAGTCTATACAGTATGCTAGACTCACCCCAAGTGTAGCTACCATCAGCCACCCTATAACACTGTTCAATACTATTGACTATATTCCCTATGCTTTACCTTCCCTCCAAGTCACTTATTCATTCCTTAACTGGAAACCTGTATCTCCCACTTCCCTTTATCCATGTTGTCCATGCCCCGTCCCCACCTCTCTGGTCACCACCAGTTTGTTCTCTGTATTTATAGGTCTATTTCTGCTTTTTGTTTGTTTATTTATTTATTTATTTTTAGAAATCCCATATAAGTGAAATAATATAGTATTTGTTTTTCTCTGAATTATTTTGTCTAACATGATACCCTCTAATTCCATCCACGTTGTCACAAATGGCAAGATCTCATTTATCACTGAGTAATATTCCATATCTTCTTTATCCATTCATCTCTCGATGAACACTTGGGTTGTTACCATATCTTTGCTATTGTAAATAATGCTACAATATAAGGGTTTTTATATCTTTGTGAATTAGTGTTTTTGTTTTCTTAGGGTGAATACCCAGTAGTGGAAATACAGTATCATGTGGTATTTTTATTTTTTAATTTTTTGAGGTATCTCCATACTGATTTAGGAGATCATTTTTCTTTTTCTTTTTTTTTTTTTTAATTTTTAATGCTTATTTATTTTTGAGAGAAAGAGAGACAGAACGTGAGCAGGGGATGGGCAGAGAGAGAGGGAGACACAGAATCTGAAGCAGGCTCCAGGCTCCGAGCTGTCAACACAGAGCCTGATGTGGGGCTCAAACTCATGGACTGTGAAATCATGATCTGAACTGAAGTCGGGCGCTTAACCAACTGAGGTACCCAGGTGCCCCCACTTAAGAGTTTTTAAGTACTATCTCAGGGTTGTTCCACCATGCTCTTTTTTTTAAATTATTTCATCGCTTCCTTCCCCGCTACTTCTTTCCCTTTCTCCTTCCTTCCTTTCCATCTATATTCATGGAGTTCTCACTATGAGCTATTTTGGATGTTGGTGTCATAAAGATAAAGAGTCTGGTCTGGTTGTAGACACTGATAATGAAAAGGTAAGTGTGATCTGAAACTTATTCAGACAGTAGTTTAGTTTAGCAATGCTCAGTAAAAGCACCCTTACAGCCACTGGGCAATAGGATAAGAATTGCCTTATATTTAATTCAGATTTCCATTTTCAATCACTCCTAGAGGGTGTCCATAACCCTCAATTGTGTGAATACAGTAAAACATGAATTGTATTGAGAAAGATCTAATAGAAGAAAAAAATATATATAGTACACAATTAGTATAAATATTCTTACATACAGTAAGGTATAAATGATAAGCAGTAGTTTCAGGCTCTTCTCATTAAAGAACTTGAACATTTCTAGGTAAAGAGAAATTATTTCTTCAAACCTAGTGGATTTGTATTTCTCTAACATATTGCTGAGATTCCTGTGGGCATCCAGATCTGCATATAATGGGATAGCTTTTTAAATTTTTTATTGGAGTTATTATAATCATTGGCAGTTGTCTTAATTTTTGTCACTGTCTTGCTAAAAAAAAAAGCATACTTTCATATACTTTTGAAATACTAAGTGACGTGAAGCTTCTCTGCATCTGTTTGGATTTAAGAATTTTGTGAGGGAGTGGAGGGAGGGAATTAATTTTGTGTCCTAAATCTGTTTCAGTACTGCTTCTCCAGTTGTGTTATCTAAAGTGCTGAAAGAAAGAAAGAAAGAAAGAAAGAAAGAAAGAAAGAAAGAAAGAAAGAAAGAAAGAAGGAAAGGAAAAGAAAAAATAAAAGAAAAAAGAAAACAAAAAGAAAACTTTAAAGTATTTTGTTTAACAGAAAGTATGTACTACTAATTTGAGTTTGGCTTTAATTTGAATGGGTCCCTCTCTGGGTAGAAATGTCACTTCTTTTTGAATTAGAAAGAGCAAGATGAGGGGATGAGAGATGAAAAATAAAAAGGAAACAGTCGCTTGGTCATTGGACAACTACTTATGTGATAGTTCAGTGTCACCCCATCTCCCCCCCAAAAAAATCCTGAAAAAACTAAGAAGCAAATATAGAACTTAAGCAGAAGTCACTAATTTTATTTGCTCTCATTGGTATTGTGATGTGGAAACTTAAATAAACCTTCTGTGGCTTTATCACTTTATCCAATAAAATGGTCATTTCAGTTTATGATTTGAAAATGTTCAATACATATAGACAGCTGACAAAAGTATATCAGAACAATAAATAAAATATATCTACAATATTTTTAATAAAGGCTAGTTTAGTTAAAACAATCAGGAACTGGTAGGATAAAGTATTCTGAGGCAGTCTTTGCTCTGTGTATTTCATATTCCACACTAATTCACAAAAAATGTCCTCATCTGAATCATGACCTTTTTTGGCCTTGACTAAAGACTGCGTTAAAGCTTCTGTTCTTAATATTTGTCATTGTAAAATTTGAGGGAACTGGCAAAGCAGTTCCTGAAATGATGCTTCATTTGCTTCACTATCAAACACTAGAAAAACTATTTTCATGAACTGTGCTCCCAAACCATTCACAGTAAAAACTTGAGGGTGTTTTCATTGAAGCTTGTGCTGTACATCTGAAAAACCAATGATGCCTAAAGGAGTTTGGAATCACAAGTTTGTGAGATGGAAAAAAAAAAAAAAGAATATTCAGTTTGAAGGAGAAAGCACAAGAAAATGACTTAAAACAGATTGACATTTTTTTAAATTATATTACTTTAGTGTGCAAGTAAATATGCATATCCCTCATAGATTATAGGATTTTTAAATGTGTAATTAATGTAATTTAATGTAATATGTAGGTAGCCTAAATAGAGCCTAAAAATTCTTTGATATTTTATCAGTCTCTAGCTTGTTTTACATAGTTTGGATCACTATAGGGGAAGAAAAAAAAAAGTATGTTCCTATTCCAAATGATCGAGTAACTTTAGCATATTATTGAACCAAGGATATAAAATAATATATGCTATGTATAACGATAGCCTTCACAATTTTAGCTAATGAATATATTACTAAGATGAAATGTTCCAATTTCATGAGAAAATGATGTAACTGAATTCAAATCATGCTAATTTGGTTTCTTCTTGACTATACTTTGATGCTGGATGGTACTGCATTGTATAGTTATGATCTTTAGAACACACTTCATATATTCCTTGTATCACTATTTAGCAACAAAATGTACTTTTGGTCCTTTCCTAGTGTGTTCTCTGTTGCTTTCTTAGCAAAGCTGATTTGGCCATTATCACATCATCCATGGCCTTTGCTTATAAATTTTCAAGATGTTGCTATTTCTTTGGCATTTCTCCATTTTATCTACCAAGTTGATGAATGGTAATGAAAAGATTGGAAGATAGAAACACTTGAGTTTTTCTCTGCATTGTGTCATAATTTGCTGATATATCTCCTCTCGAAATGATCAAATTCTTTATCAGTCTATCACATTTACATAACACTTTCTACCTTAAGTATAACTACTTAACATTCTTATTGCAGTTCCCTATTACATGCCAAGTTTAGACAGCAGATTTTTGGTTTTATTCATTTAGATATTCCCCGAACAAAGCCTAGGCTTGGCACTTAGCAAGCACTCATTAAATATGTACTGAAAGAGGGAATAAGAAATGAATGAATGGTCTATTTTAAACAAATTCAAAGTTAAGATTTTGAACAATTGTCTCTCTATAGATGTAAAATATATTCAGAGGAAATATTCAGGCATATGTCCTCTTAGAACCCTGTGGCAGATGAGTTGAGGGTTATAAATGGAATCCTGAGCCCATTTAGCCTAATGTAATAAATATTGAAAAATTTTCATGTCATATATGTAGTATATTGCTAGGCACTGTACAAGAGATAGCTGTTTAAAAGCAATAAAAACAAAAAAACAAAAATATATATAATCTGCTACCTAAAGCTCATGACCAAGGTAGTGAGGCAAATAAAATTATACAAAACTTGGATACTAATGATCCTAAAATTCATTTTATTCCTATGAACATTCATTTACTCTGTCTTTTCTATAATGATGTGAGATAGTTCATATAAAAGTGAGCGAAATGTGTTCTGAAGTCTATAAGGCTCTTAGAGAAATGCACAGTATTAGTTTTTTAAGTAGTATTTTCAAAATTTTAATATAATACTTAAAAATAAAATACTTAAAAATAAAAATATATAAAAATACTTAAAAGATATAAAAATTTTAATGTAATATTTAAAAATACTTTAAAAAACTTAAACATAAAAATCTGATAGAATTTAAGCGCCTATGTGAAATAGAATATTTTCTAATATTTAAGAAAATATAATTTGCCTGTGTCACTAAAATTGATGTTTTTTTTTCATTTTAGTGTTTTTAAATCAATTTAATGCTGAAAGGTTTTTAAAATTTGAAATTATTGAAACGTAATGATATTTTGCATTTCTTCCTTAAATATGACTTTATTTTATTTTTTGTATATATATATATATATGTATATATATATACACACACACACACACACACACACATATATATATATACATATATATACGTGTATATATGAATATATATATGAATAGAAGTTTACTAAGTTTATGGAAAGATATATAGAAATCAATAGCTTTTTAAATTATATGATATATTCTGGGATACCTGGGTGGCTCACTCAATTAAGTGTCTGACTCTTGATTTTGGCTCAGGTCATGATCTCACATTTTGTGAGTTCAAACTCTACATCAGGCTCTGCACTGACAGTATGGAGCCTGCTTGGGATTCTTTATCACTCCCTCTCTCTCTGCCCTTCTGCCTCCCTCTCTCTCTCTCTCTCTCTCCCAAAATAAATAAATAAACATTTTAAAATAAGTAAATAAATTATATATTCTGTGGGAGGGATTTTTTCTCAGTGTTACCTCGATTGAATTTCAAATTCTGTTTTTTTCATTTGTTTTAAAAATGGTATTGACTTTATTTTTTACTTTGAATTATCTTATTTAAAAAAAAAAAAAACCTCTGCACATAACAGTTTGGTTGATTTTAGTTGTTTTACTTGTACTCCAGTCTCTGAAGCAAAATAGAAAAGTAGAGTTGTTACTTCAGGAAATATCTTTCAACACAGAGCATTTATTCAAATGTGATTATTTCAGACAAATATTTTTTTGAAGATGGTATTTTTATATCTTTATCAAAATAAATAAACACAGATTATATTATTTAAATCTTTGAGTTATAAAACTATTGTCAATTGTTTAAATTATCACTTTTTTACTTTTGAAATAAGATATCACTCCTAATATATGTGGAAGATTTTTGGGTAAAACACTGAGAATATTGGTCTAATGTCAGAAAACGTAAAGAATATTTTCAATACAACCCTTGATGTTTTTATATGCTGGCCCTATTTCATGGTATGGCAGTGTCATTAAATATTTTGTAGTCATGCAGGAGCACTTAATCATAAAAACTAGGTAATCAGCAATGGCCTTGTGTTTGTGCAATATACATGACCGTCTGTGTGAAGGAAGTGTAGTATAATTGAGCAAATCAATTTTAGATATGTCTTTAAAAGAAAATGTATGATTGTGAAAATAGCAATTGATGTTCTATGTAAAAGCATTGAGCACAGAGTATAGTAGGCGCTCATACAAGTACTCAGCTGTAAAAGTGGTTGTAGTGATAGTAAGAGTAATACTAGTAGCTATAGTGTGAATAACAGCAGCAGAAGTTAATTTGAGCAGCAGAAAAACATCCTCCTGCAGAAAACTTAATCCCTGTGACCGAACTGGTTTTATCTATCTTTTCATTCGTGAACACTTTTTAAAAGGAATTTGAGGTAACTGTGTCAATTAAACAGATATTAGCATGAATTATTTTATAACTTTAAAGCAGGCTCCACACCCAGTGCGGCTCGATCTCATGATTATGAGAGCATTACCTGAGCTGAAATCGAGACTCATACGCTTAACTATATGAGCCACCCAGGTCCCCCAGAATTATAAGTTTTATAGCCATATATGAGCTAGTAGAGATTGCATCAGAATATTAGGATTGGGATCCGAAGGGGCACATGCACCCCAATGTTTCTAGCGGCACTATCAATAATAGCCAAATTATGGAAGGAGCTCAAATGCCCATCGACTGATGAATGGATAAAGAAGATGTGGTATATATTTACAATGGAATATTACATGACAGTTAAAAAGAATGAAATCTTGCCATTTGCTACAGCCAGGGTGGAACTAGAATGTATTATGCTAAGCGAGATAAGTCAGTGAAAGAAAGATAAATATCATATGATTTCATTCATATGTGGAATTTAAGAAACATAACAGATGAACATAGGGGAATGGAAGGAAAAACAAGATAAAAACAGAGAGGGAGGCAAACCATAAGAGACTCTAAAATACAGAGAACTAACTGAGGGGTTGCTGGAGGAGAGGTGGGTGGGGAGATGGGCTAAATGAGTGATGGGAATTAAGGAGGGCACTTGTAGGGATGAGCCTTGGGTGTTATATGTAAGTGATGAATCACTGAATTCTATTCCTGAAACCATGATTACACTGTATGTTAACAAACTTGGATTAAAAAAAAATATTAGGATTGGGACCTACAATAAGGAAATTAATGTAGGATTAAAAAAGCAAGATCTAGGAAGGGGATGAAATGTTTTTCAGGTGTATAATTCAAGAATATTAAATCAAATATCTATATCATAATTTTTATGTAAGTTTATTTATTTTGAGAGAGACAGAGACAGCATGAGCAGGGGAGGGACAGAGAGAGAAGGAGAGAGAATCCTAAGCCGACTCCCCACTGTCAGTGCAGAGCCCAACATAAGGGCTCAAACTCATGAAACTGATGATGACCTGAGCCAAAACCGAGGGTCAGATACTTAACCAACTGAGCCACCCAGGCATATGTCATAATTTTATTAATACAGGTCCTTTCTAAGATTCCTACAGTTTATGAACTTAAAGCCTCAGCACATTTTATAATTTAACATAATTCTGGAAAATTCTATGGAAATTTAGTAAATTATTTCAGAATTTGCCAATCACAGGTTAAATGTGATATTTATGTTGAAAGGCTTTGTAAACTATAAGGTGCTTATAAAATGCTACTGTTATGATGATGTTGATGAACATGATTAATTTAGGGGCTGGAATGAGACTGAGTCAGTGCCCATATTCATTCTCTAGGAGATATTGCTGCCTCTGGAACTACTTAGTAGCCATTCTTGGGAATGTAATCCAGTGTTGTCAACCACTAGTGCAGCCTGCTGTGATTTATAAATCATCCCCAAGAGGAAAGTCGTGAAGTTGAGTTAGGAGAGACACCCACCATGTATCTTGGTTGGTTGGTTTGAAGGAAAGGCCATAATGAGAAAAAACTAAAGAGAAGATTTCAAGCATTTGTCTATTGCATGTGCAAGAACTTAGGAGGAGACTCTTCATTTTGTTTCATTTGGTATTATCAAAGAGACATTGTTATTTTTATATTTTACTTAGTTTGGTTACTGGTACAGCTTGGAGAATATAACATGTATTTTTTTCTAGTGAAAAATACCTTTTTAGAGAGGAAGGAGAATTATGCCTCTTAAGGAAATGGCTGACATTGTTTGTTTATAAATTTGTTTATAAATGTAACCTCTTAGACTTGATGTCCATGAGTTTGCATTAGACAAGCTTTTTAACAGTGAATGAAAGAAAAATCAGTGTAAAAAGATTTGCTGCTGCAACATTAGGTTACAAAGTGAAAAAAGAGGGAGGAAGAGAACACTTACTTTTGTATAATTCACCCAGGTGAATAGGTATTTATTTATGCATCTACTCACCATTAATATAGCCATCTCTACCCATCTGTATAGCTATCTATTTTTCTACCTGCTTACGCTTTAGGATACATATAATGATAAATTTAGGTCAAGAAAATGGATATTAATGTAAGAATATTAATTTAAATCTTCATAATGTATATATATTTTATGGAACATGTTAACAGACACTTTCACTACTTCTAGAAACCCCTCAAGGCAACTCTATAAGCAATAAAATTTAGTAGTTATGTCAGCTTAACAAGTCTATGCCAGGGTTTCTCAATTTCAGTATTATTGACATTCTAGACCTGAAAATTCTGTGTTGGAGGCAAGCAAGAGCTTCCTTGTGCATGTATGATGTTTACTTGAATTCCAGATCTCCACTCACAAGATGCCAGTAGCACCCTCCCCCTCCAAGTGTGGCAACTATAAATGTCTCCAGATAATGCCAAATGCCCCCTGGGTAGCAAACACCCCCAGTTAAGAACCACTGTTTTATATCTATGCAAATCATAATCTAAACTGACACTCATAAATATATATGAAGTCACAGGGGCTACATAATTTAATTTTTGAAGGGGTACCTGGGTGACTCAGTCTCTTAAGTCTCGGACTCTTGATTTCAGCTCAGTTTGTATGGTTTCACAGTTCATGAAACTGAGCCATGTGTTGGGCTCTGTGCTGACAGCAGAGAGCCTATTTGGGATTCTCTCTCTCTCTCTCTCTCTCTCTCTTTCTCAAAAGAAATGAATAAAAAACCCTATTGTACACTTGGGAAATCATATTAGACAAATGTGTCTACCTACTATCCAGATGTAACAGATATACAGATAATAATATAATTTAAAAGAATTTGCATAAAATAGCATGTTAATTTAGCTTCCAGTAACCAAAAGTCCTTATAGTATTAGGAATAATTTTCTCCACAAATGTGTTATTTACCCCAGTTAATGATATACCACCTACCAAGTCTCCCAAGCTAAAAACTGCAGGCATTTCCTGTTTCTTTTCTTCCTTCGTCCCCATATCTGGTAAGTTACTAAAATATTTGTTATACCACCTCAGAAAGATGGCTTCAGTCTCAGCTGTGTATTACTGCTGTCATCATCTCTTACCTGGCAAGAATTTCCTAAATTTTTACACTGTAACTAAGCAGAGAATTCTACAGAAAAACCATAGCCTAATTCCCCTGTATGTAGCATCATTAAATCCCCATTTCCTGAAAGAGAAAATCTGAAATCCTACATTACTTTTTCTCAGTTAAGTCCTCTGGCCTCCTCACTTGATTTTTGCATTTGGGACTTTAAGACCTGTGAACACATCAGACTTTCTTTCTCAAGGCACTTTCCCATTAGACATGTTATATGCCTAGATTGCACAAGTATGCCTTACTAACATATTCAGTTTTTGAACTGGACTAGAGAGAATTTGATAGCAAGGAATAGCATGCAGTCTGAAATTGTTCGACTCTTAAATTTTAGATGTCAAATGATAAGATGCAGAGATAGAAAGGAACACTTTTATATGCTTCCCTGCTTTTTTTTCTACCTGATGATTTCTGTTTCTAACCTTTATATTGCAAATATAACACAAATACTGAACGTATCACAAAACAAATGCATAGGCTAAGGAGTTTTTAAGACCATACCTAGTCATAACTTCCAGTCTGCCTTAAGAAATAGTACTTTGCTAGCCACCCAGGAGATTCAACTCTGCTTCACCCCAATCTCAAACCCTTTTTTCTACAAAAGTAACCACCATTCTTTTATAGAAATTTGCTTTCTTGTGTTTCTTTATAGTTTGATAATTACCCAAGTAGGCATCCCTGGACACTATGATTTGGCCTTATACAGATTTTTAAGTCTCTTTTAAGACTTAATTACAGGTTCGTTCTCTCTCCTCCACCCCTTAGAATTTTTCTATCTGATCCAGGGATATTTTTCTGGAGAGTGTTCCAGAGCCTGAGTGTTGTAGGTTGCTTACTCATGATAAAGTTCAACAGGGTGTCTCTGTTTTTTGTATGTCCTTCCAATTGGCAGTTGGATCCAGACATTTTATCCCATTAATGTTTAATCCCTCTGCTGAAACCATAGGTGGTGGCATGTTTGTTCAGCTAGAGGCATACAATGACTGGTTGTTGTCAAGACCAGTCAAGGGTCTGAGATTTTAGTCTATTTCCAAGCTAACAAGTTAGCCTGCCTCTTGTGTTGGCAAAAGAAATGAGGTTCCATGGTGCAGCCATCAGCATGAGCTTCATGTTACATTGTTTCCCCTTGCCCCTGGACCAGTTCCTATGGGAGTGACTGGGAAGTGGGCACAGGTGCATGCTGTACACAAAATGGATCTGTGTAGACTTGAAGAAGTCTGAGCTTAGGAAACCACAGTCTTCTAAAGGGAGCTGTTGGCAAATTTGCCTTTTGCCATGAGAGAGAAACTATCATTATGTCCCAGTGCTGTTTGCTATCCGCATATCCTTGAAAAAATAGTCCGGAACAAAAGCTGATACAAGCCATGCAGAAATGCCATGGAGAATTATCCCCTCTCAATTTGCTCTGTTATTGTGTTGTCATTTTCAGTGACCAGCAACTGATGCTGAATACTTAAATCAATTAGTTCACGAGGAATTTCAAAATGATACTACTCTAATTTTTAAAGTAATATCATTTTCAAGAAAAGTTTTGGGTTCACAGGGAAATTGTGCAGAAAGTACAGAGAGTTCCCATATAGCCACACTCAGTTTCCTCTATTGTTAACATCTTACATTTGTATAGTCCTTTATTATAATTAATAAACCAATATCAATCAGTGCTCTAATTTGAACTTTTTTTTCTTATTTACTAGTTGGAATACTTTACAAACATACTTTAATCTGTTACTTAGTTACCCAGTGTTACAGTTAATATTAAAGAAAAGGCTAAATGCTTGATTATTTTATTTACTGGTCTTTAGGAAAATTAATTGGTTCTGTATTCTTGTCCAAAGATGACAAATTAATTACATTTAATATTATAAATTAATATATTTAAATATATATAATAGGACTTAATCATTTGTAAGTCAATATACTTTGTTCCTTGTAAGTAATATATATGCTATCTTAGAGGACACTTTAGTAATGTCTTTACTGTAAAATCCCAGTAAAGGGGGAAAGGATGGGAAATGTTTGATGATGAAGGAAGCAATGTATGATAGGATATGGGATAATTTTATACAAGATGAAGATGTTTTTAATTCATGAAGTTCTAAAATAAACAATTTCATTAAAGAAATGAAGATATGGATTAGCGTTCAAGTCACTGTATATATTTCTTGGCTGAACTTTTTTTTTTTTCCTCTTTAGAGCCAGTCTTGTCATTAGATCAAGATTGAAAGTGATGAAGGAAGGAACCACTATGAGAATGGAACTATATCTGTATTGTGCACCACTGTGTCTCCAGTACTTAGAATAGCATTTCTCAGATGCCACATGGCCAATAAGCACTTGTGGAATAAGTAATTGGATAGATGAATGAATGAATGGACTGATGCATGGATGGATGGATGGATGGATGGTTGAGTGGATGAGGCTGATAGCACAGGAATTTAATGACTTTTCTTGAGGAAAAGAAGACAAGTAAATATTTATTAAACACCTACTATGTGCCAAGTGCATTTTAGATATTAATTTGTTTAGTTTCCAAATTAAACAGAGCTAAAAGTTTTTGGGGGTGCCTGGGTGGCTCAGTTGGTTGACCGTCCAACTCTTGATTTTAGCCCAGGTCATGATCTTCCAGTTGTGAGATCAAGGCTGGCATTAGGCCTGTGCTGGGTGTGGAACCTGCTTAAGATTTTGCCTCTCCCTTTCCCTCTATCTCTTTCCCACATGTGTGCACACTCATGCGCACTCCCTCTCAAAAAATGAAATGAAATGAAATTAAGAAGTAACAGCCTTTTAATTTTCTTTTTCAAAAATTTGATTAAAAAACAGAGGTTAAACTGAGGCAACTGGGTGGCTCAGTCGGTTTAGCATCAGACTTCAGCGTGGGTCATGAACTTGCAGTTGGTGAGTTCGAGCCCCTTGTCAGGCTCTGTGCTGACAGCTCGGAGCCTGGAGCCTGCTTCGGATTCTGTGTCTCCCTCTCTCTCTTTTCCTCCCACCGCTTTCACTCTGTCTCTCTCTCTCTCTCTCTCTCTCTCTCTCTCAAAAATAAATAAAGATTAAAAAAAAAAAAAGAAGAAAAGAAACACAGGTTAAGCCAAGTACTATGACATAGGTCATATAACTATAGAGCAGCTCTCCAAATGCAAAGAATTTGGTTTTTCCACCTCCATTCCTGGTGGGGCCAATAATGGTACTCAGTCACTTTCCATTAGGATTATTTTGTCATATTTTCATTGTTTGTTCATGTTCAGAATCTCATTTGATTTAAATGCCCTTTTGAAAAGACCTCTAGTTTCTTGATACCTATTAGAATGCTATTTTAAACTTTTAGGGTTTTTTTGTACATTTTAATATGTTTTGAATTTAGAAAATCAGAATCATGCTACAGTTACTTTTGAGAGGTGTTCAGGCTTAGATAATATTTTTGTCATAAAAAAGAGTATGTTATTCTCAAGTTCCAACTTTAGACCATGTTGCAAGTGGCTATTACTTTCACTAGGGAGTAATTGTCACCAATTTTTGAAAGAAATATCTCAAAATGATTGGGATTTTGAACTCTGGAATAAGATATATATTATTTTTCCTTAAAAAAAGATCGTTCTTCCCTTGCTTGTCTATGTGATTTTAGGCCAGTTATGTAAATTATTTTCTTTACCTGTATGATAGTACTTACCTGCAAGAGTTGGGTGTTACCAGGAAATAATGTGAGACAAGTGTCTCACATACAGAAAACACTATGTAAATAAATTAATATAATTATTACAAAATAGTAAATAGCCACTTAGAAAGTTGTGGCTTGAATAAGGACACTTAAATGTGAAAACATTTTGATTTCTAGCCTCCAGACCCCTGATCGCAGTTTCAGTTATTGTCTATAGTCCTGATTATACTCACCGATGTCCCTAGAATACCTGCTATATTTGTCTGAATTGAATATTAAGAACACATAGGTAACATAAGACATTGTTGTCACTGGATGAGATGACTCAAGCAAGTATTTATTCTTTATAAATTAATTAAGCCTTTTGATTTCTGTTTTTACTGCCAAATATTTAGACATATTAAAACGTATCTTGGCAGTCTTGTCAAATCCAAGCTTGATACTTTGGCTTTCCTATTTCTGAAATTGCTCACCCTTTTCATTTAAAAATAACAACAGACTAGTCACAAAAGCAGTCACCTCTAACTTCGGAATCATCAAAGGCCATTTCCCATATGCTTTTCAAAAGAGACAGCTGTTGTTATACATCATTTCATGAAAGCCCATTTTCCTCCTTTAAATTTCGAGAGGGGAAAAATCTTATAACAGATCTCAGACATAAAACTGTCACTCTCAATTGTAGATTGAAATGGTATCAGGCAGTTTTCTCATCTAAACTTTGGTGATACATAGTTATTCCTTTAGACATAGAGAAACACAGTTTCTTCTGCCATGCAGAAGAGAGAGTGTATTGAAGAAGAGGAAAGATTCTGGATTCAGAAAATCAGTAATAACTAATACAGAGAGCCTGTTATAAGCCAGACTTTTTCTTAAGTAACCTACAGGGATTTACTTCTCAGAATACTCTTCGGAATTTGAGATCCTAATATACTATTTTACAGATTAAAAAACTGAGGAATTAAAGAATAAATAATTTACCCAATAGAACACTACTAAATGCTAGATTAGGAACCTAGGTAGTTTATTAGTTTGCTAGGGTTGCCATAATAAAGTACCACAGATTGGGTGGCTTATGCAGAAATTTATTTTTTCATAATCCTAGAATCTTTAAATCTGAGATCAAGATGTAAGCAGGGTTGTTTTCTTCTGAGGCTTTTTTCATTGACTTGTACCTCACTGTTCTTATGTCTCTTCACACTGTCTTCTCTGTCTGTATGTCTGCCTAATTTCCTTTTCTTTTAAGGACACTGGTCATATTGGATTAAGGTCATCCCAATGATTTCATTTTAATTTAATGAACTTTCTAAGGACCCTACTCCAAATGTAGTCACATTCTGAGATACTGGGAATTAGGATTTCAACATATGGATTTTGAGGGACATAATTCAGCCCAGATGGGCAATCTGACTTGCATCCACACTTGTATGCACTATATAGCACCAATGGTTTAACTAATAGATTTTAATATCAAATGTATGTTTTTGCATATTATTTACTATTCCTAAACTCTATAACATATTTGCAAATATTTGCATAATTACATTAACAATAATAATATGATGAAATTGTTTTTTGTAGATCTTCAACTTTTAAGCACTTAGGAGGTATTTGTCCGATTTTTCAGAAGATAAATTAAAGTTAAATAACTTGTGCAAGGTCAGTAAGTAATGGAGACAAAAGTCAAATTAATGCCTATCAGAGAGCAGCACCCAAATTTAATCGATGGAGTACATTGCCTTAAGAGGTTTGATTTTCTATGGAGGAGAATACTCACCACACATACAATGTATATAAAAGTTACAATGCTTTTAGTTCATGTGTAGCCTCAGTTGTATGAAAATGCTGACAACTAATACTTTCTTTTGGATTTAAGTTGTATCTATAATTAATCAAAGTTTAATTCAAAGGTCTCCAGATATTCTTACTAGTTTGCATTTATGCAGTGTATCTAATTCAGTTAAAATTCAATTCCCTAAATCACTGAAGCTTAATGTGTATGTCTGATGGGGAAAAAATGAATTCAATACTATATTTTAAATAGTTTTAAAGAGTGTTAAAATGGCAATTTGGAATTCAGGTTTAAAAATGTAAACCTATCTGTATAAATACATAGAAAGAAAAATATTTATTTATTTATTTATTTATTTATTTATTTATTTATTTATTTATTTATAGAAAGCGTGAGCAGGGGAGGGGTAAAGGAAGAGTGAGAGAGAGAGAGTCCCAAGCAGGCTCCACACTGTCAGTGTGGGGCTCAAACCTACGAACCATGAGATCATGACCTGAGCCAAAGTCAGATGCTTAACAAACTGAGTCACCCTGGTGCCTGTACATATATATTTTTTAAATTATAGATAAGGAAATTTTAATAGTACAGGTGTGTTTTTTTTTTTATATAGAGACACTTAAAATTGAGATTTGTATATGATTATGTAAATGAATCTACAAAAGCTCCCTACTTAATTTGTGGAAACCAGTTCTAATGTAACAAGTCTACGATACAGGGATGAGGTCAGGAGATAAAGGACTATTTGGGAAGAGGGCCTATTAAAAACTTTATGGCCAGCTAAGACAGATATAAAGGACAAAGTAAAAGATGATAACTTTGGGAGAGGTGAGTTAACTTGTCCTCTTTTCAGTAGGATTAAGGTATTCACCGCTAGGGTTGTGAACTGCTTAAGGGGCCAGTGATGATGAATGAATAGCCGGTAGAGTCTTACAAAGTTAAGGATTGTAATAGCACTAGGACCCAAAAGTCTGCCTAGCAGTGGCTGAGGGTTAGCAGCTTTGCTGGGAAGAATTGGATCAGACTCCTGGCCTCTCAAGTACTATTTCATGCTGTGTAAAATGAGCATGGATTCAACTGTACCACAGTCAGGTACATGACATTTCGCATTATTCTTTTTACCGTATCTAATTGAATCAGACTTTGAGTCCCTGCATGCCAGAGTAGCATAATGATTGGAGTTTTAAGGCAATGGGGAAAACTGAAAACAAGACTCCAAAGCCAAATATGACATTGCGTCTGGAGATTTCACATGTGACTGAAGTATATGGTGAGTCCATCTTTACCTCTACATGCAGCAGGAATACGTCATGTTTGCTATTTGCTTGTTAAGTATTTTTCAGTAAATTTTTTAATATTGTGTCGTAGTTAAGAATGTTCCCTACCTTAGAATTCCCAGTCTTGTTGTAAGGGGCAGGGACATAAATTAATTGCCTAGGGAAACTTAATGGAAAGCCTTAGTGATAGAGAGGTTACAATTTGCTACTACATTTGTCACTGTCAGAGAACACATAAATTCTACAGTCATTACCAGATGAGGGGTCTTTCCTCCTCCTCTTCCCATAGTTCTTTGTTCCCCACTCTTCTCTGTGATATTATAGATTTAATTTCAAGTCCACTGATCATAAGTAATCACTGTTTTATTTGTGGATGTCTTGACTGATGGAATTTGTTAGTATTATATCTAATTGGGTATAAGTACATAAGACACTGGAGAAGAGGATAAGAATTCAGAGTTGTTTTGAGTTCCTACAGAAGGTCTTAACAAAAATAAATGAGTTTATTTTCAAAGGGATGCTTATATTAAAGAAAAATAGCTGACATGGATTTGATGCATAACTTGAGTAGGAAAAAAATCTAAGAAACAGAATGTTACACACATAGGCAAGGATATATTAATGCTTTTAATGTGAATAGCACTGTTCCTAAACACTGACTAAATATTGAGGAATGATGGGGCACCTGGGTGGCTCAGTTGCTCTTGATTTTGGTGCAGGTCATGATCTGGTGGTTCATGGGTTCAAGCCCCGCATCTGGCTCCGCACTGACAATGTGAAGCCTGCTTGGGATTCTCTCTCTCCCTCTGTCTCTCTGCCCCTCCCTGCTTGCATGTTCTCTCTCTCTCTGTCTCTCTCTCTTTCTCTCAAAATAAGTTAATAAACTTTAAAAAAAATTTCAGGAGTCATGAGGAATCATTCAGGTATTCTGCAACCACTTAAATCTTAATGTAGATGAAGGAACATTTAAGAGCTATTTACTATTCTCTTTAAGGATTAAATTAAAACCCACTAAAATAAAAGAAAAAGGAAATTGTGTCAAATAAAAAAATAACAGTTGTTATAGGAATTGTGAAAAGAAATAGAGATTGAAACATAATAAAGAGTTATTTTTTTCTTGAATGAACCGGGAGGTAAATGGAAAGTACAGTGAAGCTGCCCTATCTCTTCTAATTTTTGATTGAATGACACCCATTGAAAATCCTGGGAACTTTATTATTTCAGATTTCACATTTTTTTCTTCAAATATCTTATGGGAGAAAGAGTAATAAATTTCTGTTCTTTAAAACAAACTGTATTTTTTCTTGGTTTATTGTTAATAGGATAATATGGGAAGTTGGTCAAATTTTTTTTCTTTTTCTTCTTCATTCTTGTGGTTTCCATCATCCAATGCCCTAAGCAGAACAAATTCTCCCTTGGGTTGGAAGAGTTTTGAAGCATTTAAGCCTTTAATGATCTTCAGTTATATTCACTTCTTGAACAAAGCAGCTGTAGAAGCATACATTGACAATGGAAATCAATCAGTTTTAGGCAGCAGAAACTTCCACCACAAGGAGAGAGATATGTCTTTAGGTGGGTACTCACTCTTCGGTTGACAAAATAGGCAGTTTCCTGGAACTAAATGTACTGAACCAGAACCAGAGTCAGGATTTTCTTTTTGCTGGGGCGTTCTGATGATTTCTACTTACCACTGTGGTCCTTGGGCAAAAGTCATGATTATATTGTTCAAACGTTTTTTTATTAGGAGAAAGTTAGTAAAATCATTTTCAATGGAAAACAATATATAAAAAGACCTTAAGCATTGTTTTCTACTTTTCAGTTCCATTTCATTCAATAGCCATTATTGAATGTTGTTCAGTGCCAGAGTCTGTATTAAAGGTGATAATATAACATACACACAAACAGCTTAAGGAACCAGTTCTGTAATTTAGGAATACATTACAGATTGAAGAGGCAAGATATAAACACGATATAAAGGCTATATAACAAATAGATTAAAAGCAATGGTTCTTATGCAATAATGCTATAATAATTTTTATTTTCATATAAGATTGTCTACAGATAGTTTTGGCTATTATCAGAGATAATAATATTAGTAATAGATAGCATCTGTTGAACACTATTTGCCAGACACTTTCTTATATCGTCTTAATCCTTATAAAATCTTTGTGATAGAGGTATTTCTATCTTTTATTTCAAGATGAAGAAACTGAGGCTCAGTGAGGGTAAACAATTTTAGCAAAATAACAACTTAGTAAGTTTGAAGGCAAGTAAGTGTGAAGTGTTTTGAGCCCAGCTTTGCTTGGCAGTTCAGCCCACATTTCTTACCATTATACTAAAAGTCTAGACTCAATTTCCAAGGAAGTTGGAGCTAATGGTGAGTGTGTTAGGAAGAATGATCGATGCTATGACATGTTCTAGACAAAAGATTGACATTACATCCTCCATCCCCAGTGTTTATCTTTGTGCTATCATTGTGACTTAGACCACTTAATAATTATTACATACAAGTTAAAGGATAAAGTATTTTTGTAATGAATGAGACAATTTTACTGTTTGGACCAAATGGTATTAGAAAATGTTTTTGATCTCTCTTCTAAGAACACAAAGGGATAAAAGTTCAACCGTTGGAACAGTGATTGAAGGAGTATTTGTAAGGCTCTAGGTCTAAACTATTCCAGGCAAGTGCAACTTCAAACAAAAGTGGTATGCACACAATGCATGCAACTGTTTACTTTTCATCTCTTTTTTTTCTATTCCCCAAGCATTCATCTCTTTAAGCCAAAATGCTCAGTGTACTAGGGATGTGAGAGCAAGAGTGGCTTAGGGTTCCCAATCCAGTGCCAGACATGAATAGTTTCATGGGTTCCTTGCCCTTTCATCTCTACCTTTGCTTCATTATGAGTCTACTTTTCTAGGTAATCAGTGGTAGCAGGTTCATTCCTAACAATTGTGGGACCTGAGGTGAGAGTATAAATGAAGGCCTACACATTTTGTGTCATTATTATTTATCATAAATCAAATAATTTTATTAAAATATGACCTATCCTCCCACTTTGACAGAAATATCTTTATAATAACTTGGATGGACAGGTGAAATGTTAGACTTTTTGGACTCCTCAGGAGTATGATGGCATGGGGAGAGATAGACTCCATCCTTCAGCCACTCCTCCTTTAACTAGTTCTGTCCAGTATCACAGGAGACTTTGAACACAGTGAAAGGACACTTAACTCACACATCCAGCATCCATGCATTCTTTCCTCAAACATCTACACCTGGCCCACCCATCCTTGCTAGGTATATACACATTGATCTCACAGTCTGCTGACTGGGAGACAGAACTGGAAAGATGATACCACAGGCTCTTGATGTGGGCTTAGGGGAATTTGGGGATGAACTTCTGGGATCACAAGAATCTGAAGCATGTCTTCTCTAGAAGGAGCGCAGGTCCACATGGGTACTTCTCTGTAGACTTTGCCTGTTGGGGGCAGGGTGTGGGGTATGGCCAGAGAAGAGCCAGAGTCCTCAGCAAATATTTATTGGTTTCTCTCTATGTGTCTGTACTGTGGTCGCATGAGACATGAGTGAACAAATTGAAGTGCTTGCCCTTGCAGAGCTTATATTCTGAGAAAGGGAGAGATAGATTATAAATTACTAAATGTAGTAAGTGTATGCACTATATAGTACATTAGAACATGAAAAGTACTGTAGAGACAATAAAAATTAGAGCAGGAAAAGGTGGGAGAGTTGTCATGTTAAGTAGGTCAGTCAGCATTGGCTTCAGTTGAGAAGGTGAAATTTGAGAGGGAAAAAAAACAAAAACTTGAAGGCATTGAGGAAATTAACCAAGAAGATAACAAAAGGGAGAGAAACTCAGGCCTTTAAGGTTATAGTGAGCACCTTGAAGTAGGACCACACTTGGCATGTTATAAGAACATGGAGACCAGCAAAACTGGAATGGTGTGAGCAAGGTAGAGAGTTAAAAAAAAAAAAGAAGTTATGAAAAGAAATGATGACCAGATCATATGGTGCTGCACTGTGCATCGGAACTATAATGATAGCCATAAAGGTATAATTTTAAATTTTTGTGTAGCCATAATAAAAACATAAAAAGGAAGGTTAAAATGAACTTTAACAATGCATTTTATATAACTCAATTTATCTCAAATGTTATCATTTCAACCTGTAATCTTTGAAACCAAGAGTACATTTTATACTTACCACACTTCTCAATTAATACCAGCTACGCTGCAATTGTTTGATAACCAGATGTGTCTAGCTGTTGCTACACTGTGAAGAAAAGATAGATTTTGACTCATCATTGAAAGAATTTTGTGTGTTACTTTGAGTGACTTGGGAGATGGTTCAGGTTTTTAAGAATTGAAGTGTCATGATTTGATTTGTGTTTAAAAAATGATCAGGTCAGGGGCGCCTGGGTGGCTCAGTTGGTTAGGCGACTGACTTCAGCTCAGGTCATGATGTCACAGTTCGTGAGTTTGAGCCCCGTGTCAGGCTCTGTGCTGACAGCTCAGAGCCTGAAGCCTACTTCAGATTCTGTGTCTCCCCTATCTTTACCCCTCCCCTGCTCATGCTCTGTGTCTCTCTGTCTCTCAATAATAAATAAACATTAAAAAAATGATCAGGTCCAGCCTTAATTGAGAATGCATGATAAGGGATAAAAAAATAGAGACAGGGAGACCTATTGCAGTAATCTTGATAAGGAACAATCATGGCTCAGATGAAAACAGTGGCTGACATAAGAAGTGGTTGAACCTCTGATCATTTTAAAGGTACAACAAATAGGATAGATTGCATTTGGTGTGTGAGAGGGGAGTCAAGAATGACCCCAAGACTTTGGCCTAAATAATAGGAAGGATGGATTGACTGAAATGAGAAAGACTGCTGGAGGATGGGGGCAAGGAAGATGGGTGTTCAGATTTGGATAGGTGTATCTAGGAAGTCTATGAGGCATTCAGGTGAAGATGTGGGGTATGAAGTTAGATTTGAGTCTGGAGTTTAGCAGACAGGTTAGAGGCAAAAGTTTGGAGATCATCCAACTTGAAAGTAGATAAAGTCACCAAGGGAATGAGAGAGGATAGATAAGAGGTCTAAACTGACATGAAATTGATATTAAAATAACATCAAACAGGAGCGCCTAGGTGGCTCAGTTGGTCAAGCATCCAGCTCTTGGTTTCATCTCGGGTCATGATCTCATGGTTCGTTAGTTGAAGCCCACATTGGGCTATGTCATGACAGCTCAGAGCCTGCTTGGGATTCTCTCTCTCTCCCTCTGCCCCTCCCTTGATCGCTCTCTCTCTCTCTCAAAAGAAATAAAGTTATTTTTTAAAATAACATCTTCAAACATTTTACCACTTTTGTATATTTATTTTTTTAAATCTTATTGCATATGTTCATAACTGTCATGATCTTGTTTATTTTACTGAAAAACTGTAACTTTAGATGAAGCCTGAAGGCTGTATTTTGTGACTTTTTTTGCTTTAAAAAGGTGTTACCAATCCTTCCAGTCATTAGCTTATATTATATTAAACAATAGACAATAAAAATAAAAATTGTAGTTGTAATTAAATTAGAGACCATTATCAGTCTTTAAAACGTATTTTTCATATATGGGTTTCCCAGAGATGTATATGTTAATTTGATAACTATATAGCATTAAGCACCAATAAGGTTTAAAATCTGTCCCGTAGTCTACAAACTAACGCAGCTTTGTTTTATTTGTGATAAGCTCATTAATTTGCTTTTTTTTTTTTTTTTTTTATAAAAAGTTAGGTTGATGGCTAAGTATTCTTACCGAACTTTAGTCTTTCAAAGAATGAGATATTTATTCCTTAAATTATATTCAAATTCTAGGTAGGAAGAATGTTTCATCAAAAATATCCATTATTTTACTGTAAACACACTTTGGACTTTTCTAACCCTCTGTGATCTGTGATCTTATATTATCCAAGTAATTATTTACGATATAATGTGGAAATTAGTGTATTAAATTAAAAGCTAAAAAGTAGAATTGAATAACTCATTTTAATCTAAATGACAACATAAACATACTGACAAATAATCTCTAATTTTTTAACAAAAGGAATTGTTTGTGTCTTTTCAGTCTATTCGAGAAGTTACAGGCTACGTGTTAGTGGCTCTTAATCAGTTTCGCTACCTGCCTCTGGAGAATTTACGCATTATCCGTGGAACAAAACTTTATGAGGATCGATATGCCTTGGCAGTATTTTTAAACTACAGAAAAGATGGGAACTTTGGACTTCAAGAGCTTGGACTAAAGAACTTGACAGGTAAGGAAAATACACAAAATTTCAAATATGCTTTCATTATCAATATAATGCAATAGGCATGCACATATGTGTGTATGGTTACTGTAGTATGTGTTATATTCAGGAACACTATAAATGACTTAAATATCTACTACTTACTCATTTTATGGGAAATAATGCCTTGTGATGCCCTTGCTTTTATTTACAGGTATTGTAAGTGCAGTCTGAAGGATACCATAATACTGTATCTCAGCTGAACAGAAGTACATACTAAGGAAATGCTCAGTGACTGAAAACTGAGATAGGAAGCAGGTTTAAGAATGCTATGTTTGGTGGTCTCAGGTGAACAGTGGACCATATCATCAAATCTCTGTAATAAATAACACCATAACCCTCACTCTCGTTGGAGCTCAGTAAATATACAGCCTTTATATCTATCTCCACTCATCTAGTTTTTTTTCACAATCCCTTATTTTTGGAAAACATAGCTAATTTATTAATTTAATTTTGACTTATCTTATTCAGTAACTCACTAAATGCCATTAGAAATTGTTTCTTAGAATGCTTAAATTTCATCAGTGATTTACCCCCAGCCCAAGACAGGAAAAAGGTAATTGTTAACAACCTAAAATTATCATCCTGCTCCAAAAAACAAACAAAACAAAACAGAAAAAACACTTTGTAGGAATTTATTTTGTAAGCTGGTTCTCACAATCCTGCAGATATCTTTTCAGTCTATGTAGTTCATAGTTCACAAAGGCTATGGTAGGATGTTTGGAACAAGGTTTCTAATCATGAATTTTGCTATTCGTGCCTATAAACAAGTAGTGCTAATTAGTAACTATCATTTCATAGTGGGATAAAGGAGTTTAAACTATGAATTTAACCTAAACTAATATCATATATATTTTTCATCAAAATATGTAATGATTTTATGTGTTTTTGAGGCCACTCAGTGGTAATGTTTCTTGATATTAAGATATTTAAATTAAAATTGCCTTCAAATACTAAATAAAAATAAGATTGATATTTTCAGGTTACTAAAATTATTTGTTTTGTTCATTGACAGTGGTTATAAATATATAATTTTAAGTTAGAAATAGCTTCATAGTTGGCCAAACATGTGAACTAAATTTGGATATTTTGGATGAAGAAAGGAAGACTGATTATATAACTTATTTTGATCATGATTGCTATAGAATTGATGACATAATGGTAAATGCAAATTATTCAGAATTTATAGAATCCTTCATTAACATTTTACTTTTTTATTCTTTCCTTTCAAATATAGTTTTCTTACTGAAGAGCAGAGTTTTGGCTAAATTGCTACTTGCATGGAAATAATGATAGGAAGAAGAATTTTAGAAATGCAATGGATAGAGAAAAAATGATTAAAGTAGGAATCTAAAAATAATATGATCTGGTTAAAACTTTCATAGGAAGAATTATAGTTTATTAAATGATTTTTCCTCTATTTACATTAAAGAAAGAAATGAAAATATTTTAAACATTTTATAGTACATGAATTATGTTATTCTATAATATGTTCTATTGGAACAATCTTTGCATACAGAAAATCAGTCTTTAAAGAGCTTTCTCCTTGGGATGCCTGGTTAGCTCAGTTGGTTAAGTGCCTGACTCTTGGTTTCAGCTCAAGTCATGATCTCACAGTTTCTGAGTTCAAGCCCTGCGTGGGACTCTGTGCTGACAGTGCAGAGCCGGCTTGGGATTCTCTCTCTCCCTCCCTCTCTGCCCCTCCCCCGTTCATGCTCACTCACTCTCTCAAAATAAATAAACTTAAAAAGAAATAAGGAGCTCTCCTACTTATTATTAACTTAACATTAGTACTACTAAAATGTGTTTTAAGTTATTCAATCAAAATTATGCCACACTTAAACATACTTTATTTATTGAGCTCACACTGTGATTGCTTATGATTATGACAGTTAGTTTATGTCATACCAAAACACAACACTGTTATTTCAAGAACATTATTCCCTATTCTGCCGGAAAGTCTTATAATACTTTTGGTGTGTGCATTAGTAGAAATGAGTAAATAATAAGTGGCTAAGAGAATGAGTTGATTGTTTAGGGAAAAAAAATAATGTATTTGTTCAAGAGTTATTATTCATTTCTTTTTGAATATGAAGAAAAGTTCAATATAATAAATGGTGGAAAATTTAGACAATTTGGAAATGTTCCAGGCATATTATATATTTATTACGTGGCTGCGAATTACATTTGAACATCAGTCTAGAATCACTGATCTTATTGTATGTAATTGGGTCAATAGTGTAACTCCAATTTTGAAAATCAGAAGTCACTCAGTAAGCATGATTCGGTTTGTGTAAGAATATATGAGGAAGGATTGAAGACACCTAACTGTTCATATAAACAGGAATTGGGGAAGAAATGTGCTCTTTAGCAGTATCTTAAAGAGCTAAGTGCTCTAGGTAACCAGCAAACATTGCAGTTGACTTCAGATAAGATTGTTTTGTGTTTTGGAAAGGTATTTGTTTTATCTTATTTGTTTATATGCTATACAAAGCAAGCTGACAAAAATTAAAAACAATTTAAGTGTTATATTAAGTGTAGGGCTAGAGGGCTGGCCTTAATTTTAGGCTTATCTTATGTAATATGAAGGTAAATAGAGAACATGCTGAGTAGTCAGATATCTCATTATTTAATTGCCCTACTGAATTAAAATTTTATCCCAGTCTTTTTTGTTTGTTTAAACTGTTTATTTTTGAGAAAGAAAGACAGTAGGTGAGCGGGGGAGGGGCAAAGAGAGGAGACACAGAATCCAAAGCAGGCTTCAGGTTCTGAGCTGTCAGCACAGAGCCTGATGCAGAGGTCAAACTCATGATCCTTGAAATCATGGCATGAGCTGAAGTTGGACGCTTAACTGACTGAGCCACCTATGTGCCTCTAAAATTTTAACTCAGTTCTTAAAGCACCAACTGCTCCTCAGTATCACCTGGGTACAATTACAAATGCACATTTTTGGGCCTTACCTGAGACCTAATGCATCAGAAAGTCTTGTGGTGGAGCCCATCAATATGTGTTTTAAGCATCTTTTCAATGATTCTAATGACCACAAAAGTTGGAGAAACACTGTTCTAATTAAATGTATGTTACCAAGAGATGGTAGTATAATGTCTAGTTAACCTCTTTACACTTACTTTCTAAATAATTTTCATTTACTTATCATCCCCTAGAGAATGGGACAGAGAACAGATAAGTCTGTGCTTTAATGTTGGAAAATACTCCTTTGGTTGTGGTGAGAATGGAAAGAACATACTAGGAACCTGGATGGAAACATGGGTATGAAAGAGCTCAGAGAGAGGAAGATGCTGGGAATAAATTTTCTTCTGTATTGCCATTTGGCAACTTTGCATAATGGTAAACTGTTACAGGGACAATAATAATCATGGTGAATTTTCTTTTTAAGCACTTTCAACAAGATAAATAACAAATACTAGTTGTGGGAATAGGAAGTATGCAATGTTGTGACAAAGAATTTTGAGGTTAAGATTTCAAAGCTTTTGTATATGTATATATACGTATGTATGTATATGTATATACATATGTATGTATATGTATATACGTATGTATGTATATATATACGTATGTATGTATATATACATACATACGTATATATATACATACATATATGTATGTATATACACATACATATATATGTATACATATATACGCATATGTATTGTGTGTGTGTGTGTGTGTATATATATATGTGTGTATATATATATATATAATTTTTGTTTCTCCTGAAATCTTTTTACAGTGTTGACCTTGGAATAATACACCTTTATTATTTATTACAGTTGTCTCCTTCAAACTATCTTTGTGTAAAATGGATATTCAGTTAACATGAGGACTGTCATATATAAGGGTTAATGGTTGGATGCCACTTAACACATACATAAATTAACTTTGACCTTACACATTCTTATTAATTAGCTTGATGTTCGCCAAAAGCTATTCTTTGGACTATAAACATGACTATAGATCTTACTTAGATACTTTCATTTTGGTTGTACCCAAAGACAAGAAATACACTTAAACATATTTTCTGGATAAAGAAGAAAATTTGTTTGACTGCTACTGCTCACATTTCCCTGATCCGTTATCAGTTAGGTCCAGGAGAGTAGAGAAGAGTCAGATTCTCTAAGCTAAGGATATGCCACACAATCTAAAAGGGAATGACGAACTGTCTTGGCAGTCTCTAGGTGCCCTATTATGCTGGGTCATCATTTCTGATCAGGGGCGAGACCATATTTCTGTCAATGTGTCCTTCAGGCATGTGATCATCTTGAGGCCATTGGGAACGACAGTACTGAATCAGAGGAGCACAAAACTGGAGAGATTTCATTATTTCCTTTGTTAAGGTCACTTGCATATGGCTGTGTGGATTTTATTAATCATTCCCACAATGATGTTCTGCTGATTTTTTTTATCGTATCCTTCTTAACCAAATATTCTTATTCTGAATTCAAACTATCTAATATATTCAAACATAAAATATATTTACAACTTTAATTCTATGAGCTTCTACTTATTTAGTTACCTGTCTGGCCAAAATTTAAAGATTATTTTACTATATGGGGCATAAAAAATGCTATTATATTCTCCTTTCTAGAATTTTATAAAATTACTTAATCTGGATAATATTATACAGTTTTTATCTCTATGTGCTATTGTAGATATGAAGGAGTTTTTGAGAAATACATACGTTCATATCTATACTACTGCTCATATTCTATTTATGCAATGATGACCCAGGTACAAATTTAATACATAAAAAAAGTGCATTTTTCTCATCAAATTTCACCTTGAATATTTGAATTCTCGTTTTATTAATTATGAGAATATCTATTTTGAGTAGATGAAAATTGAGGGGATATCAACATACAATTTATGTTTCCCAAATATTAGCCAAGTACTCTATATATTTTCAGACCTACACATTCATGTATTAGTACCTTTACTATTTTATTGCTATTCTAATTGTTTGGTTAAGTGTGTACTGCATAATCTTGATTAGATTATTATTTGATATGTCAACAAACATTTTAAACAAAAAATAAAATGCTTAAGTTTTTTTTTTTTTAGGGAGCCCACAATAATAATGGAAAGACATATTAAGTTTACTGAGTTCTGGTAGAGTGAAAACAAAATGAAATGCTTAGTTCAGGAGATACATCTGATGTAACAACATTTACGTCTCTTAAACCCTTTCAGCATTATTCAGTGGTGGTCAAATAAATAACCTGACTTTGAAATGGACAGGCCATCTGCAATTGGCTCCATGTATCTCAAATGGGAGTGCAATTTAAAAAAGACCTGTTCAAATGTTAGATCAGAACTTACAAACTGAGTGTTTCTCTGAGGCCTAGATTCTTCATCTTTAAAATTGAGAAGAAAATTCTACCTCACAATGTTTTTATAGACGTTAAAGAATTAAAGCTGAGAGCTTGTCAAACACAGTACCTTTCACATAGAGTAGGCTTAGAAAACCTTCGTTTTCTTTCTCTGCATTGTTTTGTTTTTAGCTTTTCTTTGTGTCAACACACTGACAAAACAAATGTACCAGTTTCTGCATATTCAGATAGGTTTCTCTTGCTTCGATGGGGCTTTGAAAAGCGAACTGTTTAGACAAAAAGATGCTCCAAATTTCAATGTCTCTTCAGATACCACTTTGAAGCTACTTTATGTATAAGATCTATTTTTCTGGCAGGGGAGAAGCCTGAGGCTTTTCTTTGTCTACTCTCAGTATGATCCCTGTCTTCGGTACTTCATAGCACTTCTCTCCTGTCTTTCAGCGCTCACGCCAAGCACCTGTTACCCCAGCTCTTCATTTCAAATCTCCATCATCACGTTTCACCCTTCATTGGCCCTGACATTTGCCTTGACCTAGACAAGAGACATATCCATTCTGAGTTCGTTTTCTGATATTAGAGTTGCTAAGCATTCTTCAACTGTTCTGTGAAAGGTCTTAGTAATGTTTGAATGAGTTCAACCAGCCTAGTTCAGGGGTTATTGTTAAATACAGTGTTTGACAAAGGTACTGCTAATATTTACATAAGAAGAACTACTCAGCATATAGTGAATATCTGAAGACAAAAACAATTCCAAGAGTACTACTGGCCTAAAGATAAATTACTTGGAAAATAATTTGATCAAAACTAACCTATAGTGAAAATCTTGGAGACAGATGGTATCAGTGAGGAGTGGCACATTCTTATGAAGGCATCAATTTTTAGATCCGGTCTGCAATTTCTAAAAATGATACTCTAATCTTCCATACTTTTAAAGAAGACTGCTTGCCTGTCATGTCAGACAATGTGCATTAACTGGAAGAAGGGAAACCATAATGATATATTTCAGTGTATAGGCAAAACAGAAACATATTTGAAAGTAAATGTTTTAAATATGAGATAAGTTAGAGGGGCCATTCCAGCAAATTTCTAGGACCCATTCTTGGCTTCAGATAACTGATGAGTGAATTTGTGGAATTGAATGAAAGTAAAATGGGAATTCCTTCTCCTGTGGTACCACTCACCAGAGAGAATATTCGTACTAGAGAAATAAGGCATGAGATGGTGGGATTTCCAGGGAATGGAACCATTCCTTCTCCTCTAACTCACATGTTTTCGGTCATGAGTATCAAGATAATCTGCTCAGGTCATAAGCAACCTCGTCGATTAATGTCCCGTTCAGGGATCCTGAAGTGGTCCTATTCTCTGACCTACATTCTTTTTAGCATTTGTAGGAAATGCTAAATATAGCATTTGTAGGAAAAATATTGGAAGAAACCTAACATTATGGAAGTCTTTCAGGAAAATTCTCTCCTTGAGACTTTAAACCTCAATCATCATTCTTTGTTGTCCCTAAGATACATGAAAATCTTAAGATTTCCTTTCCTAAGAGAGAAAGCATACATATTCTAGGGGAAAAAAAAAACAAACAAACATATGAAGTCGAAAAACTCCTTTATTAAAGTTCATTAGTTGGGAAAATGTGCTTGTTTGCTTATAACATTTATAATATAGAGGAGAATCTTTGCTCCTCAGGGTCCCAAATGCAATAAGGGAAATTGGCTAGTGATCACTATATGTCCATGATTTCACTCCAAGGAAAGCAGTAAAGACATTAGAATATCTACCTCCTTACCCTCATCCCAGGACATTATCTTTGTTGGTACTGCAGACACTCATCTGTAAAGAATTGGTAAATTATTGTCTATCTATTTATCTATCATCTATCTATAGTGATAGATAGACATGGGTATATAAAATATAATATGGAGAAATTGATTCACACACAGCTTCTTCATGCTGACCTGGGAAGTATCTTCATTGTAATTTTACATCTGAGAAACTAGACCTAAAGTCTTGTGGCTAATAAAGGCTCCTTGTTCTAGACTTTAGATT
This sequence comes from Panthera tigris, assembly GCF_018350195.1. NCBI lineage: Eukaryota > Metazoa > Chordata > Mammalia > Carnivora > Felidae > Panthera > Panthera tigris. The sequence goes on along the minus strand of NC_056667.1, from coordinate 195,075,037 downwards.
TATTTTCCATCTCCTTACATTGTGTCATTCCTAAGAAATGTTTAGGATAGTTTCTCCAGGTTAGACTATACTCAGTGAAATATTAAATTGGCCAAAAGCATACATAATTCAAAATTTAAACAGGAGGCCTTAAGATTGTATTTTAGAAAGAACTTTCTGACTTTACTTGTATAATATTTGAATACATCATGAATGTATGTGTGAAAAATGGTGGTAAGTTGACAATAAAACAAACAAACACACAAAATGACACTATTGTATATACTGGATTTGATTTACAAATATCAGATCTATTAACTAATTTTATAGCTACTGCCATTCAACTATGAATTTTTATTTTTTGTTTTTTTAAGTTTATTATTTTTGAGAGAGAGACAGAGCGTGAGTGGAAGAGGGGCAGAGAGAGGGAGACACAGAATCTGAAGCAGGCTCCAGGCTCTCAGCTGTCAGCACAGAGCCCAACATGGGGCTTGAACCCATGAACCACGAGATCATGACCTGAGCCCAAGTCAGATGCTTAACTGACTGAGCCACCCAGGTGCCTCGATTTTTATTTTTTAAAAGTTTTTTAATTAAAAATTTTTTTTGTTTACTTATTTTAAGAGAGAGAGAGAGAGAGAGCAAAATCAGGGGAGGGGCAGAGAGAGAGGGAGAGAGAGAATCCCAAGCAGGACCTGCACTGATGTGTGGAGCCTGACACATGGCTCAAACTCACAAACTGCAATATCATGACCTGAGCTTAAACCAAGAGTTGGGCATTCAACTGACTGAGTCACCCAGGCACCCCTCAACTATGGCTTTTTAAAAATCAAGGTTATTATATATTTAGTCATAACTCACATTTATTAATAGACTCAATTTTACTGGTAAAAAGTTAAGGATTCTTTTGGAAAATTTACTCCAATTCAAATATTTGTTAGCTTTGTTTTTCTCCACTTGTAAATTCAAGACATTGTGCTGAGATAGGAGTTATTCTAAATTATCTCTACATACCTGTCTTCTCTCAGTAAATATTATATTTCTGACAAATATTTACCTACCAACTGCAAGGTGAAAACATTGGGAAAGCATTTTCCCCAATTCTTATATTATTTATAGGCAAGCATTTCCATGGGGTCAAGAGCCTCCATTTTAATCTGTTTTACCTTGAAAAACATCACTTGTCCTATAGAACTCTCTGTGATGATGGAAACAATATGTCTGCACAACTTAGTAGCCAGTAGCCACATATGTCTGGCTACTAAGAACTTGAATGTGGCTAGTACAATGGAAGAAATGAATTTCTTCTTTTATTTACTTTTAATTCATTTTAATTTAAATAGCCACATGTGGCTAGTGGTGATGATATTAAACTGTGTAGCACTAAAGGGACAGCATCTTTTACTGAACCCAGTGCAGTAGGTAAGGATATTTACAAGCAGAATCGTGGAGAATCAAAGCATAGGATCTGAATTGAGACCCCTTCCCTTCAAATCCTCTTATTCAGCTTTCTAAACCTCAGTTTCCACATCTTTAAATGAGTATAATGGGAGCCCTCTGTTTGTAAGATGGTTGTGAAAGTTAAATTATAAATTATAAAAATAGCATTGAGTGCAGTTCCTGCAATAAGTGATATTTATTATTATTTGAGAAGTATGCTTTTGGTAAGATTAATAGGCATGGCCTATTTTTACAATCATTGAAAGCATGTTAGGCTTATATAATCAAATTGTGAGATACAAAATGTGTCATTTATGATTTGGGACCTGACCAGATTTTATATTTGAGTAAGCTGGGTTCTGGATAGCATGAGCTGTTTCTTAATGTGCGTTAAGCTCTAGTTATTATAAAAGATTTTCTGTTTGTCAGAAATGTGACTTTCAAAACATGAGATTTTTACTCTCATCTTCAGTTTCCACAGTTTAATTATCTAGTTATAAGTAGGTCCCAATGTCAATTTCTTAAATGACTTTATTGAAAGAAATAAGAATTAGGAGATTAAAATAATTTTTTAGCAGAGAAACTATATTGAAAATTCTGTTGAGGATTCTTTTTGGCATAAACAATGCCCATATATTTAGGAGTCTCTATAACATAGTATTTATTTAATAACAAATAAGTCACAAAAATTCTTCTATAAAATATTTTATCAAATAGAGGTCTGCCATATTTCATCAAATCTAAGTCACCATCAATTATAAGAAATATTTATTGGTCATTGTTTGCAGGCCACACTAACAAGAGAAAAAGTGAAAGCTCAACTTAAATGTAAAAGATTTTATGATGAATCAGGAGTTAGAGATATTAAATATGAAAAATGCATTGTAGAATTGATAATATACAGGAGCTCCTTGGTGGCTCAGTTGGTTAAGCATCTGACTCTTGGTTTTCGCTCAGGTCATGATCTTATGGTTCATGGGATTGAGCCCTGGGTCAGGCTTCATGCTGACAGCATGGAGCCTGCTTGGGATTCTGTCTCTCCCTCTCACTCTGTGCCTTCTTCTCTCAAAATAAATAAACATTAAAAAAATAGAATTGATAATATACAATAATATGTAAAGAGATAGAGGTATAACAAACCTCTTCATTTCCTACAATTATAGCAACATAGCTGCTCTTCTGATGGTAAAACTGTTTACTGTGAAAGTATACCAAACAAGTTATAATAGAAATGGCCAACATTTCATAAATGATGAATGGAATTTTCCATTTATCTGTATCTATCCGGGAATAGATAAATATAAATTTCCATGGCTCAACACCTTTTGATCTAATAATTGTTACTAACCTGGAAATTTGAATTATGTTTTTTTTCTGTTGCTCTTGTGAGTTACTTGATTTATTGACTCCATTGGCAAAAAAGATGAGAATATAGTTCAACGGCAAAAAATAAAATGCTTATTCTAGGAATTTTCCTTAAACTTTGTTCTCTTAGTAATACACATCAACTGGAACTTAGGATGGTTATAGGATATCAGAAGTTAAAGAGGGTTTTCAGTTGTAGCTTCTTTACTAGTCTACCTGGAAGTACAATACAATGCTATTCTCATTATAGCTCTCATAATATTTTTTCTCCCCTTACCCTTATATTTGTTACCCATTTTGGGAAATATATTTTCTATTTTTAACTATAATTTTCTTATAGGCTAAGTCAAATTGTTTTGGTTATTGAATCATAACAACCATGACAATTTTGAGGAATATTTACAGAGGAAAGTGAAGAGAAATGGTAAACCATAACATTTTCCTTTCTTCTAAGACCATTCAAATTACTCAATTTCATTTGCTCTGAGATGCAAAATAGAGGTTTGGTTTTGTGTATCAGTAATGTTGTACAAAGCTGATATCAGAAAAAGCACTTTTGACTTTCAATCTACTATGAAATAAAGGGATTTCAAATTTTAATTATATTTTTAATGACATTTAATGGGTATATTCTGGCAACTGTTGACAAAGAATATATTTTAGTTTTAATGTTCCCCAATTCTGTAAACACTCTAATATTTGGAGGGGTTATTTTATATTGTATATATTATATATCTGGTGATGTCCCATGAAAAATCCTATTATAAATTCCAGCTTTTAACTACATGTATTATCAGAATTCTTTTGTTTTGAAGACTTTACCTGTCCCTTTTAGCATAATAAATCTAGAACACAAACTAAAAAAAAATATATGGCTTAGTAGAGCCCAAGATATATGTGCTATTAATAATAATAATATCCATAATTAATATGAATTTATTATGTAGAAGTCAATTATTTACAAATTACCAATTAATAGGTCATTGTGGTTATTTCCATTTTGAAAATAGATAACTGCAGTTTGAAAATAATGGACAATATGCCACAGAGTACACAGTGATTTATGGAGTTCAGAGTTGAAACCAGGTAGTAGAATTCCAAATTTTCCTTGTATCACCATGTTATAGAGATTATGAAAAGGAGAAAGATCACATGAAGCTGAACTTTTTCATCTTCTGCTATGTGTTAATTAGCTGAGAATCTAAAAATGACTCATATGATCCAGGTATCACTTCTTCAACGTAGTCTTACCTTTTTATTTCTTAATGAGACTTTATTTAGTATAGATACTTTACCTAAAAAGTTAAATGATTATAGAAGAGATTCATGTTGCATAAGTAGGTTGAATTATTATAATATTGAAAAGTATCTTGTTAGGCTATTTGTGTTTACTCCTATAGATATGAGAAACTAAAATGAGAGAGTGTAGTAGCAGAATTAAATTAAATGCCCTAATTGGGAATTGACTTCATGACCTTTCCTTTATTAATACTAAAATTAAAAATAGCAGACAAATAACTGTATTTGGGGTATGCTTTACTTTGTTTTGATTTAGCTGTAGAAGTTGTGTGTTGTGTCAAGATAAGCATTTTGTCCTTGTCTTAGTCTAGTGATCTTTCTACCATATTATTCCAAAAGTATGATTTTATTCAAGGTACTAGAGGGAGATAGCAATTTAAAAGATTTAAATATATATATATATATATATATATATATATATATATATATATATATATACATATACATATATATATACACACATATATATACACACACGCATATATATATATATGGATATATATATATATACACACACACACATATATATCCATATATATGTGTGTGTGTATATATATATATATATATATATATATATGGCAATCTCTAGGTGCTTACATATGTATTTGCGTTTATTAATGGGAAGAAAATGAAATAATAAATTCTGGAGTTCATGTGTAACTCAATTGTAATCCAAATTCACCAATTATCTACAAAAAGCTATGAAATGTGACGTGAGCTTTATAGTGTTGTTTAAAGAAAATGGTTTAGTACGTTTTGAAAGGAAAATATGGAAAAGATAATGAAGCAGGACTTGGCATATGTATAGATATATCTTTTATATAGCATAGGTAGAAAAGTGAAATGAAGCAGGGAAGCAGCCTATGTTATTGCTGTCACTTTTCACATAGTGAATGTGTGGCTGAATTTCACACCTATGCATTACATTGTCATTTCATGTAGTTAGAAATTACATGTCATAATGATAAATCTTTGCAATTAAAATTGTATCATGCTTCAAATTCAGGCCTGTGGTGCTCAGGGGAAAGGGGTGAATCAAGAATTAGTGTCTTGGTTCAAGTGCCTCTTAAAAATTAAGAAAATCTAAATATCATCTTTGTAAAATAAATACATCAGAGGACACAATATAGGTTATCAACTCCTTTGTGATTTCATTGAAGATCACCTGCATAATTTAAATTGTTATTCAATTGTTTTATGTATTTAATATGTATGACTATGCACAGTGACTTCTTACATTAGAATTGGTTGATTACTAAATGTAAAGTATTTAAAAATACTTGAAACTTAATAGTATTTGTTGAGCCAACTCATGTCAGTTTTGATGTCTGATTTAAATTTAATCAGGGATAGACTTAATGTAAGTTTTCAGTTCATTTACATTTTAATCCATAAAAATATGGCTAAGAGATTTTCAATACCGGAGAAGACATAAAACATTTTCCTTCTGAATCACAAAATCCTAGATTTTTAAAGAAGAAATAAACAATAATATGTAATCCTCAAATTAATAGAAAGAAAAGTTCCAAAACTGTAGTGTGTTTCTAAATTTCACATGTATAGATAAATACAAAATGTCAGGCTCCAAAATGGTTTTCTTTCTGAAAAATATATCTAATTATAATTGCAAATGACCACTTAAGCCACCTAGTTTGTCCTGTAGAAAAGTCCTTTGAAAAAAATGCATTAAAATCAGTGAGATACAAAGGGCAAACAGTTGAAAATCCATACATGTCTATAATGTTTGCGTAAGTTAAGAGCCAACTCTGTTGCATTTATAGTTCTCTGATTAGCATTTCACCGATGAGAAAATGTAAGACAATCACAGAGAATTAAGTGCCTTTTCTTGTATCCAAGACATACTCTACATTTCAGCATAAAGTCAGAAATAGTTTTGGGGAGGGCAAAGTAACAAAAATGGAGCTCAGAAATAAAATGATTGAAAGATACTTGATTCAGAAGTATAACTTTTGCTTAAGAATGTGGATTTATTATCACAATTCAAATCTAGTCTGTATGTTCTAGATGAGAAGGTATGTTCTAGAATATGAAAACATTTCGAACATACTTTCTTCTTGTCCCAACAGCTTGAAAAAGTAGAAAGAATCTGAACTTTGAAACCTGATACCTTTAAAATTTCATACTAGCACTACATATGATAAGGGAAATGTCAAAACATCTAAGTGCTGTCCATCAGTTTCCTCATCTGAAAATGAGAATTGAATGGGAAAAAAATGCATGCAAGCAACCTATAATAGAGATGAGCAAAAAAGAGATGTTAGTACCCTTCCCATTTCCCCCTATAGTATTTAAAAGTATGAAGTTTTGGGGTGCCTGGGTGGCTCCGTCGGTTAAATGCGTCTGACTTCGGCTCAGGTCATGATCTCACAGTTCATGAGTTTGAGCTCCACATGGGTCTCTGTGCTGACAGCCCAGAGCCTGGACCCTGCTTCAGATCTGTGACTTCCTCTCTCTCTGCCCCTCCCCCACTCGCACTCTGTCTCTGTCTCTCTCAAAAATAAATAAAACGTTAAAAAAAATTTAAAAAAGTATTAAGATTTTTAGTTGATCTTCGCCACATCTATATAAGCTGTGTTCTTTATCACTTCTTCGTTGACAGATGAATTTGATTTTATTTAGTAAAGCCTAATCTCACTAGCAACCAAAAGATTCATATTCTCATCCCACTTTACCTTACTTAAATCACCTAAGACCTCTTGCAGTGAGTTATCAATTTTGAAATGAAGGAAGATTTTCTTCTTCTTCTTCTTCTTCTTCTTCTTCTTCTTCTTCTTCTTCTCCTTCTCCTTCTCCTTCTCCTTCTCCTTCTCCTTCTCCTTCTCCTTCTTCTTCTTTTCTTTTATCAGTTATAATACCAACCTGCTGCCTATCTTCCTGGAAAACTTCTAAGGGAAAGTGTGAGTCACTTTTTCTTAGTGGTCCACTTCTGTTTTTCGCACAAATGAAGACATGATATTAACCCTTCCAAATCAGTAGAGAATGATACTGCAGTTTTAATTTCTGGACACTTGGGAACTGAGGCTCAAGCGTTTAATTAAAAATGCAACTCCATGTGGATATGTAGGGATCTCTGTTAGGGTTTAATTGTTCAGTGTATATTCATTTCCTAGCACAGGGATAACAACATGCTGTAGCAATGATATCCACATACATTTACATTTAGCTATGTGTCATTAAAGGTAGACCTATTATTGGTTTAATAAATTGTTTTGCTTCCTTGCTAAGGCAGTGAAACCTCAGGAAAACAAAACAAAACACCTTTGGATGACTTTTAGGGAGGAAAAAAAAAACCAAAACATTAGCTGAGCAGCAAAACCAATTTAGTTGGTTTTAAATACGGAGTTTAAGCCAAGGTGTCCCAGTGGTGCCAAGCAAATCCTATTCGTTTTTGTTCATTTCTTAATTTCTTAGTTCCTCTCAAAGTATTCAAATGTCCCTGCTGGGGAGAGCTACCAATTCAGCTAAGAATGTGTTTCCCCAGAAATTACTTTTATACTGTATCTAAAACTCATTAATCATTGCTTCCTTTTAAATCCCCATTACACAAGAAAGCCTGGGATTTGAATGCCTAGATATTTCATACTTAGTTCTAAATAAGCAGAAACAATACAAAGTATATTTTTCACTTCTCACATGCTGAATTTGCAGTAAGGATATTTTGATGACTTATTTTAAATAGCTAAGATCTATTTAAAGGGTATTGTCTGGGGGCTTTTAAAAATAATTAAAACACCTACTTATTGTTTGCTTGAGAACTTGAACTTATAACGAAAGGGCAGGTTAGTGCTAATAGTGTTTTTGGTAGCTCAATTGCTTTAGCATGGCTGGGTCTCTCTGTCAGTTTGTGAAAAAGAAGTCAACCATGTGCTGTGAAAACAGTGGAGATGTGAGACACCTGCAGAGAATCAGCTTGGTTTCCAGACTCAGTAGCCACATGAAGCTTGGGGTTGCGTTCTAAAATTAGAATCCTTACTTCAAAGATAAAGGCTTAGGGAAGGCATCATGGTGGTATTTTACATATGTTTGTAGACTTATTTCATATGTTTGTATGTATTATTTTACCCCATAAATAAGATAGAGTAATCGACAGCTTAGAACCCTGATTGCATAGAACTGCTGTACAACTTTCAACATAGGTTTTATTTCTACATGCAAGACCAAGGCTTTTTAACATAAAGCAAATAATGACCGTGGCTCTCTTTTTTGATTGGAGTGAAAGCATATTTAATAACTATTTCTGTATTTTTGCTTCTAATCAATTCTGCAACTGAAAAGTTGTAGTATGTAAAACATTACTCTTTGTGTTAGATTACTGAATCAGTTTTCTGTAAAATGATTGCAATAATAAATCCATACAGGTGAGCAGGTCCTATCCATTTCAAAGTTTTAAAAAGAAAAATAAACACTGACACATGCCCAGAACAAAGCAAAAGACAAATTAAAAGACCAAAGAGAGACATAGAAAAATAGGTTCATAAATAAATAATAGAAAAAGAGGCTATGTGTGTATGTGTGTGTATATAGATAATATCTCTCTCCATATAAATATAATATATAGGTATGTGAATTTGTTTTTATACATATATGCACACATACACAGATACATACATATATTAATGTGTGTGTATATATATAGTTTCTAACTATGATGTATAACTGTACACATTGTGTATCAGTGGCACATATCCAAGGCACAAGATAATCAAAGAGCTATAACCCTGCTTTTCTAATCATGATCTGAAATAATATTTGGCTTCTAAGAATTCATCTTCATATAAAATTAATTTTATAGAAAACAGTATGCAATTCAATACATGGAATGGCAAATGAGTAATCCATATGTGTTTATATCTATCAACATGGCACTGAAACCTTTTGTTTGTTGGGAAATGTGCCCACAGGCTGAAATGAATGTACAAAGGCATCACATGGGGAGAACATGCTGGAGGGGTTTTATTTGATGTTTTCAAAGTGCTCTAGGGTCTGTCTTGCAAGAGCCCTTTCGGTTTTCTTTCTTTTTTAATTTTTTTAAATTTTTTTTCTTTTTTTTATGTTTTTAAAACACATGGCTTTCTTTTGAAACATCCTGGCAAGAGAAAGAGTAAAAGAGTATATTACAAATGAACTATGAGGTCGTATTCTCCCCCTCTCTCTCCTATCTCTTTCTCTCACAAACACACACAACTCTTTCGCTCTCTGAGACTCCTCTTTTGCTTTCTCTCTTCCTCTCTCACCAAAGATAAATACCCAACTTCTGTTTGTGTATCTACAGAGATAGCTGCCACAGTCTATGGTCAGGATTTGTGAAATCACATACCCAGAATTTGAGATCACAAACTGTTAACTAAGGACGGAGTAAAGTCAGATAGCACTGAAGTGAATGCCTATTATATTCACCTAAGCTTTCTTTTTTACTTACTGGTTTATGTACTTATTTATTTAAAACCATTAGAAGATTTAGGGGCGCCTGGGTGGCCCAGCTGGTTGAGTGTCCTACTTCAGCTCATGTCATGATCTCACAGTCGGTGAGTTCGAGCCCGCGTCAGGCTCTTGTGCTGACAGCTCAGAGCCTGGAGCCTGCTTTAGATTCTATATCTCCCTCTCTCTCTGCTCCTCCCCCTGGCACTCTGTCTCTCTCTCAAAAATAAGTAAACGTTAAAAAAATTTAAAAAATATTATAAGATTTATACTTATCTTCTAACAAAGGGGAACAGTTAAAAACACTCTGTCCCTTGCACACTTCATCTAAATCATCAAAGGTTGAAACCAGGCTTCAGATCATCCTAGAACATCCTAAAACATTGTTTTGAGAGCTATAGATTAGGAGGTCATGTTCTGCTAAATGTCTTTTTCAACACACCATATAAAGCTAAGGTTTATTTTTAAAATGACAAAATTCAACATTTCTAGAAGTGATTTGTGTAATTATTACTTTGCAAGACAAAAATAGTTTGTTACCATACTAATATCATTTTCTTGTCAGAAGTCCTTTATTTTAAAGCTGGATGACCATGGAAAGCTTAATATATCATTATTCATAATACTGAGCTTGCAAAGGATAAATGCATCTTGAAAGTTGATGGTAAGAGAGGCGCTCTCTTTCCTCCCAGGAAGAAAGCATGCGGCTAAACCTCTGTTTGCACACAAAAGATTTTTTCCGAAGAGTTTGTTGCTCTGTGGCTTCTGGCTTCGAAGTCAGAAGTCTCTTACCAGGGTAGCCCCTAGGCTGGCATTTGATAACAGTGAACAAACAGGTGCAGTCCTCTGTTTTCACATTGCTGGCTCATCCTCATGACAATGCTAACATTGTTCCCTGGGGTGGGTCATGGAGGCCGTGGGGGGGGGGGGCGGGAGGAGCTCTGCTGAGAACAAACCCACTCTTGATAAAAGGTTATAATTATTATTCTCAGGAAAAATTCAAAATTAGAATTCTACATACAGATGAAGTTCAGGGCATGAAATTTAACAGGACTTTTTTCACTCACACAGAGGTCTCAGTGAAATTTAACAAATCATCAGTGCCCTGCCTGTGTCCTTAGTGAATCATTTTTGCCACTATGAGGTTGTGTGAATATTCTAAGCGTGCGACCCATGTTAAATGGTTTTGTTTCGGAGCTGACCTGTTTCAGAATTCCAGAAAGATAGAAAATACTTAAATTTTCTCTTCTCTGTCTGAGTACCTTAGAATTATGTGTTAAATGAATGTCACTGATGTACTACTGTATGCATTATAAAAGAAGATTGATCTATTTAATAGAAGAGATTACATAGTAAATACTAACATTATAATGGGCATTATATATGCTAAAATACTGTGTACTATTAGAATATTTACTGTGTAAATACTGAAGATTGCAAAATAAAATAATATTGTTATTTTGCCAACAGTTATGCTGATTGAGTAGTATTTACATTCTGAAAGTATCCTATGCTAGAGATGGAAGGGACCAACTCCCTAATTTACAAATAAAGAAAACCAACCAACCAGTATAGTAAGGCCTAGAGTAGAAGAATGCCTTTTCAAAGGGCACACAGTTATAGTCATTGTGTAAAACTTGATTGTTTTAGACTTCATCTAATATTTTATTTTGCTCACTTTACATTAGTGCTTCCCAGAATCTAAAGTTTATATGGCTGTCATACTTTTCTGCTTGAAGGCATTTTGTTGATGTGGAGCCTGGTGATTGTCTCTGTTTACTTTAGAATCTCATTATTTGCAGAAATCGTCCAGGAGATGAAACATTCTCATTATTTCAGAAGCCAGGAGTAAACACAAATGTCCTTTCCTTGCTTTGGTCATAGTATTATACCTTTACATTCTGAAAAAGTGTAGTACCTATTACTTCTAATTAATGAAATGAGGCTAAACACATATTTTTTGTGTGTAAAATAGACAGATTATGTTCATATTATATTTAAGCTTTCATATTAAGTCATTTATTTTAACTTATTAAAAACAAATATCTTCGGCATTTACTTTTAAATCCTGGCACAATATGCTTTAACCAATAAGTCATTGTTTTCATTCTGCCCTTAACCATTCTGTCTTCTACAACCTGAACCTATCAATAATTGCAGCACGTGTGTTAAGAGATATAGTTTAGTCAAGTCCTACTTGCAGTCATCTACATTCCTATAATTAAACCAAATACCACCTCTATTAAAATTTTGTACCCCATTTACCTTCAAGTCCATGTTCTCATCAAGAAAGTAGTTTGGCTTTCTCGTGCATGGCTTAGGAAATATTGCTCATTACATTAAAAGTAATATTCAATGTTTGCAAGGTCTTTGGTATTAGTACTCGGTGGTGTAGATTAATACCATATTGACTCAGTATCACCTAAGACAGAACAGCTCTGGCAAGGGAAATGAGTAAGCAGTGACTAGGGAGCAGGTTAGGAAACTTCTGGTTTGCTGGTGAAAGAAGGGGTAACTGGGTTGTATGATGATAGAAGGGGCCTCTCATGGAGCAAAATAAGAGTGTAAATTACCTCGGCAAGAAACTGGATTGAGTGTGTAGTAAATGTTCTAAAATAAGGAAGTATAGATAGGGATGGGATAAACACAAAGTGATTTTTTTCCTCATTCATTTTTAGGGGTTGAATGGGTTGAGTAGAGATGGAGAGGCTTGTAACAGCTGTCATATAATCATATGTCTGCGTTTACTGAGTCTTTGGGCAGCATGTATGGGTCATTAAGAAGAGGACCTTTATGAAAGAAGATTGAATTAAATTAGTTACTGAGATGAAAGGAGTTAACTTCTATAAAATTCCATTCATGGTAGCCAAAATTCAACATCTTATGTCCTTCTACTTATAATGTATTTGAATTAGGGCAAGTGGCATGGGAGCATATGGAAGGGTGGTCCTAGAGTAAATGGTGAAGATGCTGTGCTGAGTCTTAAGGAAATATTAAGACTGGGGTAAATTCTTGTTAAGTCAGATAAAAGGTTAAAAGTAGGTATGGTGGAGACAATTAGTTGCTCACCAATATCTTTTTCTTTTTTTTACCCCACTCCGAGGAGACAATTAGAACAAATTTCCCAGTCTCCTTTTCCCTTAAGTTTGGTTATATAACTAAGTTTAAGTCAACTAAATGGAAATGGAAATATCATGGGCCACTTTTAAACCTAGTCTATAAAAGGATTTAGAGTATGATCCCCCTGTCCTCCCCAACCACCCAATGGAAATGACTCCTTGAAAAATCATAGGTTCAAGGCTACAGAGTGACCATCTGCCTTGATCCCTGAAAATATGTGGAGTAGAGGTCCCTGTCTGCTATGGCAAACCCTTGCCCACCATACCCTTACATACCCCTTCCAAAAGGAGTATGTAAATACTTCTTAGATTCACGTAAGCAATTTATAACTCATATGTTTGGGCCATTATGTATTTTGAATTTTCTTAGCACAGCAACTAATGTTACCCTAACTAATTCTGTGGCTGTGTAGGAAATAAGAAACCTTAACTCTGCTAAAATTCTGACAGTGGAGCAGTGGTGTACCAAGGGTAGACTTGTGAGAGCATACATAAGGGGGTACATTGTTGGAGAATATAAAACAAGAAAAGCCAGTCTTTTTTAAAAAAATTCTTTATGTTTTCTTTATTTTTGAGGGAGAGAGAGAGACAGAGTGTGAGCAGGAGAGGGACAAAGAGAGAGGGAGACACAGAATCCAAAGCAGGCTCCAGGCTCTGAGCTGTCAGCACAGAGAGATCATGACCTGAGCCGAAGTTAGATGCTTAACCAACTGAGCCACCCAGGTGCCCCCAAAAGCCAGTGTTTTTAATTATTATTATAGACTATGAATTTTAAACCATGTTAGATATAAAATACACTTTAGTGAAAAATATTGTTTATTGGTCAAAATTCTAAAAACTGCTATGGTAACTGTTGAGTTTTAAAAATATATATACAAGCTTTAAATTGACACAACTTATTTATCTTTTAGTAAATATTGTTTCTATGGAAATAATTTGGAGACCTCCTGGTTCTACAACTGACCCCTTTACACAGAGACTTGATTGAACACTTTAAAGAGTAAATTTGGGGCACCTGGGTGGCTCAGTCAGTTGGGCATCTGAATTCAGCTGAGTTCACGATCTCGCGGTCCGTGAGTTTGAGCCCCGCGTCGGGCTCTGGGCTGATGGCTCAGAGCCTGGAGCCTGCTTCCGATTCTGTGTCTCCCTCTCACTCTGCCCCTACCCCGTTCATGCTCTGTCTCTTTCTGTCTCAAAAATAAATAAACGTGAAAAACAATAAAGAGTAAATTTGTTCAAAATGATTTAAAAGTTTTCTGGGTACAGTTCATGTGACCAGCCTGTGTGCTATTACATATCCCTGTGTTTAATCCCTCTGTGGTTATGGTAGTACATATATAACTGTAGTTTCAAAATTAACAATGAAGGCACTGCTGCATGATTATAAAGATGAAGCTTGAGTTATTTCAAGTCTATTATTCTATGTGATTACTTGGGGTCCTTTGTGGTTAAATGTATAAAATAATAAAACAGTGCAAACTACAAGATATAATAATTTATTTGGTAACTGACAAATTCCAGGTCACATGTAAAACTTGTTTAATTGATCTTAAATAATATCTTACAAATTTAAATTTATTCTTCATTTTCTACCAATTATTTTAAACCAAAGAACAAATCAAGAAAATAATGATTGCCACATGATTATTGATGAAAATAATTTTGTCACACAGAGAAAGGTGTTTGTTCAGAGTATCAAATGCATTAGATACACCACTACATTAGAGAACATTTTTTTCCTACTTGACACATTCTTTAAGTTCTACTACAAAATACATATAAAATAAGTATAAATATAAAATAAGTAAGTATATAAAATGGCTAAAAACCATTGTCCACTGCAATAGATTGCATAATGAATGTTCTACATTCGTAGCATTTGTTTGTTTGTTTGTTTTTTAATTTTTTTTAATGTTTATTTATTTTTGAGACAGAGAGAGAGCATGAATGGGGGAGGGGCAGAGAGAGAGAGGGAGACACAGAATCTGAAGCAGGCTCCAGGCTCTGAGCTGTCAGCACAGAGCCCGACATGGGGCTCGAACTCACAGACCGCGAGATCGTGACCTGAGCTGAAGTCGGACGCTTAACTGACTGAGCCACCCAGGCGCCCCTCGTAGCATTTGTTTATATGGGGCACTGGGTAGGGCACTGTGAGTACAGCTTTATCAACACTACTGTGGGACTTCATTCAAAAACATGTTAAATTTGACACTAGTCAGTATTATCAAGGTAATATAATATGTAGTTAAACAGTCAAGGGTCAACTTCCAGCTTGGCTCTAACTTCAATATCACCAAATTTTAGAGGCTTAAAGTAGGATCTGTAGAGGGAACCAATGTTTCTTGAGTGTCTACTATATATTCCCTTTCATTTGATTTTTCTCAGTGAACGTATTTATAGATTAGGTTTGCTTGTCACTTAGCATAACTGAAATTGGATATCAGACCTTCTGCCTCCAAGGCCCAAGACCTAGCATTGCCTGACTCACATTAATGTCTCATAAATGGCACCTTTGGAGTGCAATCATTTGCTTTCTCCACTCTGCCACAGATAAGCTGGACCACTTGGAAAATCCCTTGGGATGAAATAGGTCCCAGTAAATATTTGCTGAAAGCTTGTAAATTGTGGCCAAGAAGACTTAGATGAATTTGTCAGCTTCACATTGTTCCTTTGCCATCTAAAAAAGAGTATAATCCATTTCTATTGATTCTTCACTTACAACATTACAGAAAATCATTTGCTTTTGAAGAGAGCATATGCAGGAGACATAATTAGGTACTTCGAAATGCCAAATATTCTGTTACAACATGCACATGTTATTTTTTTCAATTTAACAATTTTGCCAATAATTTTGAAGTTTCTAAACCTTACATGATAAAGGAAAATAAGCCTACAAACTAGCAGTAGTTCTAGTCAAGCATGTTTTATTGGCTTTGGTCACCAAACTGAAGTGTTCTCTATCCACAAGCTCAACTCAACATTACATTTTAATGAATTTTGCACAACAAACAGCTTCGCCCAATATATGCTCCAACTTTTTCAAGAAAAAGAAAATATCTATGGCAAAAGAATTGGTAATCAGTGCATTAAATTAAAAATAATAATGCAATGATGTATGATTTATAATAATATAAATATTATAAATATATATTTATAATAACATAATATAAATATAATATCAATATTATTTATAATATTTATAATACATTATTTATAATAATGCAGTGATGTATTATTTAAGATCATGATAGGAAAAGGAATGAGAACTTACTACACAGAAAGTAATTTGGTATTCACAGAAGCAAAAATGATTTCTTAGTCTATATTTCAGAGAGTCTAAATTCAAATTGTAGTATTTTCCACTGTAAATATTTATGTGCCCTGTGTGAAGTTGGTTCTTAGTTTAGAGGTACTTAGTTATGCCTGACATTATATTTTCTGGTAATGTCTACCAGCTTATGGCCAACAACATAGAATTGAAAAGATAGCTAATATATAAGGAGATGTAGAGAAAAAATAAGTTGTGTGTGTGTGTGTGTGTGTGTGTGTGTGTGTGTGTGTGTCCTGCTGACTACACAGCTGTGATATCAGCCTTGTCAAGGCTGGCACTTATGTGGCCTTCAGACATTCTTCGTCATAGTCGACTGACTTAACTACCTCCCTTCAGCAATTCTTTGTCTCTCCCTCCACAATAGATCACAGTTTTCTTTGGCCTTTGCCTTCAGCTGGCTGTGAAGCTTGAAATTCCTTAGCACTGCATTTCAGTTTTATCTGGTTCTACTTAATTGAGGCAAGGAGTAGAGTTTAAGGTTAAATGCAGAATATTACAAGATGAGTTCCTCCAATTAAAAAGTAAGTTTGTTGCATTCTGGAATCAACAGTACAAAAGAAAAAAAAATGGATGAAATTGAAATGCCTTCCTATTTCACTTTTCTCTATTTATTGTGAAAGAGTATACATATTGGTAAGATAAAACAAAAAAGCACCATAATCTCAGATAATACTAAATATCACTGCATATTTATTTACATGATTTTAAAAAGCAGTCGTATTTTGGTTCCAGTGTGTTTTCATTCCATCTTTCAAAATAATAGGGGCAAGAAAAGGTTAGCAGTGTTTACATCTTTGACAAAAATACCAGGTCACCCTTTCCAGGGTTTATCTCTCGGTAAAATCTCACTAATATTAGTGCCTGTTTAGCAAGGAAGATTTTATAAAGAAGTATTTTTCTACCAACTAGATGGCTGATAGTAGTCAGTGTCTTCTCTCTGTGCAAATGATTTCCAACTGCACTTGAATTTCAAAGCTTTATTATTACCTTTGACTTGAAGACTCTTATTGGTTATATGATGCAAAAGAAATGTTCCACAATATTTATTGTTCTGTCATTAAGCAGTTATTACTTATCAATTTTTAACCACCCTCTCAATCTCAAACACACCACTAATGCCATGAAAAGAGAAAAAAAAACACTTTTCATCCAAAGATTTAGAAATAACGGTAGCTTGGAGAAGGAAATGGATGGATGGGAATAAAGATGAGGACTCAGTCCTAGCCCTTTTTCTGTCTCTGTTAAGATCACTTTAAAAAAAAAAATTAACGTTTATTTATTATTGAGAGACAGAATGAGACAGAGCATTAGCATGGGAGGGGCAGAGAGAGGCGGAGACACAGAATCTGAAGCAGGCTCCAGGCTCTGAGCTGCCAGCACAGAGCCCAATGCAGGGCTCAAACCCACCAACTGCGAGATGATGACCTGAGCCGAAGTTGGACACTGAACCGACTGAGCCACCCAGGCACCCCTCTGTTAAGATCACTTTTGTTTCACTTCCTTTACATTGAAAGAACTGATGTCAGTTATGTCATTTTTTCTTACTAGAAATATGTGACTCATAGTCATGTGACCATGACCAAAGAGATACTACCAACTTATTCCTGCTCATATCCCACACTTTGTCCAGTGTTTTTATTTTATTTATTTTTTTATTTCTCTCTGTATACCATGAGGTGTATTACCTTTGTTTCACCTGTCTAAACATAATCTATAGCAAATTACTATATTCATTTTACTGAGTTAGTATGTATCTAGCAGTCTTGATGAAATGTATGTTATATATAATATTAAAATAATAACTTTAATTTTGTATCTGCTTTCTATTTTTTAATATCTAAATTTTACTGGATAAAAAATGAATGTAATATAACCTTTTCTAAGTGAAAATTTATGGCATTCCCTGTTATCACACGAATCCCTGGAAAACTATCTGATTGCAAATGTGTCATTCTTCAAGGTCTGGTATATGTTATGGCCTCCTTACCAGCAGCCTCAAGATACCCAGAGTTACCACTGGACTGTAGAGAACTAATTTGAGCAAACTTTTCCAAAAATCTATTAATAAGAGCCCAGACAAAGGAACCTAATATGGGGTTTCCATGAAAATGGCAAACTTGATAAAGCTGCTCTTTTTGGAACAATACTCAGTTTAAACCTAGGTTATGAGTAACTCTAAGAAGCCAGATTTGCTTCTGGACATTCAGGAGATGGCATGTCTCTACACACCACCTCTTAGATTCGCTTGAGCATGTTCATTTTCTGCTGCTCAATAAGACAGTACAAGGTATACTCTCCCTTCCCATCTTAATAAGGCCTATTGCCCTAAGCCTTGCCTAATGTTTGTAGTTTATAACTCTTTACTTTGGATTTCCCTGTGGCTGTCCACTGTCTTACAACCAGACTTACTCAGAGTTATCTGTTACCATTTTCTCCCATTCTATTTTCACACCATTTGACCAAATTATTTTTTTCAAGTATGCTAAATTATTTTTTTCCATGTTGTAAAATCCAATGGGACTGTCATCTCCCATCACCTGTTAACATGTTATGCATCCTCTGATGGATGGATATCCTCTCAGGATATTTGTGTTCAGTCTCTTTGACAGGCCTATTCTCCTCTATTTGATCTACAGACATTGTACTTATTTGTTTGCAAAAAAATTAATGTTGGGGTGCCTGGGTGACTCAGTTGGTTAGGCGTCCAACTTCAGCTCAGGTCATAATCTCTCAGTTTGTGGATTTAAACCCCATGTCAGACTCTGTGCTGACAGGTCAGAGCCCGGAGACTGCTTCAGATTCTGTATCTCCCTCTCTCTCTGCCCCTCTCCTGTTCACACTTTGTCTCATTCTCTCTCTCTGTCTCTCAAAAATAAACATTTAAAAAATTAAAAAAAAAACATTTAGTATTATATCAGAATTTACTTCTGAACTTCAGACTCATAAATACAGATGTACATGTAGAATTTGCATAGGATGACCAACATAATATTCTGGATTAACATCTTTAAAGCTAAACTCCTGAACCTCATTTCTCAACTCCCGATCAGTTTATCCATTGGTTTTACCATTTCAGAAATTGGTATCATCATATACTTGAATGCTTAAATTAGAAACCTCAAAGTCATCCTCATTTATCTTCAGTCTCCATCTAATCCATTAGTAAGTCCTATGACTGTCAAAAACTGTAACTAGAATCCATTCATTTGTCTTGATTTCCACTGCCACTATCCATGCCTCAACCATAATTTGCTCTCACTTGACCAATTATAGTAGCTTTCTATCTGGTCTTCTAGTTTCCCTTGCCTACCTATAAGCCAGTATTTTGAGGGTATCCAGAGTGATCTTTTTAAAACATAATTCTGATGATGTCATTCTCCCAGTCAGAATCCCTCAATACCTTCCATTTGCACTTGGAGTAAAATAAAAAATTCTGAATCCTATCTACAATGTCCTGCATGTTTTGCCTCCCATGCATTTCACCAAATCCTAACCTTTCCGTGCCAATTCTCCCTTCTTTTCTCCACAAATAAGCCTTTCAGGCTTTTTCCATTCTTATAATACACCAAACATTTTACTTTGTATATGCTTTTTCCTTTCCTTGAAATGCTTTTCTACAACCCTTCCCATGACTGACTCTTCCTTCAAGCCTAATTTTAATTTATAGCCTCTGACAAGCTTTCTCTGACAATCTGTATTCCCCCACAACCTAAATTAAGTTCACTAACCCACCCTGTTTTTCATTTACACACTTATGTGCACTGTGTGTAATCATTTTTATTGTTGTTTTCCTAGTAATTATTGCAACTTGTAATTACCGATTTATTAAATTTACTCAGTTGTATTATTTTTATTCTCTACTGGGTTGAAACCCCCATAAATGTTGGAATCATGTCTGCCTTACTCACTAGTATATAGCAGAGCTTTGGAAAAGGCAATAATGTCAGTATTTAAGACACCATCAATTTTAAGATGAACTGTTATTTTATGTACCATTAAATAGGAAAAAAAATTCTGACAGTTAGACTATAATATAGTTCTTTCATATCACTTGACATTTTTGTCATATATTCAAAGAGCTTTTTAATAGAAGTTTAGACATAATTTTTATCATGTCATTCTTTTGCATACACAAAAATGTTAAAACTAGCAAAATAAATTGGTTCAGGTATCCTAAGACTTTATTTACATTGAGATAATCTAATCCATAGTCACTTTTCAACTGTTGGTTTTCATTGTACCATCAGATAATTGGTTAAGCACCAAAATCTAGTTCTTGGAATATTCTTCCACACTGTTGACAATAATTCTACAATGTTTATGCTAATGATTTCTTGATTTTGCCAGATGGTGTTAGTGCAAGGTTTTTATACAATGAATCCCTTTTAACTCCTATTTCTTTCTCAAATGGTCCTTAACTAGTGTGTTCGTTTAAAAACCATGGCATCAAAGTTATGCCATCATAGCATCAGAAATAACAAGGAAGCCCTCACATGTGCAGAGAGTTGCTACAAAGTCATGACTATCATCTGTCTAATAATAATTCTAACAGGCACCCCAATTTAAGAGATATTTTTATATGAAAAATATGCACCTTAAAATAGATGAATAAGGTAGCAGATAGTAAATGACTGTTCTTCCTTTGTCCAACTCTTTCCATGACTAGTTCCTACTTTTATTATTGCTATTATTATTTTAATTGAAGAGTAATTAACATACAGTGTTACATTAGTTTTGGGTATCTGATAAAATGATTTAGCAATTCTATACATTACTCAGTGTTCATCAGGATAAGTGTATTCCAAGTTCCTTCTTATCATTCGATTTTCAGTACAAAATGATGACCCCAGGGGGACCTTCCCTGACAATCCTATGGAAAGTAACCCAATACTCTTACCCTTACCCTGCACCGGTCACTCTCTATAAAATTGTGTGATTTCATTTGTAGCCCTTATCTTTATCTGATTTTTTTTAGTTTATTTATGGATTTATTTTTTTTAATTAAAGAATCATATTTATTTTATTGTAACTTGTTTATTGGTTGTTTGTTCCCTTTACAATATTTGTTTGAAGAGAACAGGGACCTTTTCTCTCTCATTCACAGATGTAATGCAAATTTGCTAACTGGATAGGTAGATGGAAAGATGGATGGTCTTTTTTACTTGATTTTTAGACGTATGTATGAGTTGGACAGTCTGTTTAGTGTTGTTTTCAGTTTTGATCCTTTCTTTTGCTTTCCGTCTCAAAAACAAGGCTCATCCTATCCCAATTCTCAGTTCATATTCTTCAGGTACCTAATCCACAGTATCAGGCTGGCACTCCAAGCTGTACTTATGGAATGATAGGGTGATACTGGCCAGCAAAAGAGTTTACTTTCCTAGATATATATTATGATGGTTAATACAAGAATAAGAGGGAAAAAAGAAGGTTCTGAGTAAAAGAAATTTGTGGTGCAGCTGAAGTTCAATCTAAAGATTTGACTGTTATGGAAGGAAAGGAACTGATTTTAGTAATGTCTGTGAGAAATAATAGTATTTATCAGGAAATTGAATATGAGAAAAGACACCAGATGATTAAAAGGAAAGTTTGCACCAAAGGTTTTATTATTTCTTGCACAGGCAAAAAAAAAAAAAAAGTGACTACCTTTTAAAAAAAATTATTTATGTTGAGGGAGAGAGAGAGAGAGAGAGAGAGAGAGAAAGAGAAAGACACTGGGAGAGGGGCAGAGAGATAGGGAGAGAGGGAATCCCAAGTAGGCTGCATGCTGTCACGGAAAACCCAGTGTGGGGCTCATTCTTACGGTTCATGAGATTATGACCTGAACCAAAATCAAGAGTCAGACGTTTAACTGACTGAGCCACGCAGGCATCCCAGTTCTGATTATCTTAAAAGCATATTTATATTGAATGCCTTATTCATTTGTACTTAAAAATATATTTTTGGGTTTACTGTAATGTGCCATGTAAAAAATACTTCAATATTGAGAATAACACAAAATATATATTTCCAGAAGCTCTATGTATTATATCATAATCATGTTCAAAAGGATCTGTGCATGAGGTGATAAACATGTCACCCTGAAAATACAAAGGAAAAGACAATTTTGCAAGCATATAAAAGCTCATAGGTTTAAGTCAGTTCAAAATTATAGCCAGAACACTGTAAAAGAAGTCATGACTTTCCCCAAAATGTCAACAGCTTACTAATACCAGCTACTGGCTTTTTGTTTTCCAAGTGATTTAAAAGTACTTACCATGTACAGATTGGTTTTGTGTAGTATATTGGCAACCTCATCTTGCAGTATTTTAGTCAAGGTTGAAATGTGCCATGTTAATACATTCATATTGCAGTTGTAGTTTTGTTTTGTTTTCAAGTAGGTTCAATGCCCCATGTGGGGCTTGAACTCACAACCTTTAGATCAAGAGTCACATGCTTTACCTACTGAGCTGGCCAGGCACCCTGAGCTGTAGGTTTTTAAATTCTTTGATTTCACAAAATAATTAACTATATATTGGGGGTAATAAACAGCTCAATATGAAATTTACCACCTTTCAGAATTTCATTGCATGAGTAAATACTCTTATTGAGACCCACGAGATCTATCATTTACCATAGGAAAAAAGGATGATACACATTGGTTCAATTTTACGAATGAAAATGAAAATATTCAATAAAGATAAACTTGACTTTCATATCTATTAAAGGTGAAAGCTACAGAATAATGTAAGAGTTTAGTAAGAAGTTCATTATGCTCTCTAATTTGCAATAAGCCTGAAGGACTGTTTTAGGGTTGGACATATTTGACTACATTCTTTATTATACAATTGTCTGTAAATTAAATCAAATGACATTTTTATGTCCATGCTTACATCAACTGCATTTTTAAAACAATAGTAATTTGTGCCAGATTTTTGTCTTTTAACCACAGTGGATTAATTTAGAACCAAGCTTAAATCAAAGTTATGATTTATTACACACACACACACACACATACACACACATGCACACACATGCACATACACATGGAGACAGGTGGGTCCTTAAGTAAAATGGAATAGTTCTCTGCACAATTCAAAAAGACTGGTGATTGTTTATAATATTATGTATTTTATAGGAAGATTTTGCAGAATAGATATTATTTTCCAGGATTGTGATCAATGGTCTTGGTGGAAGTCACGAAATTTTTCTTTGCAGTGTATGAAAGTATGTCTACATATTGAATTGCCTGCCTCAGCCCTATTCCAGCTATTCTCTGAGATCTGTTTATCACAGACAACGCATAGAAATGGAACCATAAACAACTTCACACCTCTGAGAAGTCTGAGCACTGATCACTTTTATATTATGCCAGATAAAATCTGAACACTAAATGCTGTGGCTTAAAAAGATTAAAAGATACTAATCCTTCCTGTGGCCAATGACAATTTTAAACTGTTCCATTTTGGGAGTCCCAGTGGACTTGTACTGTGAGAACTGATGGGATTAAATAAGAGCTCTGCATGTTCCTATACATTAGTTTTTCTCTATTTCCTTCACCCATTCTTTTATTGCTTTTAATTTTTTAAATAGTGTTTTAAGTTTACTTATTTTTAGAGTGTGAGCAGGGAAGGGGTGAGAGGGAGAGAGAGAGAGAGAGGGAGAGAATCACAAGCAGGCTCTGCAGGGTGAGCACAGAGCCCGACATGGGGCTCAAACTCACGAAACTGTGAGATCATGACCCGAGTCAAAATCAAGAGTTGCATGCTTAACCAACTGAGTCACTCAGGATCCCCTGTGTTTAATTTTTATTTAAGTGACTATTATGCCATCCGATGGCATAAACCTCTATTTTGCTGACTTGTTTTTGTGTTTCTCCCTATATGATATCATGTGGCTCTATAATTTGGGGGGTATTATCATATTGAATATTATATGAAGTTTATGAAGCCTTCTAAAGTAGCCCATCCACTTAAAATGCAAATGATTTTGAAAGTCTACTTTTATAGCTTATTTGGTAAACAAAAATAGTCAGGCATAGGGCCAAGCATATTATAAATTTTATTTCACTTAAAAGTGATAAAAAAATATTAGGACATTTCAAGCTGTTACATTTTACAGATGAGCACCTCAAGAGTTTAAATAGCATACCCCACACTGTTTAAGTGGTTGATTCAGATTTCAAACCCAAGTGGTCTGGTTCCAGAATGAGTATACACTTAGCTTTCTATAATAAGAGTGTCTGAATATAGTTTTTTTTTTTTTGTAAGTAATTAACTTTTCATCCTTGTATTCCATGTCTTGGGGTTGCACAATAGAAGATTGGGATAGAAGCTGAATTACAAAGGAAAATGGAAATAAGAGAGCTTTTTTTCCCCCCACTATTTCCTTTCTTTCACATAGGGAGATGCTTTTAGGTAAAAAGTCAGCTGACCTAGGTAATCATGTTAGCCATTTGCTCCCCAATTTAACATTTTTTCTCTGTTGGTAGGAGCTTGGAAATCTTGAGGGAGGATTTATTACTTTCTATTGTTGACAAATGTGTTAATTACTATGGAAATTGCCATATGAGAAGTTGAATCTCAAATGTGATCACTCACAAATCCAGCTGGAGCTCTTCTACTTGTTGATTCGGGATTGGGAAAGGTGTAACTGTGGGAAGATCTAGGGAATAAAATAACCTCCATGGGAAGGGGAAAAGGATAAGAACTACATTCAGAAAAATCTATAAAATCTAGAGCTAATGTAAGGAAGTAAACCACTCAATTCCAAACATTTTGAAGACATTTCACCTTGGTTTTATTCTTCTTAAATCTTATTCTAAAATTTTTTAATGTTTATTTTTTGAGAGAGAGAGAGATGACAAGCAGGGAAGGGGCAGAGAGAGGGAGACACAGAATGCAAAGCAGGCTCCTGGCTCTGAGCTGTCAACACAGAGCCAGACTCAAGGCTCAAACCCACAAACCAGGAGATCATGACCTGAGTCAAAGTCGGATGCTTAACTGACTGAGTCCCCCAGGCACCCTTTAAATCCCATTCTATCTCCACTGGGAGGTTTGCAGAGGGTCTTGGATTTAAGATCCTCATGCCAGCCTTGACAGCGTCTCACTCAATCCTGAGATTGATCCACCTCCCCCGCCCCGCAATTTACCAACTTGGTAAATCTCTTTCTATACGTTTTCTTTTTTGTTTTCGTAAGCAGGTCTTGGTAATCCTTAAATGTTAACACATACAGACCTACCTGGTTCCTTTTCGCAATCTATATTTTGTTGAATTGATGTACCGTGTGTGAAGACATAATCAATATTTTCATCAGGGTACCTAGACGGCACAGTCAGTTGAGCATCTGACTTTGGGTCAGGTCGTGGTTTGTGAGTTCGAGCCCCGCATCCAGCTCTGTGTTGATAGCTCAGAGCCTGAAGCCTGCTTCTGATTCTGTGTCTCCCTTCTCTCTGCCCCTCCCCAGCTCATGCTCTGTCTTTCTCTATCTCAAAAATAAAGTTATACATTAAAAAAAATTAAAAAAAAAATTTAAATGAAAATAAAAATTCTCAACAGAATATTTATTTCCAGTGTTTTTCCTTAAACATTCTTCAGCACACCTCCTTATGCATGCACATGTGTAGATATTTCTTTAGAATCCCTGTTGAAAATTGATACATAGGCATCTTAAATTCTAATAGATATTTTCAAATTGCACTGCAAAATGGCTAAACAGATTCACATACATACAAGGGATAGATGAGATAATATATTTCCACATTTACATATTTTTTTGTTTCATACTATTCCAAGGCTTTTTATGCCATTCATTTCTCTATTTTTGTGAATATTTAATTTAGATCAGACCCTAAAATTTTTAACCACTTTGTAGGATGAAAATGCCTTTGTTTTTATTTTTCAAGTTCCTGATAATAATGTTATATAACATATTCTAACACGTTTTTCCATTTGTTTTTCTTCTGCTTATATAAAACCCATACATTAATATGAAATATTCACATTAATCTATTTAAAAATAACTTCATCCAATGGCAATAGCACCTTAGATATTTTAATTTAGCATAGATTATGTAAAATGATAATTAAATTTGATTACACGTCAGTAGTTTAATAAATGAAATCATAGAAGCAAATAATACAACATAAATTTAGTTTACTATTAAATGCCTTGTGTATAGTTTGTTCAAGTTCTTTGTAAAAAAATCCTTCAAAACATTGAAGAATTAATGTTAGTATTTTAAAAATAATTAGTACAGATCTTGAAACTAAGAAGGTTTCAAAGACATGTTAGCAGGTTGATTTTTTTTAAATGTTTACTTCTTTGTTTTGAGAGAGAGAGAAGAGAGCCGAGTGAGGTAGGGGCAGAGAGAGAGAGAGAAAGAGAGAGAGAGAGAGAGAGAATTCTAAGCAGGCTCCGTGCTAACAGTGCAGAACCCAACACGGGGTTCCATCTCACGAACTGTGAGATCGTGACCTGATCTGAAATCAAGAGTCAGACTCTCAACTGAGCCACACAGGCGCCTCAGCACATTGATTTTTAATGTTGCTGTTACTGTTATCATTTTCATGGTTATTACTTAAGCTAGGTAAATTAGAACCACTGATCAGTTTATAGCATTTTAGATATATACAACTAAATTAAATTATAAACTTCAGTTTTAACTGAAATTAACTTCAGTTAATTTCATGGATAGAAGTTGTTCCGAAAATTACAAGAGTGTTGAATTTCCATACATACTTTGGTCTCTGTCAGTTTGGCTGCTATGTCCTATTTAAAAACAAAATATTTAGGGGCGCCTGGATGGCTCAGTCAGTTAAACATCCAACTTTGGCTCAGGTCATGATCTCGAGGTCCGTGAGTTTGAGCCCTGCTTCAGGCTCTGTGCTGACAGCTCAGAGGAAGCCTGCTTCAGATTCTGTGTTTTCCTCTCTCTCTGCCCCTCCCCGACTTGTGCTCTCTCTTTTTCTCTCTCTCTCTGTCTTTCTCTCTCTCTCTCACTCTCAAAAATAAGTAAACATTAAAAAATTAAAAAAAAATTTAGTATATGGTAATGTCTCTGATGAAAGTTTGGTTAAATGGAATTAAAAAAATAATCTAATACAGGATAAAATGTTGTGGCGTTTTAATTAAATCATTATTGAAGAAAGTAAATGATTGCTGTGAGAAAATGGTGTAATCTGTGTTGCAAAAATAAATCATTAGCCACCAAGGAATACTGGGCAGTGCCACCTTCAACTAAGTACTAAAAGCCATAGAGTTATGGCTTGATGCTAATGTTGGGAAAAAAATAAAAAAAGAACATCAAATATTTATATGAGAGGACTATTCTTATTTAGTACTAAGTCTAAAGAGATGAAATAAATTAAGAATGACATATTTGAACAGATATATTTGTATCAGAAAAGAAGCCAATATTATGTTGCCTTCTGCTCTGAAATCTTTGTCTCTACTCCCTGCTAACCTTTCCAAAACTCTTGGAAGTCTTTAATATAAAGATGGAAGATATTCAAGGAAACATGATTGGAATTTTAAATAAAATGCACATACTAATATGTTCTATAGACCAAAAAAGACACTCCTCTGTTCTGTTACCCCATCCATAAAATAGATGTGGCGGTATTATCAACCAATAAAATTGTAAGAAAAAATATTTAAAATGGTGAAACATGTAAACTTTAGGAAACTAAGTTTATGTTTCAAATTATTATTTTATTGGGATTATTTTATGTGAGATACATGTAGTATGTATATTTATGTGCACTCTTATGCATATGTTTCCATTTTTATAAACGTTTATGTCTATACGTGCATCTTTATCATTTTTCCTTTAACAATGTTTCATATCTGCCTACTTACTTAATACCTCCTCAAAGATAGGTATGTGTCTCATTTGTCTGTATCTCTGAACATTATTGCTGTGTTGTAGCTATTTGAAAAATACTTAATGAATTATCAAAATCCTTAAAAGAGAAACTTAAATTTGTTTTTTAATGTTTATTTATTTTTGAGAGACAGACAGAGCACGAGGGGGAAGTGGCAGAGAGAGAGAAGGCACAGAATCTAAAGCAGGTTCCAGGCTCTGAGCTGTCAACCCAGGGTCCAACCTGGGGCTCAAACTCACTAACCATGGGATCATGACCTGAGCTAAAGTCAGATGCTTACAACTGAGCCACCCAGGAGCCCCTAAAAGGGAAACTTTAAATAAAAATTAAAAAGCAGATGGCCTAACTAAGGGCCTCTAAAAAGTCTGATTGTTATACAAGAATCAGTATGTTAAGACTTATAATGCATAATATGAATGTAGGGCAAAGTTTTGCTCTTTCTATTGGCATGTGGAAAACTTAGGTCACATAAAGTAACTCCTCCTCCCAATGTGTAATTTCACACTTTTCTTGTATGTCTTGGCTTCCTGGCAAATGGATTATTCATTTTTTTCCCTCCTTTGAATATTTATTTTCATTATTGATCTTTCAACTTGGCCTACACAGACTCTGTTTATGTGATTGTTGTTTCTTATTATGCCACGGCCTTTTGTATCCTTTTACTATCAGATTATATCTCTTGGCCTTGAGTATTTCACTGCTTTTCCTTATTTTCTCCATGTATTATTTGATTCTAATTTTCCTTTTGGGTGTTAAATTATTTCTCTTCTATTCTTTTATTTGAGCTACTCTTTTCTCATTTAAAACTTTCTAATTTTATATGCTAACCACATCTCAAAGAAAATTTTTGGTTTGATTTATTTCCTAATTTATATGCTTATAAGGATTTAAAGATGATTGCATTTAATTTCCTCATTTTACAAATAAGAAAAAAAATCCCCGTATGTGACAAATTCTGTACTGAATAGCTAACTGGGGTGGGTAATGAGTGGTTCTGAGTGTGGTTTCACTTCTGTTATACCAGCAAATATTTTATTGCTTTTAAATATATGTATATTTTGAAAGCATGCATTGAATATCTCCAATAGGCCACATTCTGTGTTTAATATTTTACATAGATTCCCTTATTTATTCCTCACAACATCCTCATGAGATCACATTGTATCTTAATTTTGTGGTTGCACAGCTGAGAGAGTCAGAAGAAGAAGCAATATCTCAAAGAGTTTTCCTAGTTTCTTTCCTTTTTGTTTTTATTTTAACCATTTAGGGCCACTTTCTCTTCCACATTAGTTATTCTTTTGAATTTACATTGCCTTATGCAAGTCACTTAAACAGATGTTGACATTAAAGAATATTTAATAAAATACTGACAGTCTAAATTGTGAAGTTTGGCCAAATGAAGAATTTCATCCTTTCATCAGAGAAATTAAATTCACTTTAGAAAACAGTCTATGGAGTTCTCCAAAGTGACATTCATTTTTAGCTTATACCCATTTTAGAATGTTTCTGAAATATAGACAGCAAGCTGCAAATATTCCTTACATAAATTATGGAGTCATTTTCTAGGGAAAACAGATAGTTGGAAATCTGTAACAAAATAACTGTATTTTGTTCTTACAAACATTGATGGTGCAGGCTGTGATGTTCCTAAACAGGGATGATGGTTATTACCAAGAAATGGTTCAATTTGGTTGGCACTACTGTGTTTTGTCAAGTATGAAGAAAAAAAAAAGAATATAGTCACATTGTTTTTAGTAAAAGTTCTTTGAGAAGAAAGAGTTGTGATATATAGACCTATTGTTCCCTTAAGAAATAATTTTAAACACTTTAGTTACATAGGTCCAATGTTGCTCCCATTAGATAATGGGAAATGGGTTTAAACAGAATTCGAAAATCTGAATATAAAGTTTTGTGACATGAGGGCAAACTGCTATAACTCTATGAAAAAGCAGAATCAAATTGCAAGCCAACCATCTACAAGATTTGGCCATTTAAAATTACAGTTTATTTGTAATAACTATGTAAGGGTTATACAAACTTTAGAAAATATATTAACTGTGTGGCACCTGGGTGGCTCAGTCAGTTAAGCATCCGACTTCGGCTCAGGTAACAATCTCGTGGTCCGTGAGTTTGAGCCCTGTCTTGGGCTCTCTGCTGACAGCTCAGAGCCTGGAGCCTGTTTCAGATTCTGTGTCTCCCTCTCTCTGACCCTCCCCTGTTCATCCTCTGTCTCTCTCTGTTTCAAAAATAAATAAATGTTAAAAAAATTTAAAAAAAAGAAAATATATTGAGAGTTAAATTAAGACTTTCTTACTAGTTTATCTTAGTTATCTTCCCCTCACACCTAGTATTTAAATTGAAAAATAATGGACACACACACACCCAGAGATGCATGGATATATATCATCATAATCTTACGACAATGGTGGGAAAATAAAAATATTAAAGGAGTAGAACACATAAGTCAAATCTACACTGTTGCACCTCCCTCACTGCCAGGAGATATTTGTCAAAAAGAGAAGTGGAAAAATATATGATTTTCAAATGGTTTGTGGGTATTTATTGCAGAGAATATTCCTTCTCTAGAAATTCATTGCATACTACCATAACAAAGTAAGCATATATGAATATTGGTATAGAGGGTAAATTGCTTATTGGCTTACAATATTCTAATAATTTATGTAGGATATAAACTTACAGTTTTAGTTAATATTTTACATTTGGAGTCCATCTTTAAGTTACAGATAAATTAGTTAACACATGCATTTTTTCCCTATTTTTTAGCTTCCACATGTTTTTTAATTTGCCTTGTAAAATATATGAATTCTCTATTTTTGATACTATTATTTCAAGATGAGCTAATAAAGAGGCTAGGCCTATGCTGTTCACACACTTCTGGACACTCTTACTACACAAAAAGGGGAATAGATGTCTTCATGTTTGTACTACAGTCGCCTCTGTATTTTTATCACTTATTGGTGAGAACAATTTGCTACATAGCAATAATAAAACAGAATGTAATCAAATGTCACTAGGTCTGTTATACTGCAGTAATGTCAGATAAGAATAATAGGTTTCATAAAATGCTGGGCGAATCTTGGAACAACCTTATTCAGTTGGTGTTCAGATTCATGACCCAATAAAACGTATTCATATACATTTGGTATACACACATTGATACACAATAAGCTATGTCTGTGATTTTATTTAATTGTATAGATTCTTTCCCCATAGTGGATTATTGAAGGGCTTTATTAAGTAAGACTTTGTGAGCCAAAATCCCTCAATAGATTTGAAATCATGAGTATAATAATAAGGAGAAAATCTGTTTAATAGTTTTTAATTCCAGTGTCCCTTACTAGAGCAGAAACAAGAATCAATAGTATACTCTATTTGTAGTCCCAAGATACAGGGTTTTCAAAAGATACACTAATGTCAGGGAAATTTAGGTAATTACCTAACATAAATTCAAAGACAAAAGTGTCCTGTAACTGTGATATCCTGAAATGTTTATGCCTGCAGTCATCAATACCCAAGCTGTCTTTACCCTTTCTGGTCTACTGAGACTTTCAGAGCTCAGACCCTGGCTTTCAGTTTGGTGAAACCTTAATCCCTTCCCTCTCTGGTGGTAACTGTATAAAGCGATATGCCGTGTATGTGAAGGAGATACCTAAATATGCCTCCCCCCACCCCATGCTTCAGTAGAGAGAGAAGAGACAATGCATGGACTTAGGCTATAAAGTTACATTATGAAATTTAAGTGGCGGGGTGCCTGGATGGCTCAGTCAGTTAAGCATCCAACTTTGGCTCAGGTCATGATCTTGCTGTCTGTGAGTTCGAGGCCCCCATTGGGCTCTGTGCTGACAGCTCAGAGCTTGGATTCTGTGTCTTCACTTCTCTGTGCTACTCCCATGCCCATTCTCTGTCTTTCTCTGTTTTCTCAATAATAAATAAATGTTAAAAAATTATTTAAAAAAAGAAATTTCAGTGGCTGATGTATACAAAGTAAACAAATATTCAAGGTAAAACATGCTGTATAACATTTTGCAAAAGGATTCAATTCCTTGAAATTATACCATGCATACTTTCAGACCACAATGCTATGAAGCTTGAAATCAACCACAGGAAAAAGTCTGGAAAACCTCCAAAAGCATGGAGGTTAAAGAACACCCTACTAAAGAATGAGTGGGTCAACCAGGCAATTAGAGAAGAAATTTAAAAAATATATGGAAACAAACGAAAATGAAAATACAACAATCCAAATGCTTTGGGATGCAGCGAAGACAGTCCTGAGAGGAAAATACATCGCAATCCAGGCCTATCTCAAGAAACAAGAAAAATCCCAAATACAAAATCTAACAGCACACCTAAAGGAAATAGAAGCAGAACAGCAAAGGCAGCCTAAACCCAGCAGAAGAAGAGAAATAATAAAGATCAGAGCAGAAATAAACAATATAGAATCTAAAAAAACTGTAGAGCAGATCAACGAAACCAAGAGTTGGTTTTTTGAAAAAATAAACAAAATTGACAAACCTCTAGCCAGGCTTCTCAAAAAGAAAAGAGAGATGACCCAAATAGATAAAATCATGAATGAAAATGGAATTATTACAACCAATCCCTCAGAGATACAAACAATTATCAGGGAATACTATGAAAAATTATATGCCAACAAATTGGACAACCTGGAAGAAATGGACAAATTCCTAAACACCCACACTCTTCCAACACTCAATCAGGAGGAAATAGAAAGCTTGAACAGACCCATAACCAGCGAAGAAATTGAATCGGTTATCAAAAATCTCCCAACAAATAAGAGTCCAGGACCAGATGGCTTCCCTGGGGAGTTCTACCAGACATTTAAAGCAGAGATAATACCTATCCTTCTCAAGCTATTTCAAGAAATAGAAAGGGAAGGAAAACTTCCAGACTCAGTCTATGAAGCCAGTATTACTTTGATTCCTAAACCAGACAGAGACCCAGTAAAAAAAGAGAACTACAGGCCAATATCCCTAATGAATATGGATGCAAAACTTCTCAATAAGATACTAGCAAATCGAATTCAACAGCATATAAAAAGAATTATTGACCATGATCAAGTGGGATTCATTCCTGGGATGCAGGTCTGGTTCAACATTCGCAAATCAATCAACATGATACATCACATTAATAAAAGAAAAGAGAAGAGCCATATGATCCTGTCAATCGATGCAGAAAAGGCCTTTGACAAAATCCAGCACCCTTTCTTACTAAAAACCCTTGAGAAAGTCGGGATAGAAGGAACATACTTAAACATCATCAAAGCCATTTATGAAAAGCCCACAGCTAACATCGTCCTCAATGGGGAAAAACTGAGAGCTTTTTCCCTGAGATCAGGAACACGACAGGGATGCCCACTCTCACCACTGTTGTTTACCATAGTGTTGGAAGTTCTAGCATCAGCAATCAGACAACAAAACGAAATCAAAGACATCAAAATTGGAAAAGATGAAGTCAAGCTTTCACTTTTTGCAGATGACATGATATTATACATGGAGAACCCGATAGACTCCACCAAAAGTCTGCTAGAACTGATACATGAATTCAGCAAAGTCGCAGGATACAAAATCAATGTACAGAAATCAGTTGCATTCTTATACACTAACAATGAAGCAACAGAAAGACAAATAAAGAAACTGATCCCATTCACAATTGCACCAAGAAGCATAAAATACCTAGGAATAAATCTAACCAAAGATGTAAAAGATCTGTATGCTGAAAACTATAGAAAGCTTATGAAGGTAATTGAAGAAGATATAAGAAATGGAAAGACATTCCCTGCTCATGGATTGGAAGAATAAATAGTGTCAAAATGTCAATACTACCCAAAGCTATCTACACATTCAATGCAATCCCAATCAAAATTGCACCAGCATTCTTCTCGAAACTAGAACAAGCAATTCTAAAATTCATATGGAAACACTAAAGGCCCCGAATAGCCAAAGTAATTTTGAAGAAGAAGACCAAAGCAGGAGGCATCACAATCCCAGACTTTAGCCTCTACTACAAAGCTGTAATCATCAAGACAGCATGGTATTGGCACAAAAACAGACACATAGACCAATGGAATAGAATATAAACCCCAGAACTAGACCCACAAATGTATGGCCAACTCATCTTTGACAAAGCAGGAAAGAACATCCAATGGAAAAAAGACAGTCTCTTTAACAAATGGTGCTGGGAGAACCTGACAGCAACATGCAGAAGGATGAAACTAGACCACTTTTTCACACCATTCACAAAAATAAACTCAAAATGGATAAAGGACCTGAATGTGAGACAGGAAACCATCAAAACCCTAGAGGAGAAAGCAGGAAAAGACCTCTCTGACCTCAGCCGTAGCAATCCCTTACTTGACACATCCCCAAAGGCAAGGGAATTAAAAGCAAAAATGAATTACTGGGACATTATGAAGATAAAAAGCTTCTGCACAGCAAAGGAAACAACCAACAAAACTAAAAGGCAACCAACGGAATGGGAAAAGATATTTGCAAATGACATATCGGACAAAGGGCTAGTATCCAAAATCTATAAAGAGCTCACCAAACTCCACACCCGAAAAACAAATAACCCAGTGAAGAAATGGGCAGAAAACATGAATAGACACTTCTCTAAAGAAGACATCCGGATGGCCAACAGGCACATGAAAAGATGCTCAACGTCGCTCCTTATGAGGGAAATACAAATCAAAACCGCACTCAGATATCACCTCACGCCAGTCAGAGTGGCCAAAATGAACAAATCAGGAGACTATAGATGCTGGAGAGGATGTGGAGAAAGGGGAACCCTCTTGCACTGTTGGTGGGAATGCAAATTGGTACAGCCACTCTGGAAAGCAGTGTGGAGGTTCCTCAGAAAATTAAAAATAGACCTACCCTATGACCCAGCAGTAGCACTGCTAGGAATTTACCCAAGGGATATAGGAGTACTGATGCATAGGGGCACTTGTACCCCAATGTTTATAGCAGCACTCTCAACAATAGCCAAATTATGGAAAGAGCCTAAATGTCCATCAACTGATGAATGGATAAAGAAATTGTGGTTTATATACACAATGGAGTACTACATGGCAATGAGAAAGAATGAAATATGGCCCTTTGTAGCAACATGGATGGAACTGGAGAGTGTGATGCTAAGTGAAATAAGCCATACAGAGAAAGACAGATACCATATGTTTTCACTCTTATGTGGATCCTGAGAAACTTAACAGAAACCCATGGAGGAGGGGAAGGAAAAAAAAAAAAAAGAGATTAGAGTGGGAGAACCAAAGCATAAGAGACTGTTAAAAACTGAGAACAAACTGAGGGTTGATGGGGGGTGGGAGGGAGGGCAGGGTGGGTGATGGGTATTGAGGAGGGCACCTTTTGGGATGAGCACTTGGTGTTGTATGGAAACCAATTTGACAATAAATTTCATATATTGAAAAAAAATAACATTTTATTAGGAATTACCTTAGAACTATGATTTTGTGCAACAAACATTTGAAGGGTTCGTAAATGTCTAAACGCAAATAATAAAGAAATCACTTATGCATGAAAAAAAAAGGATTCAATTCTTCCAAGAAGAATAATTTTTAGCCTACATTCTAAAATTCAAATCCTATCCTAACCAATTTAATTATATCCATGTGTAATTTGGAATGATGAGGATTATCAGGGATAGTTGTGGGCTTTGATGGGTTCTAGAAAGATGAAATTTTGCCTGAGTCACTCAGATTTAATTTTAAAAATAGGCATTATCTGATCAAATGAAAATTCCTGCCTTTTAGATTCTTCAATAGGTGACTTGTGATAGAAAGAAGGTCATGGGATTTATCACTAGGACTGTAATCCTAAATATCCAAGAAGAACATAAAAATGAGTCTGGTCTCTGTATGGTAAAATAATGAATAGTAAAATAAGGTGCTTGCTCTTCTTCCAACGTGAAAGATCAGTTTCACACTCTGGGTTTGATGGCTATGTATGTCTTCCAGTAGTTTGTATTATGAGTCTGAGGAGTGACAATCAAAGGACAAAAATCAAGGCAAAAGCCATGCTATTCAGTGCCTGTTTTGTCATCATGGAGTAAACACATGAATGTGGAGAAAATTGATGTTTGTTTGAAGAAAACGCTAGACATCAGTACTTCATCTAGTCCCCTGACTTCAAATACCATCTAGATGCTAGACTCCCATTTGTATGTCTCCATCCTTGAAATCTCCCCTGAACACAGACTTATATAGTACAATAGTCAGCTGCCTGGTTGATATTTTTGCTTAGATGCTATATTTAGTTAAGCATTAGCTAAGCTGCTGTAAAAAAGAGACCCCAAAATGTATCAACATAAGCAATGTATCAGTTAATCTCTCTGATGGAGATGGTTTGGGTTGGTAGGACAACTCTTAACAACAAGTGACAAGAACAGAGAAACAGAGGAGCACATAATTCTTTTGAGGGCACGATCTGGAGCTGCCATAGTTTTCTCTTATACTCCAATGTCCATTACTAAGTCACATAGCCAAATCAAGCTTCAAGAGAGACTGGGAAATATGCCCGGCTAAAACTCAGGAGATCTGTTATTAAGGAGAAAAGAATGAATATTGACAGACTATCAGTACTGTCTGACAGAAGATATCCCCTAGGTGTGTCTATCAGCTTAAGGGCTTGATTTTTCCTTGTAGACATGCTTCCCCTATAGTTTGTCCCGTTTTCGTAAATATGAAGTGTATGTTCTTCCACTTGCTCACAATAAAAATGTTGGGGTTGTCTAGGATTCTTTCCTTTTTTTGCTTTTTCTGAATTTAAATTCTTTACACCAGGAAATGTGGCCAACCCCTTCCTTCTATAAAACATTCATCCTATATGTTTCTTTCCCTCCTCTGCTTCCACCATGATCCCAGCCATTATTACTTCTCAACTGGATTATTAGGTGAGTCTTCAAACTGGTCTTCCCGCTTCCAGCCTTGCCGGGCACACAGAGCAGCTGTAATGCTGCTTTTCCAATTGTGAGACTCTTGTGCTCAGATATAACTCACTCTTAGTTAAATAACTCACAAAGATCTACATGTTCCACCTGTTTTCTCCTCAAACTTCAACCCCCAATCCTCCCCCCCCCCCATTCCAGCCAGACTATCCTGTCCTCTTAGCTATTCCTCAAGAACACCAAACACCTTTCCTCTTCATGGCCTCTGAAGTTACTGTTCTCTTTGCTTAGAATCGTTTGCCTATTCTCTGTTTCCATTTTTCACTTCCTTCAAGTCACTTTTCAAATGTTAATTCTTCAGAGAGGCCTTCTATATTTCCTGTTTTACTACTTTTCACAAAATATATATGCATGTGAGTACGTATTTGTAACACATTAAAATATTAAAGTGCTCCAAGTGTAAAGTGTAGTAGTTGCTCCAAAATCATCAGCTGAGAGGTCGGTCGGAGTCAGAATAATGGCCCTTCAAAGATGTCCACATCTGAATCCCTGGAGCTTGTGATAGGTCACACTGCAAAGGAAAATTAAAGGTGTGGATGGAATTAAGTTTGCTAATCAGTTGACCTTAATATAGTAAGATAATCCTGAATTATCTTGGAGAGCCCAAAGTAATCAGAGAGTTCTTAAAAGTGTAAGAGGGGGACACAGTGAGAGAATCTAGATTATGGCAGAGTAAAAAGGACTTGGTCCTTGTGCTGGCTTTGAAGATGGATGAAAAGGCCATGAGCCGAGGAAAGCAGGCAACTTCTAGAAGCTGAAAAAAGCAAATAAACATTCTTTTCCACACCCTCCAGAAGGAATTTAAACTTGCTGACATCTTGATTTTAGCCCAGTGAGACCCGTTTCAGACTTGTCACCACCAGAATTGTAGATAATAAATATATGTTGTTTAAAGTTACTAAGTTTATAATAAACTAATATAATAAGAAACTTTATAATAATATAACTTTTTAAAAATTTAATATAATATGAATATTTTCTCAACTAAGGTAAGGTATTTGCTTGAGTTGGTGATTCTTATAACATCTATGAAGATCCTTCTGTTTACTTTTGGTAATAAAACAAAAACAAAAACAAAGAACTTGCCTCACACCATTCCTGTGTAACTTAAAATAGTACCTGTGTTTCCATAAATGCTAATTCTGCATTTGTGAGACAGTGTGATTGTTTTCTGTTGGTCAGTGAACCAAGTCTTTTAGTCTGACATAGAAAAAGTAGATTTGGGAACTACTTTTCTTTTACAGATTCTACAGTGAAATTAACAACTCTATTGTTTAGTTTCATTTAAAACTAGTAAAATAAATGTAGTGATCAACTAGAAAATTAGTTGAAAAGTATGCTTTTATGAATTCAAGTAAGATTTGTGATAATAAAGTAAATCTTAATTTTGTGTTTTACTTCTTCACCAAAACCGTTAATCAGCTGTGGGATAATATTGGTAAAGTAATAATTAAAATTTATTTAGCGCTATGAGTCAAGCACTGTACTATTTTATATGCATATATTATGTCTGTATGCAATCAAATAGAAAGCATTTGTGATAAATTCAATTATTATAGGATGAGAAAGCTGAGGCAATGAAAAATTAGGAAAGATGCTTAAGATCCAACAGCCAGTAAGTATTTTGAAGAAATAATTTTCTCTTAGAATTTCAGCCTAAGTATGTGTCTATTGTGTGATTTAAAATCTTGGACTGTTAGGAGTTAAAACAATCACAGGGAAATGGAGGGTTAGTGTTCAAGCATTTATATGAGCTCATTACTCTTTGAGTTTTCTGTGTTTACAGTTTTCCATTCTCTGCATTTCAAGAGAGTTAGTTTATATTATGCTCCGTGTGCATGTCTATGTGTGAATATGTGTGTATGTGTGTTGCCTCTGCAGCTGCTGAACATGCACCTGCATCAGCCTGAATCCAGCTAAAACCCACTATTAGTGTGTATTATCTGGGATACTTGGAATGGTATTTACTTGCCTTTGACATTAATGGCTGACCCTAATGTTCTTTATCTTTAAACAGCCCATCTTCTTTTTAGAATATTCTTCCTATAGACTATATTTAGCTAATAATTTGACGTGTTGTCATTTTATTCTCCAACTAGCTTTGAGTTTTAGGAATGTAAAATAATTTGATATAATGAAAAACATGTGTAAGAACAAATCTCTAGGAGATACTGGCAGTTGTTTCTTTTCTTGTTAAATCTGTTCATTCATACAACTAAGAAGGTAAGCTTTAAGTAAAGGTGCTATTTTCTGTCTTTTTTTTTTTAATTTATGTAATCAGTGTTGCAGAACAAAAGATAGTTTTTGTTTGTTTTGTTTTGTTTTTTTTAAGCAGGCTCCACACCCAGTGCAAAGCCCAACGTTGCACTTGAACTTACAACTCTGAGATCAACACCTGAGCTGAGATCAAGAGTTGGATGCTCAATTGACTGAGCCACTCAGCCACCCCCAAAATACAGAATTTAACACAAACTTTTTTTTCCTGATCAATATATTATTTAGGAGAAAAACTAAATTAGTGCCACAAACAGATAAAATATTATGGTTCTGTGTTGAGATTTTGTTTGGTTGTTGTTTTGTTTTTGAAAAAAAGTCAGTCACCTACATATTTATTGAGTATCCATTTCAATAGGAGCTATGTATGAAACTTAAATATTTATTCAAGTACATGAAAATATTTAAAAGAACAACTGCATTTCCACACATGAATGGAAGACACAGATTTGATATTTCATGTATCTGACACCAGTTAATTGGCCTTTCTTCCAAAGTGAGATTTCTGTTGTAACTTGTTTATCTGGAACTGGAATTTTACATTTTGCTTAGATTCTGCTTTGTTTGTTTGGTCCCCAACATCACTTTCCATAGATCAATTCAAGCTGGTCAAATTTGGCCAACTAATGTGAGACATTAAGATGTATCTTTATTCAATATGATGTTTCATAAATCATTGTAAAATTTTTTTTGTTACTTTATTTGATTTTTTTTTAAAGTTTATTTTTTTAATTTATTTTGAGAGAGAAATAGAGATCAAGTGTGGGAGGGGCAGAGAGAGAGAGGGAGATGGAATCCCAGGCAGGCTCTGCACTGTCAGCAAAGAGCCCAGTGGGGGGCTTAGACTCAGGAACTGTGAGATCATGACCTGAACCGAAGTCAAGAGTCCAATGCTTTACCCACTGAGCCACTCAAGAACCCCTTTATTTTTTTAATTAATTACATAATGAGTAATTATTGGGAACCTATTCAAATAATGCTTTTGGAACTGTGGGTGAGAACATTTATCTCACACTCAAGAATCTGACTGATTAGAATGAAGTCAGGGGAAATTACAGGGGATTTGGAGGAAAAGAGACTTATAAGTTACTGTAGTAACAGTGAAAGAGGAGAGAAGAAATGTAGTAGCAGGGTTATATATGAAGCATTCTGGAAGACACTTCAACAAAATAATTTTTTAATATATTTGAATAAAATATGGTATGTGGATTGAGGTTACAGAGATCATTAGTTTCATTGAGTAAAGTCTTTTATTTTCCTAAAAAAATAGTTTTTTTAAGTTAAGGTATATTTTAAATAATCAAAAAGTAATTGGTTTTAAATATAGTTTAAAAGCACTTAAACTCTCAATTGGTTTTAAATAGAGTTATTTCTCTTTGTTGCTCTTATTTCTAGCTGTTTATATTATTGTTGATTAAAATATCTAATTCTGTAATCTGTATATTTTTTTAAAGTCCACAATAGTCTGGTAATACATAAAGGGAAAATTACTCAATTTTGAGACTTTAATAATCAATGTAGTAAATCTGCTTCTCAACACTTGTTTGCAACAGATATTCAAAAATATTTGCAGAGAGAAGCATGGGCAAAAGAAATCAAACTCTAGAAAATTGATTTAATAGCTCTTTTTTTCCTTTTAAGCATATATAGAACAGATATTTTAGTTTAAACTAGTATTATATTTAAATTACTTTTATAAGCACTTTATTATTATATGTCAGTATTTAGATGTCAATAAATAATTTGTGCAGTGTTATCTGGTATAAAATAGGGACAAAATCTCTCACCAGAGCTAATCGTATTGTAGAAATGTTTGTTATTTGCTGAAATGTTTAATGTTAGAAAAAACCCAAAATCTCTTAAAATGCTGTCAGACCTTTTCATTAGAAGCAAATTCTATTTATTTATAATTTAATAAACATTTATTGACTGCTTTTGCAAGATAAGGGGAAAATCACTTTGGGGCACATGGATAAACACATTCCAATTTCTGCCCTCAAAGAAGCATATATTGTCCAACAAAGACATCAGAAATTTAAACTAAGCCTACAACTAAGCAAAACAATACTGAAGAGGAGTGAGGGAATTGCATGTATATGAATTTGGAAGATGGTGAAGCTTTCTAATTAAAAAACTATTTTGTAAATTCTAAAACCTAACAATAATTATAACAAAAAAAACTGAGATGGTATACAATTTATTTTTTTTTAAATGTTTATTTATTTTGAGAAAGAGAGAGTGCAGAGGGAGGGGCAGAGAGAGAGAGAGAGAGAGAGAGAGAGAGAGAGAGAATCGCAAGCAGGCTCTGCACTGTAATTGCAGAGTCCTTTGAAGGGCTTGATCTCACAAACCGTGAGATAATGACCTGAGCAGAAATCAAGAGTCAGACGCTTAACTGACTGAGCCACCCAGGTGTCCCAGTACATAATTTCTTTTTTTAATATAGTTTTTTAATGTTTTATTTTATTTTTTGAGAGTGAGAGAAACAGAGTGTGAGTGGGGGAGGGCCAGAGAGAGAGGGAGACACAGAATCCGAAGCAGGCTCCAGACTCAGCTGTCCCCATGAGGGGTTTGAACCCATGAACTACGAGATCATGATCTGAGCTGAAGTCTGCTGCTCAACCGACTGAGCCATCCAGGCACCCATCAGTACATAATTGCTAAAAGAGCTACCCAATATCAGTACCTATACACCCATTTCCAAAGGGTTGCATTTCTGTAAAGAGAAAAAAATATGTATGTATAAATTAAGTACCTCTGACTATCATGTTTGTGTAAAAGCCACATTTTCTGTTTTTTTTGGACTTTACAAATGATGCTCACAGCTATGGCATCCTGTATTCATCTTTACACGTGCCCATCTCAAGTAGAGTTTTAATATCAAGGGCGATAAAATGTAGAAAAAAGTTATTAGGCTACAGGAGCTGTCGGTTTTCTTTGACAATTCCAAAAATGCCAGATGTGTTCATAGTAATAAATACCCCCATTGTGTGTGATACCTTCATCCTCTGAGGTGATGATGTGGGAAAACACCCCAGATGGCATCTTGAAATGGGGAAACGTAGTGCAAGTGCTGAGAAGGCCATGGTGAAAAGCACAGTTATGACAGTTATCATTCGGCAGTCATTGGACGAGAATCTCCCCCAGGTGGGTAATGCTTGCCGAAGGATATTTGGAGCACTCCTTCACATTCCCTCCATGAGCTACCACAGCAGGCCGCTCACTCTTCTTGCCAGGATCAGCGCCCACACACGGCGTAACACCATGCACCTGTCATGCTTCCAGACAGGAGCTGATCTATCTACTTACCAGACGATCT
Organism: Panthera tigris; assembly: GCF_018350195.1. Lineage (NCBI taxonomy): Eukaryota > Metazoa > Chordata > Mammalia > Carnivora > Felidae > Panthera > Panthera tigris. The sequence goes on along the minus strand of NC_056667.1, from coordinate 195,032,613 downwards.
CTTCTCTATCACAGAAAAATCCCCATTTACAGAATGTGATCTCTATAAAAAGAGAGCAGAAACAATTAAAGGTGAAGAAAATGAGTTTAAGAATAGCTAAGTGAATCTCTCAAGGTCACAGGGCCAGCAAAGAAAAAGCTACGGCACGTACTCGAGGTTTTAGGCATTAAGAACATGGCACTTCCACCCTATAGAGCAGCCTATTTTGTTGTTCATCATTTTTACCCATTTGCCTGCCCAAATGAAAGAAAGATATTAAAGAAATCCAAATTTATTTCAAAATAAGTAGGTGAGTATATAACATTTGTAAAACCAAACTAAGCTGCTTAATTGATTTTTCATAACCAATGGTTTCCTCACCCCATTGACAGTGGAAGGGGTAAATATGATCTCATTAAACATAAAGACTGGATATTGTTTAGTCATTCCAGTTCAGATTTGAGATACTGGCTTGAAAGATATTCTTGAATTCTAATATGTAGCTTTGAAATGGAAGAAGTAATAGGCCTGTAAATATTTCTTAGGAAAATAGAAAATGTCACTACATTTCAGGCAATCCTGCAGATTAAACTTCAGTAATGGGTATTTATATTGCTAGGAGGAGGCATTGGCAGTAACTAGTAAATAAACAGGGTTACTTATAAACAGTGGGCATGTGACAAATCTTGGGGAGACACAGTCATTCTAAGTGCTCTAAGAGTTCATGTCCTCTATAAAGCCTTAGTAAATTGCTAAATATAACACCAGGATTAGAAAATATAATTATCCCTCATCATGAATAATCTAAAGAGTCACCAAATCCATTCCTAAAGGGTAATCACTTAAAATAGAGTTACTTTGAAAACTGGTGTTTTCATAGAAAATTTGAGTTTGACTAGTTGACATTATTCTTTTGAATTTCTGCAAATACCTTTTTCTCTCATTTCAGACTTTCAAAGAGCAGTGAAGTTGGTTTTACTTCCATCTATGTTTTATTACATTAGGAGAAATGCAAAGTGGAAAGTGTGCATGCGTGTGTGTGTGTGTGTGTGTGTGTGTGTGTGTGTGTTTAAACATAAAATAGTAATTAGACCCTGACTGGGCAGCAGAAAGGTTAAATGTTCAATCTGTTCTATTTTAAGATGTGGGAACAACTGCTTTCTCTGTGTTGATGTATTCTGAAATCCCAGCTAATCTGAGGAGAATTTCTAATTGAGAATGTGAGAGCCACTAACTTTTTTGAAGTTCTCCTTCTTAAATGTGCCCTGTGTTTAGGAATCAGTTTACAGTTCAGGACGTCCTTGGGCGTTTATATTTGGAGTACAGCCCGTGATGGAAAGCTCAGGCCTTGGATTAGTGTGGGCAGAGAACCTCCTTCTGTAAGAACAGGCATAGGGCACCTTGTCTGCTGATGAAAGAGTAATGTTAATGTTATGCTCTGGCTGTAACAGGAGTTCTCAAGAAGCTTACTTGAGGTAGACAATATAAGTTGATAAGTTTGGTTAAGTTTACATTTCTGTGGACCTAATACTAGGGAGTAATTTTTCACCAATGAAATAGCACTTGATTGGTTGTCAAGAAAAACAAAATATTAGACTTGACAACAGCCACTTGCGTTGTATCATGTTACTATCTTTAGGGATATAGCAATCTGTAATTAAGGAAAATAAATGATCATTTTTGGAAAACTCTAGTTACAGGGATATTACCTTTTCTATTAAGGAATCCTGGAGATAAACTAGGGTTCTGGTCTTGAGCCTTTCTTAAAAATTTATTCTACAACAAATAAATTATAACAACTCATGTCAATGGAAATACAATTTTTAATCAAATTTAAATACTATAAAAAACAATGTGTGCAATTTGCAGGTCTGTTTGGCAAAGTACCTCATTTAAAAAATTCTATAAACTGCATTGTGGTTAGTCCTTTCTATTTAAAGATAACAGTCTGCTAACTTGCTCTTCATTTCAACTTTTAACAGGATAAATACAATCAATGTCATATAAAATGTTACCAATGGGTGCATCATCTGAATTTAAAATATGACTTTATGACACATGGGTGACTCAGTTGGTTAAGTGTTTAACTCTTGATTTCAGCTCAGGTCATGATCTCATGGTTCATAGGATCAAGCACCACTATGGGCTCTGTGCTGACAGCATAGAGCCTGCTTTGGATACTATCTCTTCCTCTCTCTCTGACCCTCTCTTCCCCTCTCTCAAAATAAATAAATAAACATGTTAAAAATATATGACTTTAAGAGTCACCTGGGAGGCTCAGTTGGTTGAGCGTCTGATTTCAGTTCAGGTCATGGTCTCACGGTTCATGAGTTCAAGCCCCCACGTTGGGCTCTGTGCTGACAGCTCAGAGCCTGGATCTGCTTCAGATTCTGCATCTCCCTCTCTCTCTGCCCTCCCCCACTCATTCTCTGTCTCTCTGTCTCAAAAATAAATAAAACATTAAAAAAATAAAAAAAAATAATATTAAAAATGCATGACTTTAGAACTTAAAAGACATATGACCTTAAGAGAATAGATCACTAATGCCATTAAAGAAATCAGTGGATGAAATGAAGGTAGCCTAAAAATTTTCAAACCATAGATTCTATAGTCATTTTAACAAAGATAACAAATGAAATGCAAAAGGAATTAATTTCCTGTGTGCTTACAAATTGCCCTATGACAGATGAAACTTTCAGCTTTAATGGCTGATGATTAGAACTTCCATGAATCTCATGATTTTTTAATAAATCTTGAATATGTAAGCTTTCTCTTGCTTCTCATCTCTTTTCAAATGTCCAAATTGATTCACGCAATAATTTAGTAAATATTGAGGGGTACAGTATGTAACGTACTAGACCAAATATGGTTGAAGTAAATGTAAAAAAAAAAAGTAAAAATAGTAAATGCTGAATAGGAAAAAGAAATCTTAGAATAATAGGTTGGTTGGTTATGTAAAGATGTTATGTCTCTTGTGTTAATACTGGTCTACAAATACATCTGTGAGTTTGTAATTTAAGGTCAGTAGGCCCCCCACCTTGAACAATAGACATGTGATTTCGACACAAGTGACTGACTACAGGGCTTTCAGCAGCAAAAGTAATTACTAATTCTATTCCCATTAGAAGAGAAATATAAATTAGTTAATGATTTTCTTTCCTTATCATTTTTAATTTAATGATCCTGAAAATGTTAGAGAGCTGTTTGCTCTTAGAATTACAAAAGAGTCAAATAGTGAAATTTTTTAAGTCACTGTGTCGTGAAAGGTTAGTAAATTTCTATGGTCATCCTAATTTAAGTGCAAAAAATCCTTTTTGAATAGATGTCAGATAGTTTTAGAAATACTTTTATACAAATCGCTTTTGTCAGATACATAGTAACCTACATTTATAATGTGTAGACACTTGAAAATTTATTGTGCCTTTATGATATCATTTGTGGCAGTGAACAGGTAATTTCCTAATTCTTTTGTGCTAAGGGCACAAATTAAATATAAAAGGAATACCAATGGAATAGTATGTATGTTTTATTCAGTCATTAATACAGTCTTTCTCTTTACACAGTGTTTTTATCAAAATGATAAAACCACTTTACATTAAAAACTTTTAGCTGGAAGACTTGAGGTAGATGAAGATAAGCATTTTTTTACATTAAAAAAGTAAAGACAGGGGCGCCTGGGTGGCTCAGTCGGTTAAGCATCCGACTTCAGCTCAGGTCACGATCTCACGGTCCGTGAGTTCGAGCCCCGCGTCGGGCTCTGGGCTGATGGCTCAGAGCCTGGAGCCTGCTTCCAATTCTGTGTCTCCCTCTCTCTCTGCCCCTCCCCCGTTCATGCTCTGTCTCTCTCTGTCTCAAAAAAAATAAACGTTAAAAAAAAATTAAAAAAGTAAAGACATAATTCAGTTTAAAGGAAAATAGAAATAGAGTTGATAGTGTCATTTTTTAGCCTTTTGAAAGCTACTGTATATTGATAGATATTAATATGACCTCTCCATTTAAAAGTTTATTATGCTTATTAGGAAAAAAAAGATAAGAAGCACTATTTATTTATTTATTTATATTTATTAATATAATTTATTGTCAAATTGGCTAACATACAGTGTGTAAAGTGTGTTCTTGGTTCTTGGGGTAGATTCCTGTGGCTCATCGCTTACATACAACACCAGTGCTCATCCAAACAAGTGTCCTCCTCAGTGCGCATCACCCATTTTTCTCTGTTCCCCACCCTCCCATCCACCCTCAGTTTGTTCTCTGTATTTATTTATTTATTTATTTTTAATTTTTTTAATGTTTATTTATTTTGAGGGAGAAAGAGACAGAGTGCAAGCAGGGGAGGGGCAGAGAGAGAGGGAGACATAAAATGGGAAGCAGGATCCAGGCTCCGAGCTATCAGCACAGAGCATGATGTGGTGTTCGAACCAACGAACTGTGAGATGATGAGCTGAGCTGAAGTCGGACACTTAACTGACTGAGCCATCCAGGCGCCCTGCTCTCTGTATTTAAGAGTCTCTTATGGTTTGCCTACCTCCCTCTCTGTTTGTAACTTTTTTTTTCTCCATTCCCTTCACCCATGGTCTTCTGTTAGGTTTCTCAAGATCTACATATGAGTGAAAACATATGATATCTGTCTTTCTCTGACTGACTTATTTCACTCAGCATAATACCCTCCTGTTCTATCCACGTTGCTGCAAATGGCATCATTTCATTTTTTCTCATTGCCAAGTAGTATTCCGTTGTATATATGAACCACATCTTTATCCGTTCATCAGCTGATGGACAATTTAGTCTCTTTCCATAATTTGGCTAAGGATAAAAGGTACTTTGTAAAACAGGGTTGAGCCAGATAAGCAAAAGAGGATCCTTTGTATTATTTATCTTTAGGTTGAAGCAGGGGCAAGGAGACCTAGCTGTCCCTCTGGGTCTAATTCAGAGGAGCCAGCACAGGAAAAAGAAATAGATATATCAGCCAAATTTTGCAGATCTGTTTCCATATACTTTGCTTTCTGATTTTTCAATTGTGAGAGCTATTAGTTATAAAGTTTAAAAAATGCTTTATGATCTTACAGCCAGATGAAAATAGTCCTTGTTAGGCATGATTATGAAGGTAATATACTATTGTTTGATTTATGTATATGCCTATTTACTTAAATATCTATGAACCTCTAGAAATAATTGGTTTTTAGAGTGGCTTAACATGAGATAAATATGGGAATATTTTCATGAAATGAAGTCCATATTTGAATAAAATAATTGTGTGCATGTATGTTTTTGTACGTAGTAAAGCATATGTTTAGACCGTGTGCTTATGTAAATGTTTATTTATATTTTTTCTTTTATTTATCAATGCTATCTTACTTGTATCTATCACAATAAACAAGAGATTTAAACTAAGATAATGTTTATATAATGCCAAGTATAATTTGTATATGTATTATATATTATAATTTATACAATATTAAGAGAATATAATTATGGAGCATACAGTATATATTGCTGGAGAATTTTTACTATTTAAATTATTGCTAAATCCCCAAGGTAGTATTCTAGCAGGTTGGCAGATTTGACTAAGGAAATTAATTCTGTATATTTTGTTAACAAGGCCAAATAAATAGGATTGTAAACTGTGATGGGATTATAACTTCAAAGAGCAAATGCCACTGGTATGTTGATTGCTGTTGAAAAGAGCTTTTCAAAATTATTGTAAAAAATAGCTCATTCCATACTTTTTTTGATTTATTATAGCATATTAAGCAGTCTTCAAATTTCAAAAGTTGATTGAATATATATATATATATATTATATATATACACACACACCTATATTTGTATATACTCACACACACACATACATATATTTGTGTGTGTGTGTGTATATATATGTATATATATACATATATATATGTGTATATATATGGAGTTTAGAAAAGTGATATATATAATCTGATTACCATGTAAAAGAATAATTCTGGATATAACAATTGAACTGATCTCCTTAAGAGTATATATTTTTAAAAATTTATTTCTTCATTTTTTGAGAGAGAGAGAGCACAAGTGGGGGGGAGGGGACAGAGAGAGAAGGGGATGGTGGATCGAAAGCAGGCTCCGTGCTGATAGCAGAGAGCCCCATGCGAGGCTGGAACCCATGAACCTGAGCTGAAGTCTGACACTTAACTCACTGAGCACCCAGGCACCCCAAGATTATAAATTCTTAAATAGATTACCTGGACTTCTGTGTGAATGGCAGACTTCAGATAAAAAAAGGTAGAAATAAGGAAACCTGTTAGAAACTGATTGCAATAGTAAGAGATAAAAGATGAGGAAATCTTAGACCAGGATGATAGCAGCAAAAGTTGTTGAGCTTTGGGCTACATTTTTTTTTCATGGTTTTTCTCTCTCTCCTCCTTTTCTCTCACTACTCAGAAGCCTTCAGGGCTCCCTCCCCTGAGGGGCATCAGTGGCTCTTTTCTTTTCCCCCCGTGCCCACAAACTCTATGAACTCCATGCTGTACCTAGCTTCCAGGGGTCGTTTTTCTGGTTTGTAGATGTGCAGCTTTGTTCTCTAAGACTTCCAATAGATTTCTTGTTCAGAATGATTTGATATTTATCTAGCTGTGTTCCAGGGAGGAGGCAAGCTTAGGGTTGTCCTACTCCTCCGCCATCTTACTACCAACTCCCTGGGCTACATTTTGAAAGAAAAAGATTTGTTGCTGATGGACTGACTATAGAGTGTGGAGAAGTGTAGTCAGAGAGAATTCCACGTATTTTTTGTTTGTTTGTTTGTTTATGGATTATATCTGGAAGAATGAATTTATCAATTACCAGAGAAATTAATTAGGCTCCGTTTGGAGAAGAGAACCAGGAGTTCGGTTTCAAACTTGCTAAACCTGAGCTGCCTGTTGGACAAAATTACTCAGAAAACAGTTGGACCTATCAGCCTAATATCCAAGTGAAAGGTCTAGGCTACACATATGTCTCCTAAGTCATCTGTGTGTTTTTGGCATTTGAAGACATGAAGCTTTATGAGAGCCTTTATGTGAATATAGAGAAAAGGAGTTTCTGTGGGCATGCCAATAGCAGAGACGTAAGGTGGGAACACTAAATGAGTGACAAGGTATGAAGAGAACAAGAGGGTAGTGCTTGAAAGTCAAATGGAGACTGGGCAAATATGTCCACTGTTTAGGAGAAATCAAGTAAAATGAGACTGGACAGAAAAAAATATCCTATGGACTAAGCAGTGGTTCATTTGTGACCCTGAGTAGAGTTATATTATGACAAGGGTAAAAGTCTTGATTAGAATAGGGTCAACAGACAACCAAAGGATCTTAAGGCAAACTGTGGATATAATATTTCTATAGTGGAACTGTACTATAACGGAAGCAGAGAAGTAGAGAAAATCTGCAGATACATGTGAAATTAAAGAGATGGATATATTAGTATAGGAAATATTACATCCGGTTTGTGTACCGATATGGTAAGAGTCATGAAAGAGAACACTTGATAATGTAAGAGAGAAAGGGACCATTGCTTAAGTGTCATAAAGCGGTGAGAGGGTTTGGGAAACAGGTCTGAGTTACGTGGTAGAGTCTATCTGAGAGCAGTGTACATCACTTCCAGCTCACATTCAGCTGGCAGAACCTAGTCATGCGGTCTCACCTAACTACAAGGGATACTGAGACATATAATCTAATTGTGTATCCAGTAATAAAGGAAACAGGGTTAGTGGCCACACCTTGTTATCTCTGTCATTGGAATGAACGGATCCTTTATTTGCTTATGGCTTTCTAAATTATACTACATATCTTTGATACATTAGCTTAGCAACCAGGCAATTGACGTTAGTCTGATTTGATTAATTTTTACAGAAATTGTGTTGGACACTAGTAATTACTATTTCTTCTTCTCTGTGTTCTCAAATGACTTCTTAAGTTATCCATCTTAGTCTATTACCCACTGATGTAGTTTATAAAATATGACTTCTCCCCATACTTTTTGAAAATTGAAGCAGCGTTTACTCACTCTTAGGATTACAAAATAACTTCAGTGTTCAATGACTGCTGCAGAATCACAACAGGAAGTTCAGTCTCTTCAGTAAGGCTGTCATAGCCCTGGGCTGGAACTCATTCATGCCAGAGTCTTTAGCAGATTTGTTTTTCTTGAAATTGTGCATCATAGCTCACTAGTGTTTTGCGAAATTAATTCTGTGAATTTTACCCACATAAATGAAACATAATAGAATAAAAATGGAATTGCATGTAGTAATGACAGGGAAGCATGTAGTAATGTAGTAGTGATAAAGATCTCTTGGGGCGCCTGGGTGGCTCAGTCGGTTAAGCGGCCGACTTCAGCTCAGGTCGTGATCTTGCAGTCTGTGAGTTCAAGCCCCGCGTCGGGCTCTGTGCTGACCGCTTAGAGCCTGGAGCCTGTTTCAGATTCTGTGTCTCCCTCTCTCTGACCCTCCCCTGTTCATGCTCTGTCTCTCTCTGTCTCAAAAATAAATAAACGTTAAAAAAATTTTAAAAAAAGATCTCATTGAACTTATGAATATGAAAAAACACACACAGATGTATATATCTTTTTTTAATTAGTGTTTTTATTTTCTTTAGATGAGTAGCCAAAAGTGGAATTTCTAGGTTTATATAGTAGTTCTATTTTTAATTTTTTGAGGAATCTCCAGTCGCTTAAAAAAACATCAGTGAGTGAATGTTTATTTCTTCTTCTGAACTTCTTGAATTTCTGGTTAGCTTAACATATGATTATTTTCTAGGTTTCTGTCCTGTTTTATTTTTATTGAAACAAATTCCAATTGAGTGCCTTCCATGTGCTACACATTCTTTTTGTTGTTGGCAATATAGTGGTTTAAGCAAAATGAAAGACACATCTTACTCTTACAGAATACTTTAGTGCAAAGAGAGATATAAGGGCTAAGAAAAATGTCAAGGAAAATATAGGAACTGGTTGGGTGAGGTTTATGATTTTAGATAGCATGGAAGAGGAAAGTCAGAGTAAAGGTGTATTTGAATTAAGACTAGAAAAAGCAAAAGAGAAGACATATAGACACCTGCAAGGAATGAGTTCCAGAATGAAGGAAGAGAAAGAGCAAACGTCTAATAAGACATAATCTAAAAAATGATTCATTGCTCTTGGCAATAAAATTAAAACATGTTTTCACCTGTTTGTCTTCTATGTTTGATATAATTTTAAGCTAGTAAAAATATTCAAATTATAGAAAATTTATTAGGAGCACCTGGGTGGCTCAGTTGGTTAAATGTCCAACTCTAGGTTTCAGCTCAGGTCATGATCTCACAGTTTGTGGGTTTGAGCCCTGCATTGGGCTCTGGGCTGGCAGCGGGGAACCTGTTTGCAATTCTCTCTCTGTCCCTTCCCTGCTTGCATGTTGTTTCTCCTCTCTCTCTTAAAATAAATAAATAAATAAATAAATAAATAAATAAATAAAACATTAACAGATTTATTTTTCAGATTGTTTTCTCCCATCATTAGATTCTTCCTGCTGGCACATACTACATTCTCTATAATTTACCTTTCTCTAAAATACTGAAAGATAAATTTCCATATTAGAATAGTGACGTGAAAGTTAAAGACATTTCATTATAGACTGTTTTTGAACTAATGCTGAAACTATGTAAGGGTGACTAAAAATGATGAAACTCACTCTGGACTTAAACAAAAACATCATAGCAGTAGGTTCTTTATTTTCTCTACAGATCCTCCATTATTCTTCGTTCTGTTTTCTAAATAGGTTCAATTTCAGAATAGATTTTCTTCACTATCACTAAAGATCCAGCTTGTCTGATGAAATCTTCAGAGATTCATTTATTGACTTTCTTTCATGCCTGGGAGGGAAAATGTTAACCTTTGGCCTCTCTCTGGTATAATACATGAGTTTCATTTTTCTTTTATTTGTCGTAACAAATTATAATTTGTGGTTGGGCTTTCCCTGGAAAATTATGGCTAGATTGAAACTGAAGAGATGTTTTAGAACTCATTACCTTTGAAAGAATTTTAATTTCCAATATCTTTTCAATAAAAAAGCTATACATAGAGTAATAAATTTTTTAAAAGATTAAGGAGAATTCAATATACTTTTAAAATTATTTATTCAGCCTATTGTATGAATTGATATTTATAGAGTGAAATTAATCTATTTCTCTTATTCATTTTGTTTCTATAAATAAATAAATAAATACATACATACATACATATTTTTTATTTTTCAGAAAAAGGGAAAAATTGCATTATTATTGTTATTCTAATTTTATTATATTTTTGTTTACTTTTTTTTCAGAGTTTGTCCTATACATAGCAGGAAAAAGAGAGAGAGAGAGAGAGGTAGTGTTATGGTTAATTTGTTCAGCTTAATCTAATTGGAAAATTACAGTCTTCATAACGTGTAGCTATTAACTGGTGTTGTGCAACTGGGGTGACAAAATGGGACAGATCAAGAATAGGGAAACTTCACACTGTGGACAAACAGGTGTTAAAGACAGAATGATATGGAGGTCCTTCAATTTTTATTTTTTAATGTTTTATTATTTATTTTTGAGAGAGAGAACATGAGCAGGGGAGGAGCAGAGAAACAGGGAGACACAGAATCTGAAGCAGGTTTCAGACTCCAAGTTATCAGCACAGAACCTGATGTGGGGCTCGAACTCACGAACCACGAGATCAGGACCTGAGCCTAAGTCAGACACTTAACCAACTAAGCCATGCAGGCACCCCTTGGTCCTTCAAATTTTATGCATCTTAAAAATGGACACATTTAGAAAATTTTGGTTAGGCAGACATTATTAATATCTGTGGGTACTCTCTGGGCAAGATGGTCCTTTTGGAAGAAGGTTCTGGATTTACAATCTGGATTTAGGGGTCAGAAACTTAGAGGAAAGCCAAAAGCAGGCAGTTCATAAATGATGATAGAGCAAAAGTAGAAAATAGATTCTGAGGGCACACTTTCATAGACAAGGTTTCAGGAAAGATAGGCAGGAGTGCCAGATATTAGAGCGACAATGAGAACTGCCAAGTTTCAGAGTGCAGAGTTGATTATTAATTAATATTAATTAATATTAATATCAATTATTACTGTATAATACTAATACTATTACAATATTAAAACTAGAGAGAAAGAAGGGAATTGGTTAAGTAGGAAAAAATAACATTGGCTTAAGTTCTTGGAAATGAACTAAATAAAACAGGAAGAATATGAGAGCAGAAGAGATAAATAGGAAGGTTACAGGGAACAGGTATCCAGCGTATGCTGGTTTTGGAAGGAAAACATGTAATAAAAATAGAGTGAAAGGGAACTGAGGAACTTGTAATAGATGAAACGCTAATATTGAAAAGCAATTATGTTTATATTTTATTGTTCCAGAAGGGAGAACTTAGAACCAATAGATGGAAATTGTAAGGAGATCATTTTACTTCCAGTTTTGAACTTTTCCTCTCTTTAATGCTATATAAAATTTGAATAGAGTCTTTACCAGAATGTGAGTCCCTATCAATAGAATCAATAGAATTATGTACATAGGCTGGATTGTCACTCGTTAAGCATATTGTGATTTTCTACAATGTATAGAAGGCACAAGGAAATAATTTCTCAAAATCTTCCAATTTTTAAAAGAATTTTGCTTTTTTTTTTCTTGGGTGGGGGGCAAGGCAAGAGAGTGATCAGCAGGTATTACAAACCAACAGTGATGATAAGGTATTAAGTAATAGATGTGGTATAAGTGATGTGAAGATAAATTGCATAAGGATTGGCTAAATGTTGATTCAGTTTTCTGTCCTTCTCTTAAATTGCTTTGAATGGTACTTGAATGTAGCATTTTAACCTCTGACCTGGAGTCAGGTGGCTACAGTTAAACAGTTTTAAGAACTTCAGATTCCCCACCTTGTTAGCTTGACAAGAATTTTAGTAATAAAACACTTTTAATAAAGACAGTTTTACCACTGCATTAACACTGAATATATTTCCCTGGGGCATTATTTACCTTAAATTTGTTTAAATATTAAAAGCATTGCTGTGCCTTTTGTTTTTATGAAAGTCATGTTAATAACGATTTTCTCGGAGAAGAAATGAGGGCAAACCTCACTGGAGATAAATTACCTGTTTCAGTAATTAGCAAAACAGTCACCTTCATTACCATTTCATTTATCATTTGAGCTGTCTAGTCAATCTAGCAATGCATTGAGCTTTTTATGGCATTGCATGTACATGCTTAAGGACTCACGTGGTAGAAGGATAAGGAGATATAGAAGATTCTGCCACTGAGCAGCCTATAGCTTCCTAGACAACACATATATATACACAGATTAATGTAATATATTATCATTTTGTGCTGAGGTCTCTAATATTTTTTCTTCTCTTTTGTATGGAAAAAACAGAAAATAAGTTGAATGACTTAAGTAGCATTTTGAATAGCTACTATTAAATGATTTTTGGTAGGCAGAATTGGGAAGAGGAACAATCTAGGAATAGAAGAAAACAAGCATTGTCTTGGGCATAAGAATGAAATCTTGATCCAAAAATATAAGAATTCTGCTGGACCTCCACTAAGAATCAGATTTAGCTGCTGAATGTAATGAATGGCAGGAGGAAGGAAGAAGTAGTATTACGGAGTACATATTTTTAGTTAGTTTCTTTTTAAGATGAAAATATTTCCAGCGTTTTATGTAATCTATGTAAGTAATTTTGTTTTCATAAAAGTAAAACACTATAGTCATAAGTAGAAATATAACTCTTCTCTAATCTTTCTTCTCACCCTCATCCACATCCTCTGCCATCCTACCCACTCTGAGCCAATCAGTGGTAAGACTTTCTTGTGATGTCTTCCTGACTTTAAAAAGCAAACCTGTACACATGTGTATTGAAATAAATAGAACCATCCAATCCATATTACTGTGTAACAATATTTTTTGCTTATTAGTATACCATGGACTTCTTCACATATTACTATTATAAGTGTATATGTCTTTTATATGACTGAGTGACATTCCATTGTGGGAATGTGCTTATACTTTGCTTCACCATCTCTGTTAGGTGTACACTTAACTAGTTTCTAATTTTTCACTTTTACAAAATGACTACTGCAAAGTTCAGTTGTCAACTACATTTTTCCATTTATTTAATTAGACCACATTCTTAAAAGGGCACTCTTACCACAAAGAGGATATACACAATTTTAAATACATACATATTGTATATTGCCCTTCAGAAAGTCTAATTAATGTGTCCTTCTAACACAGTACATCAGAGCGCCTGTGTTGCCACACCCTGGCCAAAATGGCAATAACAACAATTTCAACACCAGTGTAATAGATGAAAAATACCACATCTTCACATGCTTAATTTTGTGAGTATTTGATAATCCATGAAGTTAAACATCTTATTTGGTCATCGCCCATTTATATTACTTTAATTAAGAGTTACTTATTTGTGTCTTTTGCTTATTATTCTATAGAATATTTATTTTTCATCTGTTTTCTTACTGAATTGTGAAAACTCCTTAGGATTATTGTTCTGCTGTCATGTGTGCTGAAAATATTTTTCTTGGTGGAATTGAACTTTTTTATGCTGTCTTTTTCCATACAGAAATGTGTGATATGTTAAGTAATCATTTCTGTCAATCATTTCATAGGTAACTACTGAAAGTAAAAAACAAAGCTAAGTGTACAGAATCTTGAACCTCATAGCTTGGGTTAAAACATACGCTCCAGAATTCACCATGACTCAGTCTCTCTGCACCTTAGGTCTGCACCTCTCGTATGTATCAGTTCCTTTCTCACAGAGGTTGAGAGGACACACATAACTCAATACATGCAAAATCACTTGGAAGAGTGCCTGTTGTAATTAAGCATTTAATGAATGTTACTTTTCTTATTATTATCTGGTAAAATAAGGTTACCTCAACTCAAAAGTTACAGAATTCTTTTCATCCATTTTCTTCTAACTCCGTTTTTGCTTCAATTATGTAAATGTTTAATTTATCTTGTGTTGTTTTTGAATGCTTCAAGGATACATCATACAAAATGAAAAATTTCTCACCACCACTTACTAGCTAATTTCTTGCTTCTCTGCTAACTTGATATTCTCTCTAAAAACTGTAAATCTCCACATCTATTATTAATGGAATTTTTGAAATTAGGTTTTTGATGTGATAAAAGAACTTTTGATTTCTGCATATTTTTGTGAATTCTACCACCATGCCAATCAGTTACATTTTATTAGTTTATTAATTCTATATTTTCAATGTTTTCTGTGATATCAACATACTACTTACAACTGACAGAATTATCTATATTTCCAAGTTTATATTATCGTTTCTTTTTTCCTTTCTTCAGTTCATTGGTTAAAGCCTCCAGAACAGTGAGGAATGATTAGAATGGAAGTAGAAAATTTTGATTTGTTACTGTGACGAATGGAACTGACTTTAGATTTAAATTATAAGAGAAATTTAAGTTTTATGAAACCACAGAGGGCTTTAATCTCTTATTTTTGAAAAACTCATTTGTTTAAACTACTGCAGTGATGCATTCTTATTGTAATAGGTTTAGTGAATTCAGAAAAATACAATACAAATGCAAATGTTATCCATTATTTCATAATACCAAAATAACACGTATTTATTTTTTGGTGGCTATCTTCAGGTTTTCATTTGCTATACAAATTGACATTTCATTTAAAAATGCAGAATCAGGTTTTGCATTCTTTTTGTAACATGATTGTTTAATGACAGCGATATTATTATGCCTGGACTCCACACTGACAGCACGGAGCCTGTTTGGGATTCTCTCTCTCCCTTTCTCTCTGCCTTTCTCTCTCACTCTCTTTCCCTCTTGATCTTTCTTTCTCTTTCTCAAAATAAATAAATAAACTTTAAAAATATTATTATGCCTGGAATAATAGCAGTATCCCTGGAATGAGAAGAAGGAATTCTAATGGAGGAGGGAACATGATCTGATATATTCTTAGAAAAACTTCAATGATATGCTTGAATGTTGGATTATAGTGAGAGAGCGTTGATAGAAAAAAGTGTATATATAAAATATAATAATTTATATTAAGCTCAGTTGCCAGTGACCAAAAAATAATGCCCATAAATGAAATGTGGCTCAAATAAGATAAAACTATATTTCTCTTAAGTAAAAGAAATCTAGAGGTAGTTATTTTAAGGCTGATAAGGTTGTGTGAACATTATGACCTTACAGTTCTTCTATCTAGTTACTCCTTTATCCTCAGCACATAAATTCTGTCAGTCCAATAAGGATGCTTAAGCTCTAGTCATCATGCCATTAGCCAAGAGAGGTTAATGAATGTAAGAATCAGGGAGAACAAATTATGAGCCTTTGCCTCAGTAGGCTTTTCAATGGTTAAGGTGTGGAATAAATGGAACTTGAATTGAAACAGTAGATACAGAAAGAAGGAAGTGGATACAAAAGTTTATTGAAATTTCTCTTTCCTTGAACTTTTTTCAATATTTGTCCCAGGTATTATAATTTTTTTTAAAAACAGTTTCAAATTTTAAAATTGAGTTTTAAGTTTAAAATTTAAAATTGAGTTGTAAATTTCATAGAAGAAAGTACGCCAATCTTAAGTATAAGGCGCACACACACACACACACACACACACACGTAAAGATGCAAAGTGCTTTCATCACCTCCAGAAGATTCCCTCATGCCAGTCAATACCTGCCTGTGTAGGACCCACTATTTAAATTTTATCAGCATAGACACATTTTTCCTGTTCTTGATCTTCATATAAATGTAACCTTAAAGCGAACACTTATGTGACTGGTTTCACTGAGCATGGTGACTTTAAGAATTATCCAGAAAAACAGCATGTTGGTAAGGGAAAAATATTTATTAACTAAAAATAATTAAATTTAAATTCTCTATGTAATATGGTAGAATATCCAAACAAACAGAACTCTAGTATACATACACATAAGAAAAAAATGCAAAAATGTGTTTCATTTTCCCTCTCTGCCTCGCCATTCTTTAAGTGAATGTGGTATGATCAGGAGCATGACCATAAGTGAGATAGGGTTAGAGATAACTTAAGAATTGCTTTCATACCTAAATCCAAAATGCGTACCTGTGTATGTAAGGAATTACTCAGAATCAGCAGAATTGGTATCCTTAGAGTGGGTAGAGGATCTGAGCACTTCAGGAAATTTTAACATTTTGGCAAAATGTAATGATATTAATTTGTTGGCTACATTCCTTGATCAAAAATTGTATGTGTCACTGGGGAAAGTGGGACGAAAAAGGCTGATACTGCGAATGTTAAGTGCTTGTGTATTTTTTCATTCTTAAATTTATTTCAGAAGTATTTATGTACTCATGTTTTTTTGTTTAGTTTGCTCATTATTATTCTGAAAGGGTTGCTAAAGGAATGCATCTAAGTGGGAAAAGTATGAGAAATAATTAAAATTACCAACAAAACAGAGAAAGCTTAAAGACCCTTTGTAATCATCAAAGCATCAGATTATTCAGTTTTTTAAACTAAAGCAAGCACTCAGCACTCTTAAAATTTCTAGGCAATTAAATGGGTTCTGTAGTTTGGCTACTTTGACTATAATCTTGCTGATTTGGATGGTATTTTATTAATGATATCTCAAGGGGACTATGCAGTTGCTTGAAAATTAATGAAATATTAATAACCAACAACCAAAGAAATGCAGATATGTCTGCTTTGGAAAAGATGTGACCTGCATGCTTCTTACATTAAGCACACTTTATTTATTTTGAATTTGCATTTGTATTTTAAGCATGACACTGCATGTTGTAACTTAAAGAGTGGGTATTTCGTTGGAAATTTAGTGTACATGTCCTGTGCTTTTCGAAAATTATTGGTGAAAAACATTATTTTGGAAATTTGACACATTGTGGGGTTGGTTGGTGAAAATAATTTTCTGCAGTAAAAGAAGTGATTTGTATTTTCATGTAACATATGACATAATTCTGTAATCAGAGAGAAGTAGCTAACCTTTTTTGACTTCAAGTAAGAAACAGATGTCTCATGTACAGAATAGAGGATGGTTAACCTGCTTAAGAGGATTCTCTGTGCTAATATATGGCAGGGCATATAAGTAGCAGGTGGTGCAGATCAAATTTTCACTCATAAAAGGAGAGGACTTACCTGCCCTAAGGCATCACTCTAGTGATCCCTTGAAGGGATTATACGGATAGAATGTGTTAAGAGTAGGGATACAAAAATGATATATGGTCAAATCCTAAATTTTACCTGGTTTGGGAAGAAACGTAACCTTTGCCAGATAACTGAAAATGTATTATATGAAGACACAGCTTTGAGCAATTACATAAACAAACATTAAGATTTAGTTTAAAAAAGACCAAACTTCTGAAAGTAAGAAGTGTGGGTATTGGTCAAGAGCAGATAGGGTAGGAGAAGAATAAAGTTGAACACAAAGCTAAAAAATAAAGATAGACTTCAATGGTTTCATCAGATTTTTAAAGGGTTCTTATTGGCTGAGTAAAAAGAATCTAGAGGCTAGCATCAAAATACACTATTCATCTTTATATAAATATAACTAACAAAACGAGAATGTTTATTTTTGACAAAAGATAGCATTATATTTAATTCATTTGATATGATTTTAAAGTCTTAATTTAAATTGTGACCATTTGTCTCCAAAATTCTTCAGAGTGAAGATTTTGATGGCTGTTCACATGGACTGAGAGTTGTAATTGACACATCATTTTGGAAGCCAGGGTATCAATATCTGGAACTTATGCCACAGAAAACTTTATACACTGGGCAAAAATATATGTATTAGAAATGTTTGATTATAATGAAGATTTGGAAACAACCAAACTCCCATCCCCAAGTAAATGGTTAAATAAATGAAAGTACATTTATACAACATAATATTGTGCAGGTATACAAAAGAATTGGCTAGTTCGGGGCGCCTGGGTGGCGCAGTCGGTTAAGCGTCCGACTTCAGCCAGGTCACGATCTCGCGGTCCGTGAGTTCGAGCCCCGCGTCAGGCTCTGGGCTGATGGCTCGGAGCCTGGAGCCTGTTTCCGATTCTGTGTCTCCCTCTCTCTCTGCCCCTCCCCCGTTCATGCTCTGTCTCTCTCTGTCCCAAAAATAAATAAAAAAACGTTGAAAAAAAATTAAAAAAAAAAAAAAGAATTGGCTAGTTCTACTTTGACTGAAAAGGAAAGGTTTCCTGCAATATATAGTTAGTGAAAATAGCAAGTTGTAGGACATAGGCAACACTTTTGGGGAAAAGATGTATGGATGTATATAGATGGTGGAAATCACATAGGAGTGGAATTTTGGAAATGTTTTGTATTCTACATTTATACATTTTTGTAGGATGGAGAGAAATTACAGACATAGAATCATATGTTGACACTTCACCCAATATAAAGTTTTAAAAAACAACTTACTAAAATTGCAAGAGGCTAGTGACCTCCTCACAAATTCTTAGAAAACTTCTAGATGAACATGTCTGACACGTTCTTAGGTTAATGATACGTCAGCCAAGAGTTGCAATAGATTTTTTCTGGAGTCCTTCCAGTTCTGAGTATGTGTGATTCTGAGAGATGGGAGAGAAAATCTCAAAACTGCTATGTTGAAAAAGGAAGACCTTACCTACCCATGAAATTCCAACTGCAATTCAGAATTCACTCTTGTACTCTTTTTCTTGGCTGAATAATTCTCGCTATCTCATCACATTTGAGGAAGCCAATTAAGATTTCACCTGATGACAGATCTATTTCAAAGTACAGCCACAAATAGGGTGGCTTTGCATTGTTAATCTGATTAAGAAATGTTCTCTATATTGTAGGTCCAATGACAAAAGTGGATCTACTTTCTGTCTACCATATGAAGTTTATCAGAAAAGTCATTAAAATCTAATGAATCAACATACACATGATAAAAATTGTATCACTATCAGGGAAAGTACATTCATAATAGGAAAACTACAGGAAGTAAGTACACAGCAATTATTTTTAACTGGATTTAGATAATTGTTTATTTTTGGTGGACAATTAGCATACTAACTTTTAAATATGTTGACCTGCTGTCTAACAAATACATGACTTAGAATTCATTTTCACCAGGTAAGAACAGAAAATAAAACAAAACAACAACAACAGCAACAACAACTTCTCTGAGAATCTGTTTTCTCTGCAGGTTCGGGAATTTTTATACTCATAACTCAGATCATGTTAACAAAAGCCCACATTTTCAGAATAGTTAGTGGTCTCAAGAGAGATTAAAAAGAAAAGTCTCTGCCCATTTTTTTTTAGCTGACAGTCACGTAGACTTCCATGCAAACTCTTAGATTGATAGGCATAAAATTTTATTATAAGGCTCATTGAAAAATAATTCATTGACAATATTTTCTCTGTACATTATGTCCATTCATGAATCTGAATGTTACAATTTGTGATGTGGAAATGTTCTAACAAACAAAGCACTAGTTATAATAAGATCAAATAAGACTTTACAGAAGTATTAATGATGTGAAAGGTTTTAGCTTTCTATAGAAAGAATGTTATTTAGCAAGGATGGAATGATATTTTTAGTCTAGAGAGTTAATTAATAATTCATTCATGAATAATTATTAAAGACAATTATTAAAATGTGTTTCTAACTTCACAAAGCATACTATTGAAATGTGTGCTTGTTTAAAATGGTGATTTTTATTTTCAGGACTGTTTCTAGTAGACTGTACATTTCTTAGTACCTTTCTCCCCTTTGGACATCTCCTCTCTCTCTCACCATATATTTGTATTAGAGTGGACACATGGCTTATGAATTTGTGTTTACTAGGTTTTGCATTACCTATAGGAAGAATAACTAGTAAGCATAGCTGTTACCTGAAGCTATAGTCACCATAATGTAACTTTAGAAAGAATTTAAAGAGTTATTTGCAATAAAAATGTATATTCTTTGTTTATGAATGAAAACACAGGTTACAGAGCTTTTGCTTAATTTAGATTTACTCTATTCATTTTAGAAGTAAGGTTTTAAGTGCCCTCCTATACTTACCACTCAGAAATGCCATTTTATATAGATGTTCCACATGAATATAGATATGACTCCATGCTCTAAAATTAGCCCACGATAGTCTGAATGGCCCATTATCATAGGTTTTTCCTTGTTATCAAGGTACTACTTTTTTTAAAGAGTGAATAATAAAGGAATAGTGTCTTCTCAATTAATCCATTGGCACAGATCAAATTATTTGCTACTAGAAATTATTAGCTACGAGAAATTATTAGCTACTATCAAATTATTAGCTACTAGAAAACATGGACCTGATATATAGAAGTAAATACAAATGATATTTTGATAGCTTGAAGATTCTGAACAGACACCTCCTAGGTCCCAATGTAGTTTTTTCTTCTCTCTCCAGATTTTATGCTCCTTTGTAGTCTGCCTTTCATAGTTTCTCCAGAAATTATTTACTTTCTGTCCAATGCTACTAAAATATTATACAACTTTGATTATAGCACTAATCATAGCACTAATCACACTATGATATGGTACTTATAATTATGTTTCCACAAAAGCTCTGAATTGTTAAAAGTCAGCCCAGGTCTTAAATAACTTTGCGTAAGGGCCTAGCACCATGTTTTCTATGTCACATAATAGTTGCTTGTTGCTTAATAAGTGAATAACTCCCTTATAGTGTCCCAGACAATGAAAAATCAATGTAGGGTAGGTACTCTTGATCAAAATTCAATATTCTTTCTTTTATAAGACATGGATATAGGAATTCTCACTGGTGTTCCTGAAGTTCACAGAAGTAAACACTGAGAATATATGATTTTCATTTTGTTTTGTTTTGTTTGGGTAGACATCAGACATTGTAATAGAAATTACCTGTAAGATTTGATATAGCTCTTTGCAAATAGAAGTTCCACTCTGATTTGGAAAACTCTCTTTCAGTTCTACTGTTTATGTGCTTCATATGTATTGCAACATTTTATTTATGTGAAAGTTATCATAGAATCACAAAACGTGCTACTGATTTTTGCATCAGAGTATTAGTGCATATTGCTGATTGATATTAGACTACTGATCTAAAAGTAATTTGTTTTCTAAGTCTTTAGAAAATTTGCTTCAATTCAGCACTAAATCTTATATTTCTTTATTATAAATATCTAAAAATAAAAGGCATATTGTTAACTTAAAAAAAATTGGCCATAGCAGTAGGAAAATATTATTTTAGTACCAGAACCCATTATTAAAACGTAAAAAGAAAAAAAAAAGTAAAAAGATGTAACGTGTGCCCTCAAAAACACAAAACATATGTTGGGGGAGGGTACAAAGTTGATCTTTGGAATGGTATCAAACTTAGTTGTTACTGACTTAAAATAGACTGTTATATATAAGTTGTTATAGGTAAGCCTCATAGTAACTACTAAGCAAAACCTTTAGTAAATACACAAAAGATATTGCAAAGGAATATAAGCATACCATCACTGAAAGTCATCAAACCACAAAGAAAGAGAATAAGAGAAGAAAGGAACCCAACAGAGAGGTACTACAAAAATAGCTAGAGACAATTAACAAAAGAGCAGTTAAGGAGATACTTATCAAAAATTACTTGAAATGTAAATTGACTAAATTTTCCAGTCAAAAGACACAGAGTGCCTGAATAAATAAAAACAAAAACAAAAACAAGACTTATCTATATGCTGCCTATAAGAGATACACTTTAGATGAAAGGACAAACACAGATAGAAAGTGAAGGGATGGAAAAGATATTCCATGCAAATGGGAACCTAAATAAAACTACAGTAGCTATGCTTATATCTGACAAAGTAGACTTTAAAACAAAGGCTATAATTAGAGACAAAGAAAGATGTTACATGATAATAAAGAAGTTAATCCAAAAAGAGGGTATAACATTTGTAAATATTTAGGCACCCAACATAAGACAACGTAAATATGTAAATAAAATATTAACAGACCTAATGGGAAAATAGCAATACAATAATAGTAGGGAATTTTAATACCCCACTTATATGAATAGATGGATCATCCAAACAGAAAATTAATAAGGAAACATCAGGAAAATTAATGAGGAAACAACATGTTAGACCAGATAGACTTAACAGGCATTTACAGAATCTTCATACAAAAGCAACAGAGTACACATTACTCTCAAGTGCACATGGAGCATTTTCCAAGATAGGTAATATATTAAGACAACAAATCTCGATAAGTTTGAGAGGATTGAAATCATATCAAACATCTTTCCCAACCACAATGGTATGAAGAAAACTTGAAAATTCACAAATATGTGGAGATTAAACCACATGCTACTGAATAACCAATGGATCAAAGAAGAAATCATAAGAGAAATTAAAAAAAATACCATGAGACAAACAAAAATGAAAATGTAACATACCAAAATGTATAGGATCTAGGAAGGAATGTATAGCAGGTCTAGGAAGGAAATTATAGCAATAAATGTCTCCCTCAAAAAATGAGAAAATTCTCAGGGGTGCCTGGGTGGCTCAGTAATTTAAGCATTCTACTCTTGATTTCTGCTGGGTCATGATCTAATGGTTATGTGGGTTCAAGCCCTGTGTCATACTTTGTACACTGACCTCCTGGAGCCTGCTTGGGATTCTCCCTGTCTCCCCCTCTCTCTGCCCCTCCCCACTCATGTTCTCTCTGTCTCTCTCAAAATAAACTTTAAAAAATAAAGTAAAATTAAAAAATAACGGGACTTCCTTTAAAAAAATGAGAATACTTTCAAATAACCTAGCTTTATACCTCAAGGAACTAGGAAAAGAATAAATGAAACCCAAAGTTAGTAGAAGGAAGGAAATAATAAGGATTAGAGCAGAAACCAATGAAATGGAGACTAAAAAGACCATAGAAAAGATCAATGAAACTAAGAACTGGTTCTTTGATGGGGTGCCTGGGTGGTTCAATCGGTTAAGCATCCCACTTCGGCTCAGGTCATGATCTCACAGTTGTGAGTTCGAGCCCCGCATCGGGCTCTGTGCTGACAGCTCAGAGCCTGGAGCCTGCTTCAGATTTTGTGTCTTCCTCTCTCTCTGCCCCTCCCCTGCTCACACTCTGTCTCTCTCTTAAAAATAAATAAATATTAAAAAAAATAAATAAAAATGATTGTTTGAAAAGGTAAACAAATTGACAAATCTTTACCTAGACTCAGCAAGAAAAAGAAAAAAAAAAGCTAGAGCTCAAATAAATAAAATCAGAAATGGAAGAGACCTTACAGCTGATAACCGCAGATATACAAAGAATCATGAAAGACTACTATAAATAATATGCTAAGAAATTGCACAACCTAGAAGAAATGGATAAATTCCTGGAAACATACAAACTTTAAAAACTGTATCATGAAGAAATAGGAAATGTGAGCAGACCAATTACTAGTTAGGAGATTGAATAAGTAGATTTAGAACTTCCTAAAAACAGGGGCACCTGGGAGGCTCATCAGTTAAGTGTCTGACTCTTGATTCTCGCTCAGGTCATCATCTCATGGCCATGAGATCGGGCCCTATGTCGGGCTCCTCACTGAGCCTGCTTAAGATTTATTCTCTCCCTCTCTCTCTACCCCTACCCCACATGCCTTCTCTCTCTCTAAACAAACAAACAAAACACAAAACAAATAAAAACTCCCTAAAAACAAAAGTCTAAGACTAAATAACTTAACTGGAGAAGTCCACTAAACATTCAAAGAAGAATTAATACCAATCCTTCTCAAACTCTTCCAAAAAACAGAAGGCGGGGGGGGGGGGGGGGGGTCACACTCCTAAACTCATTGTATCAGACCAACATTACCCTGATACCAAAACCAGACAAAGGTACCACAAGAAAAAAAAAATTACAGGCCAATAGCTCTGATTAACCTAGAGGCAAAAATCCTCAAAAAATATCAGCAAACCAAATTCACCAATACATTAAAAGGATCATATACTATGATCAAGTGAAATAGGGAAAATAATCCTAAAATTTCTGTACAAAAGAAGACCCAGAATAGTCAAAAATATCTTAAAAAAAAAAAAAAGGAACAAAGCTGGAGGCATCATGCTTCATGATATCAAGCTATATTACAAGGTTATAGTAATGAAAACAGTATGGTATTGGCACAAGAACAGACTCATAGATCAAGAGAACAAAATAGAGAGCCCTGAAATATATGTGCAATTAATTCATGACAGGTGAGCCAAGAATATACAATGGAGAAAGGATATTCTTTTTAATAAATGGTGTTGGGAAAATTGGACAGTAATATGCAAAAGAATGAAAGTGGACCACTATCTTACACCATCCACAAAAATTAACTCAACATGAATTAAAGATTTAAATTTAATATGTGATAAAAAAATGAGCAGAAGGATCTGAATAAACAGTTTTCTAAAGACCTTTATATGGCCAACAGACACATGAAAAGATGCTCGACATCATTAATCATCACGCAAATGTAAGTCAAAACGGCAGTGAGATGTGACTTCACACCTGTTAGAATGGCTGTTAGAAAAATAAATACAAGTTTTAATAAGGCTGTGTAGAAAAGAGAAACCTCATGCACTGATGGTACAAATGTATATTGGTGCAACCTCTATGGTAAAAATGAAAAATATAAATACCATACAATCTAACAACTCCATTTCTAGATATTTATCCAAAGATAACAAAAAGATAATTTGAAAAGATATATGTATCACTATATTCATTGCAGTATTCCTTACAGTACTCAAGATATGGAAACATATCTTGTGAATGGTGAATGGATAAATTGTGAGTGAAACAAGTCGGACAGAGAAGGACAGATACCATACAATTGCTCTTAGATGTGGAATAAAAAAAAAAATAGAAAAGAAAAGAAAAAGTAAGTTCACAGAATCGGTTGGTGATTTCTAGAGCAGGGGTTGGACAGATGGGAGATACAGGTGAAATGTCTTTTTTTTTTTTTAACTTAAGTAACTTGAAGAAAAACTTTTTTAAAGATTCAGAAATTAATCTATAGATACAGGTATATCCTCCCCCTGAATATTCACAGTATAGTTCAGCGAAGAAAAAAAAAAGTCTGTATTTTATTCCCCGATCTATGGAATACTAACTGGGAAAAAAAAAATAAGTTTTTAATTAAGTTCCAGTTAGTTAACATACAGCATAATATTAATTGCAATACAAAATAGTGCAATATAGTGGTTCAACACTTCCATACAACACCCAGTGCTCATCACAAGTGCACTCCTTAATACCCATCACTTATTTCAAACATATCCCCACCCACCTCCCCTCTGGTAATCATCAGTTTGTTCTCTATAGTTAAGAGTCTGTTTCTTGGTTTGCCTCTCTCTTTTTTTTTCCCTTTGCTCATTTGTTTTGTTTCCTAAATTCCACATTTTTCTTTCTGACTGACTTATTTCGCTTAGCAAAATATACTCTAACTAGTCTGCATCATTGCAAATACCGAGATTTCATTCAGTTTTATGGCTGTGTAATAGTCTGTTTTGTGTATATACTATGTATTCTTTATTCTTCAGTTGATGGGCATTTGGGCTGTTTCCATTATTTGGCTAATGTAGATAATGCTGCTGTAAATATCAGGATGCATGTACCCCTTTGAATCTCTATTTTTATATTCTTTGAGTAATACTTAACAGTGTAATTACTGGACCATAGCGTAGTCCTAGTTTTGAATTTTTGAGGAATCTCCATACTGTTTTCCACAGTGACTGTATTAGTTTGCCTTCCCACCAGCAGTACAAGAGGGTTCCCCTTTCTTCACAATCTTAAAAATGTGGAATAATTTTTTAATGTTTATTTATTTTGAAAAACAGAGAGTGTGTGAGAGAGAGGGAGAGAGAGAATCCCAAGCAGGTTTCATACTCAGCAGGAACCCCTATGCAGGGCTCAATCCCATGACTGTAGCCTCTATAGTCTAATAAGTCAAATTTGTAACATTAGAGAAAAAATCTAAACATTTCATAAACGCTCCTAGCTGATAAAATGCTACAATAAAGACTGTGAGATCATGACCTGAGCTGAAATCAAGAGTCAGATGCTTGACCTACTGAGCCACCCAGGTGCTCCTGGAATATTATTTAATTAAAATTTTAGAAGTTCTATTAGATTCATATAGCTAATCCCAGAATGAGTGGTGGAAGAGACAGGAAGGAAAAGGAAACAATTTGGAGAAAGAAAGACAAGAAAGGCAAAAATATATATATATATATATTTTTTTTTTTTTTAAGTTTATTTATTTATTTATAGAGAGTGTATGTAGGAGGGGCAGAGAGAAAGGGACAGAGAGAATCCCAAGCAAGCTTTCCACTGTCAGTGCAGAGCCTGACATGGGGCTCAAACTCACAAACCTTGAAATCATGATCTGAGCTGAAATCAAAAGTCAAATAACATTTAACTGACTGAGCCACCCAGGCATCCCAGCATAATTTATATTTTATAATACTCTTAAAAAATACAGTAAGTACATTCATAATATAAAACTGTCAAATACATATTGGAGCTGAGGCTTTTGTTTTTGTTCAGTGTTTTTATTTTAAGCAATGTGATTTAATTTTTGTTTTGTTTTGTTTTGTTTCGTTTCACCTAACTTAGTTCAACAAACTTCTTATGTGTCAGGCACTTTCCTAGTACTGGGGTTACTAAAATGACAAATTAGCCTCTACAGTCTAATAAGTCAAATTTGTAACATTAGAGAAAAAATCTAAACATTTCATAAACGCTCCTAGCTGATAAAATGCTACAATAAAGATGCAGTGATTATTATAGGATGGCACCTGGGAAGGCTGGAGATACCACGATGAAGTTACATTGAAGCCAAATCTTCCAGGGTGAATAGGCATGCCCTAGAGCAGGAGGAAGGTAGGTTTAGCAGACACAGAGAGAATAGAGTGATTGTATATAGTAGTAGCTATCATATTGCTGTAATTTGCCAACTTTGTGCTGGCTTTTGTTGTCAGCTTACATATGTGTGGCTTTAGGCAAGCTGGCTTCAAAGTCTGGGCTCTTAACCACATGTTATACTGCTTTTCATAATAACATAGCATGTTCTGACATAATTGAAGCCATGCAGTGTGATTAGATCAAAGGATTCATATAATAGAATGATTAAAAATCAAGTGAAAAATTGTTGAGAGAAGATTCTAAAGGGACTTATGTGCTCTATGGGGGATATTTAGACTTTATCTTAGAGGAAATGGTAAGTCATCAAACTTTTTTTATTTTTGTTTTTTGTTTTGTTTTGTTTTTGGTAGCGAGTAACATAATGATTTTTATATTTTAGGAAGCAATCAAGGAAGAGGTACTTTTTAGGAAGCTGTTGCAATAGACCTTATGAGGGGTGAGCAAAGTTGGTATTTGTACACGGTAAAAATGATTAAATTGAGGCTTTATTTCAGAAATTGGTGAAAAATTGAGTCAGAAAAAAAATTGAGGGATATAATGAAAATGAAAAGGCATGGACCATGACACCAAATAATTTTTAAAGTGCTTATTAATTAGGCATTCAATGTATTGTAAAATAGGCAATGTAGATTATCAGGCACCAACCGTGGAATAAAGGAAAGAAAATAATAATTTAGGGTTTCTTTCATCAAAGAACAACCCAATAGCTGAGCTACAGGACATATAGTATCAATTTAAAAAGGTAGAAATGGTCACTTATGAATGTTATTTATTGGTTTTAAAAGATAATTATGTATTTTTGCCTTCACACTTAACAAATTCAGTATGACTCCTCTCCACTGTGGCATCTAGTGTATAGATTCATATAAACCATTTCTGTTTCATTTCTTTTTTTAATTTTTTAAAAATGTTTATTTATGTTTAGAGAGAGACAGAGTGTGAGCAGGAGAGGGGCAGAGAGGGAGGGAGACACAGAATCTGAAGCAGGCTGCAGTCTCTAAGCTGTCAGCACAGAGCCCTGTGGGGAACTCGACCCCATGAACTACGTGATCATGACCTGAGCCAAATTTGGACGCTTAACTGAGTGAGCCACCCAGGCGCCCCTTTTTATGTTTCATTTCAAAGGATCAGTCATATTAGGAAAATTTTGTTGGCTAACCCTAAAGCTGTTTAGCAATATCCATTTAGGGATACAAGAATGATCTGAGTTTGCAAAACCTGAAGATAGAAGCATAGTTAGAGGTCAGCAGAGTTTCATTGATTTCCTAATTTTTATTGTTTCAACTCTAAATTTTCTGTGAGATTGAGTTGCCTATTTTCTGGAAACCCTTTATCTTCCTCTCTAGCTTAACTTTCCACTCCCTCTAGGACAGACCCTCAACAATGCAAGGAGGCATATTTCACCCTTGTCTAAACATGTGAGGTTCTTTCCTATCTAAAAAATCTGACCTAAAGTCTGCAAGGATGGGTATTAATCAGAGGAAGAGCAGCCACCCAGGAATGCCCTTTATATACCCATAAAGTCCTAGATTTCATCATAAGGATCTCATAACTTTAAACAGTTATATGGGTATCGTTCCATTTTTAAGTGGATGCTATGATTGTAATGATGCTTTTCTTTGAAAAGTGAAGAGGGCTAGTGATTTCTAGTTGAATTCCTCAGTCTTGGAATTCATTTTTATGGGATGGAATGATCATGTGTAGTGCATAGGCTGGAAAACAGGATTCTAATATGAACATTTGTTAAGTTATTATGACAGTTTAAATTGTCCCACAAAGATTGAATCAAACAGTTGACTTCATTAAAAAAAATGTGCTTTATAAGGGGCACCTGGGTGGCTCAATCAGTTAAGCGTCCAACTTCAGCTCAGGTCAAGATCTCCCAATTTGGGAGTTCGAGCCCAGAATTGGGCTCTGTGCTGACGGCTCAGAGCCTGGAGCCTGCTTCAGATTCTGTGTCTCCCTCTCTCTCTTCCCCTTCTCCACCCCCCACTCTCAAAAATAAATAAATATTAATTTTTTTTAAAAAATGTGCTTTATAAGAATATATATACACATATAAAATGGCATTCCATGTGATTTTTAAAATTATGTTTAAAGTCTTACCATTTCTGATGTCATTCCTCTTTTGTAAGTTTATAAACTTTCTTTTTAAAATTATATATCTATTACTATTTTTCTGCATTGATGTGATCCTTATCACTTAAATCTGGATGATGTGTATGTTTATATAATTGTAATTTTTGCCATGTGCAGATCTTTATTTTTGCAGAAATGTTCAATTCTTGCAAATGATTATAAGATGATTTCACTGGAGAAAATATGAGTTTCAGGCCCATTTGCCAATTTTCTGCCTGGATTGTTGCTTTTCTGTAGCTGAATCAAAACCCTCAAGGAATATAGTGTATAGAAGACACAATGATTTAACATTAACTGTACTGTTTCATTCTTTATCCACATTGGACAAAATTAACAAGAATCTGAAAAAAATATCGACTAAGTTGCCATTTTATACATTTTATATTCTGTGACATTTCAGAATACTTGTATTCTTCAAATCACATTAGAATTACAGAACACTTAAAAAGCAAAATAAAAATTTTAGGTAATTTGGTCAATGTGTTTGTTGTCATAGATCTGTTGGTATATTTTAAAATTTATGTTTGCTTTTATTAGCAAGTAATTGAAGGTTTTTGTAGGAAAACAAGCTTAGATAATACAGTTTAAAAAGAATGTGATTCACATTAGTTCCAGAATCAACAAATGCTGTTTTGCTGGCTCACTTTTTAAATGTCTATAAAAGTCTGCATTTGCTCCTTCACTTAAATAATTCATACTTGATTATAGGACTGAAAGGAATTTATAGCCTTTAAGTTTCAGATCTGATCAGAGCAATGTTTGCATTATCAGAGGACTTTGCTTTGATTGTCCTACTCTAACAATCTCTCTGAAGGCCTATACCTGCACTTCCACAGTAATACAATGCATATTATAGAACTCTGACCAGTTTGGGAATCTTCAGGCATGACTTTGTTAGTTTTTGTTACTAGATTCTACAAAATGTGTGTTGAGGCAGGGCTTTGCCTAGGTGTTCTCAGACAGTAATAAGCTAGTCATGATCATGAAACAGAAAAAAGTCCAAAGAAGAAAAGTGAGTAAAAGGAAAGATAGGAAATGAGGTCAAAGAGGAGTCCAGGAAAAGATCATAGAATACTTTTTATAGATCACAGTAATGTTTTCATTTATTCTAATTGTGACAGGAAGTAATTGTAGGGCTTTAAATGGGCATACTTTTATTATTATTTTACATTTCGTGAACAGGAGATTCTCACTTTACTCCAAGAGAACATATCAATAGAGATGGAAATAACGTAGCCATTTTATAATGTATTTAGAGCTAGAATTGGTAAGACTTGTAGGTGAATTGGGTTACAAATAGGAATGACTTCTTGCTCTTTGGTTAGAGTATGTAGATAGATGATGGTACCATTAACTCTATGGGGAAGACTGGTGGAGAATTATGTTGGGGACGATGGTTAGTTGTGACTAATAGACACCAAAAAGTCACAAATAGAATGGATATTCGTTGTTCTTTGAGACTCCTTTTTTTTTTTCAACGTTTTTAATTTATTTTTGGGACAGAGAGAGACAGAGCATGAACGGGGGAGGGGCAGAGAGAGAGGGAGACACAGAATCGGAAACAGGCTCCAGGCTCCGAGCCATCAGCCCAGAGCCTGACGCGGGGCTCGAACTCACGGACCGCGAGATCGTGACCTGGCTGAAGTCGGACGCTTAACCGACTGCGCCACCCAGGCGCCCCGAGACTCCTTTTAAAGTAAATCACAAAATCTAATGTGATTTGGTTTAACATAATGCTTTCTAGTCCCAGCATTGCACATAATTATGTTATGACTTATTAAAGCAAAATTATGTTTCCTATGAAGCAGATAAAATTATTATCAACCTATTTTACTTTTGCAAAAGAACATCATCTAAGTATTTTAAATGGAATACCCCCTTTATTGTTAAGATAATCCAATAAAGAAATTGGATGACAAATGAGGGGATACCAATCTATAATAAACTAGGAAAAAAATATGTTATACATTCTATAGAACCATTTAATCTTATGGTCAGGACAGATTTTTCCAAGTCTTCTGAGCAATAATAGATAAATCTTTTTAATGTATGTATTTCATTTATATTTTATTTACAAAATATTGAAAGGTCTTGAGACTTTTTAGTGGACAGCATAGGATGAAACAGGGTACTCATAATAAAGCTTTGCTGTCTAATTTTTTTTCAATGTTTATTTTTGAGAGAGACACAGACAGGGCACAAGCAGAGGACGGGCAGAGAGAGAGAGAGAGAGAGGGAGATATGGAATCTGAAGCTCAGACCCTGTCAGCACACAGCCTGACATGGGGCTCCAGTTCCGAAAGGCGAGATCATGACCTGAGCTGAAGTTGGACGCTTAACCAACTGAGCCACCCAGGCATCCCTGAAAGCTTTTAAATTCCTTACACAATGTATTGTCATTAAGGCAATTCTCATCAGTCTTTATCATTTTACATCAAGACAGAGATACAAAAGGATTTGCCATGTGTGCAATTCTTCTTTCCTAAGTCTCTTGATGTATAAATATAGAACATTTAGAATGGCTTTTCTATATTCAAAATAATGACTTCCCAATGACTGTTTATTGGACAATCAATCCAATTAAATACTTGCAGTGTGAGCTCAAAAATCATATGTAGATGCCCAATCATTGCTTCCAACAAAATGTCCCAAATAAAGCTCATATTTTTTATTTTTATTTTTTGTTAAAAAATTTTTAATGTTAATTTTTGAGAGAGAGATAGAGTGCAAGTGGTAGAGGGGCAGAGAGATAGGGAGACACAGGCTGAAGCAGGCTCCAGGTTCTGACCTGTCAGCACAGAGCTGGACACGGGACTTGAACCCACAAACCACGGGATCATGACCTTAGCCAAAGTCAGACGCTTAACCAACTTAACCACCCAGATGCCCTTAAAGTTAATATTTTTTAAAATCAGAGATAAGATATTCTGTTACCTGTACTTTACGTTAATATTACCACATTTTCCTATTCAAGATCAAATTATGAGTAAAATTAGAGGTTTTTTTTTTACAACTTTCTTGTCATATTTTGTAACATTTCACATTTGTCCTCTTCTGTCATATTTATTATTATAGAGTAAAGACATTGAAATATAAATATGGAATTACTATGTGGATTTTCTAGATGGTTATTTTGATTGTAGTATTGTTCCTCTTTAACTTAAACCTAATTCACAATACATGTCTTCCTCAAATGATTTCCTTAACAAATATATACTGAGCTCATCTATCTTTTAGGTTCTATTCTGATTACTTAGAGAGACAGACAAAAATGTGTGCCTTTCATTAATATAGGTGAAAAAGCTTTTTGCTGACTCTCTTCTGACACCTCTCCTCTGCCCCTTTTTTTCTCATACCTCTTCAACCTATGCTTTAACTTTTCTAGTTTGGATATTTAGCTAATCAGGACTTAACATTATGTCAGAGTATTGGGAACTAAAAAGAAACATTAATGTTACAATGATTTCAAGAATAAACATAAGAAAAAGTATAGGGTAGAGAGAGATTAAAATAATCTGATGTGGTAAAAATAAGTGACATTGTTGGATAAATACAATTACCTAATTGTTAAGATAGAAAAAATAATAATTATCTAGTCCAGGGTAGATTTTATTTGATAATGATCCTAATATTTTGCTTTTGGGACTTATTTTTATGTTTTGATTTGATGTACTCATGTTTTAACACTGCAACTTAGTATTTTAAATTGTGGGACTTTCATTAGCTATTGCTCAAAAGTCCAAAATTATAATTCCTGGAAATTAAAACTTTTTAAAAAATTTTTTTTAACGTTTATTTATTTTTGAGACAGAGAGAGACAGAGCATGAATGGAGGAGGGTCAGAGAGAGAGGGACACACAGAATCTGAAACAGGCTCCAGGCTCTGAGTTGTCAGCACAGGGCCCGACACCGGGCTTGAACTCACAGACTGCGAGATCATTACCTGAGCCGAAGTCGGACACCCAACCAACTGAGCCACCCAGGCGCCCCATGGAAATTAAAACTTTTTAACAAACTTACCAAAATAAAATTCTGCAAGAACTATAAATATAGAAAATATTTTTGAATTTTCCTATTTGTTATCTCCCATAAAATCCTAAACAAAGACACACTGTCATCTAAATGTTTATGTGTTTGTAGTTGAGTTAAGAGTTTGAGTGAAAAAGAATTCTGGGGGCGCCTGGGTGGCTCAGTCGGTTAAGCTGCCGACTTCGGCTCAGGTCATGATCTCGTGGTCCGTGAGTTCGAGCCCCGTGTCGGGCTCTGTGCTGACAGCTCGGAGCCTGGAGCCTGTTTCAGATTCTGTGTCTCCTTCTCTCTCTGACCCTCCCCCATTCATGCTCTGTCTCTCTCTGTCCCAAAAATAAATAAACTTAAAAAAAAAAAAAAAGAAAAAGAATTCTGATCAAATCAATGTATATAAACTTTATTTATATCTATATAAATATATTCATCTATATGAATTCATCTAATAAATTCATCTAATATATTCATCTAATAAATTCATCTATATCCAACATTGTGCATGATTTTGAGTTAATCAAAAGACTACTTGATTTATTAGAGTTATTTAGTCTAAAAGATAATCAGAGTGGCTGCTGAGGATCCCTCCTAAAAGTTTCAGGGAGTCTGGGCCTATGGACCACAGTAGCAAAGCTGGGCAGGGGGTCAAGATGGCTTTGGAGGGCATTCTCAGGGCTGCTACTGGTTTGAAGCCACCGGCCACCTGGGATGACGGTATTCTGGGCCCACTGGGCCTGCCCTGACTGCTGGCTCTGTGGGAACCAGTCCACTGAGACCCCTGGCACAACATCAGCCACAAGCTGACCTACCTGGGTTTGGCTTGCTGCCTGTGCTTGGGCCACAGTTTCAGCAGCCTTGTGCTCAGCCCCATGGGTGGCCTGCATATGTCCCCCACAGACAGGCAGCTGGTGATACAGTCAGAGGTACCTGTCATGGACTGCTCCTGTGCCAGGGTGGAGGAGATGCCATTTGGGAAGATTGTGAAGAGCCTACTGCAGCTGCTGCCCCAATAGGTGGCCACCAGCCCTGTGAACTATGCCTGGTCCTGCAAACTGCTCCCTGTGGAAGATTTGTTGCCACCTTGTACACCTTTGGAACTTACTGTCATTTTGCTGCAGAAGTTTAAGAGGGGCAAGGACTTGCTGGACCTGAACCACCAGCCTCTGAACAAGTACATGGCCTGCAGCAGCCTCAAGTGGGTGCTCCAGGCAGAGAAGGAGTTCAAGAGCCCCAGGAGGAAGAAAATGTTCCCTGTGATGTGAATTCAGAGCAGGAATTTGTAAAGTCCCACAGGCCCATGAGCAGCACCTGACTGCCCATGGACTATGACAAGAGTCATGAAGACTGAGTATCATGGGCTTGATGCCAAAGACCAAGGACACTGCAACAGCCCAGAAGAGGAGAGAGGCAGGGAAAGGGGGCTGAGGCCAGTGCATCAACAGGAGTTTGGAAAAGAATTAAGAATTGACAAAGATAGTAAATGTATAGACATATTTTTGGGGGGCTGGGTGTTGAGGAAATCTCAAAATGGTGGCAGGACTTGTGGGAACTCCTGACAGGCCTGGTCGTCTAGGCCCCTTCCGGCTGCCAGCAGAGCTGGACTCACCGCATTCTCTCTCAGTGCTTCTGACGCTCCTCACTCTGGCTCCTGCCTCGGATCCCTGACAGTGAAACAGGGCATCAAGGAGGAAAACCAAAAAAAAAATAAAAATAAAAAAAAAAATAGGATAACCAAAATGATTGGTTCTTTCCATTTCTACAGTGAATGTGCAAAAGCCTAGGAATGTGGGAGATCTCCACAGGTTCCCATTATTGAGTCAGAGTGTTGCTTCCTATTTTGTTCCATGCTCAGGTGCTTTACGTTATCTTAGGCATACTTTGTTGTCTTTAGGTTTACCACATGAAATTCCCTTTTTCTAGGTAAAATAATGATCAAATATTGACCATATTATACGGTTCAATTTAGTATTTCGAATTCTTTGAGGAAAGTGTCTGTACTACATATTTACAAGTTTTCTTCACCCATTCTAAAAGCTCTGATTGTTTTTGCCTGTATAACACAAACATAGACAAGAAAACAGCATTAATTTGAGATTAAAAAAAAGTTTCAAGTATACAGTGTTCTCCTCATGAATTACTCTAATTAGTGTTAACTTACGAATATTTTCTGTCAATGTGTGAATAGGAATCTATGGGAAATAGCTTTTTCTGATCTATGACACCAAAAGAAGATGCCATCATCCCTTAGAGAAAAATATTAAGAATAAAGTAATATTTTAACTGAAAACATAGTGTGAAAATTGTTTTTATTTTCTGCTAACAAGAAACACACTTTATAGTATTAATTTGGCTTTAAAAACTGTTAATTGTGATTTTTAGCATCATGCAATTATTGTTATATTGTAAAATTATTGTTCTGATCCCTTTAGCAAATAAACATGGGGCATACTTTAAGTCAGTGAGGAGAAGTGTGGAGTCCTCTCTTGAACACTTTCTAGATTCCGTGATTATTCTACGTGCTGTCTAACCAGAATTGTAAATGAGGTTTTAAAGAGATGTACAGCTCTTTTTATTAGTGTCTTTGAATATTTCAATAACAGTGAGGTCAATTAAAATTTTATTGAATGATTATGTTTTATATTGACTCAGACACAAACAACTAAGTAATTTAAAATGGTAAAGTTAGAAATAGAAAAAGAATTGCCCTTTTTATAACATATTATCTATTTATGCCTTAAATTAAAAAAAAAATCCTTTCTTGGCTTTGAGAGTAATCAAAATTTAATATGATCATTCTGTTACCTCGTTAGCCAGCATTACAAATCCTCTCTTCTAGTTTATTGGTCTCTTTATTGTTTACTGATCATATACACTTATTCCACCTACTAAGTTGTTTGGTTTAGTTGTTTTTCCCTTGTGTCTCTGAGCCTCAAACCCCACCTCTTCTAGAATAATAAAATTCCTTTGTTTTTTATAACTATTTTAATTCTTACAAATAACCCAAGACCTAATTTTTCTATCCACTTCAGTTTCCTCTCAGAAGTCAGATTCCTTTGTCTTTGTCTCATTACTCTTTAGTGAAATGACAGTAATTCCTAGCTAGCCAAATCATATGGATACACTGTTATCAGTATGATAGAATGATCTCTGCATGTAACATTGACAGAGAATCTATGTATATCTTCTCTACAACTAAGCAAAAGCCAGACATCTAAGTACTCCATAAATGTGTGAATTTCATTATTGTTTTTCTAAAGATGCTTCCTTCTAAATATATATTTTGATTTTATATCAGTACTGTCCCCAGTATTCAGAATATAAAATATGGTGCATGTGTATATACACAGGAGTGTGCGTGTATGTCTGTGTGTGTGTGTGTGTGTGTGTGTGTGTGTGTGTATACTACATATATCACCTATGATAGGTGAGGAAAATTACAAAAACAATTTACTATTAGTGTCTAGCTAATATCAGTAAAGTGTATTTTTTATAATGTTGGTGGTGATATTCAAATTGTTTTTGCATTCTATCAACGTTGACTTTGGTTTTTCCCTAATTATTTTTTTAAATGTATTTCCTTTATCTCAAAAAGAAACAGCATTAAGAAATAATTTTTTATACCAAATTATTTTTAGTAATTATTTATCATAGAGCCTAACTCTGTGCTAGTGTTAAAATATTCATAAATATTCCTATTGTACTTAAGATTTTTGTAATTTGGAAAGTCACCTATCAGTTACATAGCACCAAGTATTTCTATGGGAAAAATAGAAATTTACAGTATTTACTGTCAATAAACTTTAATTGTGTCAGCAAGGGGCAGAAATGCAGAAAATTACAGACTTTTAAATGTGTGAATCGCTTGCAAGTTGGAAGGCCTAGCTAATTATTTATCTTAGATGGGTAGTGAACAATAAAACCAGGGACAATGATAATTGAGGTGACTTCATTTTGCCTCAAATCTCTTATCACATAAAAGGAGCAATCTGTTTTTAATCTAAAATTTGACATGAATAAACTTGTTTTATGAGTTTCTTGGTGCTTGCTAAAATGAAGAAAGCAGCAATTTCAGAGAGTTAGGCTTATAACAGTCTTTTGAAGACCCTGTAGCCAGAAATTAATCAGAATAATGTTGAACTATTAGAAAATAATTGGAGTAATTAAAAAGCACAAATCGAGTCAAATTACAAAGAGTGAAAGACAATATCTTCTTTTTTTCCTATGTCCAACATCATATAGCCATGGTATCCTTTCCTTATTATTCATGAAAGTTTATGACTTACAATAGAAATTGGCCAATGGCTTTTCTCACACAGACTTCCAGAATCAATATTGATTTTTGATAATTGATAAATATTTAGGATGAATGCCAAGAGACCTTTTATAAATCATGGTTATACTTTTGTGCAGTTATAGAAACTTACGAGAGAAGTTTAATAATTGCATCAACAACTTCATTTTGTTTCATCATTTACATTGTAAGTTTGAAATGAATTACTAATTTGTGATTCATCTACATAAATAGGACAAGAAATATTAAAATTTTGAATTTCTTACACACTATTGCTAACTATTTTTGCAAATTGCACATTGAAGTGAGTCTTACAGAATTGATCATTTCTAGGAATGTAACCTACTAATTGCACATGTCATTTGCATCATTATTACCTTCAGCTTTTACATTCCATGTGAGATTCACAATGAGCAATTCAATTCGCAAACTGAGTCACTAGTTCCTATTTCTATCATAAAACCAAGAGACTATTCCCTAGAAAATCAGAATTAATTGTGTATTTTTTTTTTACAAAGGAAGACATAGCTTTTTAACCTTAAAATGAATTTAAAATTCACTTTGGGAAGTTTTAATACTAAAGTTAATCATACATAGTATGTTTGTTTTTCTTTAAATAGACATTTACCTGGATAATATTATCATTTCAGCTTATAAAATAAATATATATATGAGACCATTAATGAAATTCATCCTAAAAAATGGTGAATCCAAATATATTTATAATTTGACAACAGTTAAATAATGTATGTGAACCAGATGGGGAGATTATGATTGGCCTAATCTTATAAATTACAGTCATTGTATATTTGTGAATTGTGCCTACAAAAGACCTTGTCTAGAGCAAGAGATTTCAAGGGAATGAATGAGGAACAAGGTAACAGCAATGGTTGTTCATTTAGATTTCAGTGTTTGCTGAATAAGTGAACTTAAGTTTTTAATTATTCAAGTTGAATTAGTTTTAGCACTACAATCTATGAGGGGGGTGGAAGGCAGCATTATCATTGCATACATTGTCTCTTTGGACCACAAACATACCAGACTGTAATAGAAAGTATATTTCTACGTTCTATCTCAGAATTTTATTCTCATATGAAAGTAAGTTTTTTTGTCATAGCCAACAAAAAGAATGCTAAGCAAGTTGCTTAGGACTAGTAGCAAAACTGTCCCTTTGAGAACAATGATGTTGTTAACCCTCCAAGCTCGGTTTTGGTTACTTGTGTTCCTTATTTAAGTCAGTGGAGAATCTTGCTAAGTTACAAAATGATCTAAACTAAGTTCTATTAAGGACTTTTTTTTTCTTGATTAGTCTCTAAAATTTTGTTTTGACTTTTAATTTCATAAGTTCTGAATTGCACATTTAGGAAAGTGAACTTTTTTCAGTATATTTTTATATGCTAACAGCAGTGGAGAATCAAAACAGATAATCTTGGGTATGCAATTAGTCGTGGTAGGAGAAGCGTAAGTGGTTACTACTCTGTTCCCTGAACTGGCTTATTGCTTTACATTGATGCTCGCATCACCACGTCCTCTTCATTTCCCATTCCTCTGTCTGTTGGTCACTATATGGCTCTATGTTCTGTCCCCTTTTCTCTGTCCTTTTCTTTCCCCTCACTTTCTCCTGCCTCCGCCTCAGCCTTATTTCCGAAATAACAATGCAGATGTGTTTAAACCTAATTGCAGTTACATCCAGAGGTGGGTTTATGTGTGTGTTACATTGAGAAACACGTGCGTACCTTCAAATTACAGAAGTCCAGACACTTGCATCGATCACACCCTCCAAGTAGCGCATTTTCTCAGATCCTAGAGGTACTCACCATTTTCCATAGAGAGATGACAGAGGATTTATTGTCGTGAGTTTCTAACCCATGTACTTTAATCCTACAGTAATAAATACATGTATTTCCCTATAGTGAAGAGTGCAGAATCTTCACATTCCTTCTCTTAGGTAATTATTTTACCCCTTGAGATACTTATTATGATATGTGAAACATTAAACTTTAATGTCATATTTACCTTTAGAATATACTTTACCCAAATGAAACGGTTAAAGGTAAAATAATTGTATTAAAACTTGGCAACTAATATATTTGAAAAAATGTTTCTAACTTATTTCTCAGAAGATATTGAGGCTTCTAAAATTTTCATTTGGTTTTATTCCAAGTTGGCTTTTCTGTTATCGCTTTTGCTCTTTATTTTTATGTTTTGATTAAAATTCAGAAACTATACTAAAGAAAAACTGGTGGAGAGAGAAAAAAAATTTGCAAGTTATTTTAGCAAGAATCTATGTCATATAAAATATATTATTACAGCTGCTCTTTGAGTCTGCTATGAGGATGTTTTAGAGTGAGAGGCTCTTTTTAGGAGCAGAAATTCAGGATATATGCATGGATTAAAAGGATTCTTTACTGCAACACTTCCCAGACTTTTAGGTTTTATGGACTAGCATTTTTTTTTCTTTTAATTGGAGAGACCAGGGTAAAGTTGCCAATTTTTTATTTAGTCAAGGGGGATGCTTAAAATATCAGTTGGCAAGTACTATGTGAGAAAGAATATTTCACACACACACACGTGAAAAGAACATAGACAAAGTCCGTAAACTCGGAATAAAATATAGGCTTTTCCAGGTAATGACACCTGGCAACTATATACCCATATATTTTTAATATAGATGTTTTAAAAATCTGAATGCTGAAATGTTTGTAATGTAAAATTACATTACACATAATATCTTCATTAAACAATTTTGGTTACTCCAAGATCTAAATTTGTTGACAATGCAACACCAAGTAGTGTTCTTAAATTATTTTCTTCCTTTCTGCTTTGCTTTCTGTCAGTGTTGAGAATCTACTTTCACATATTAATAAAAATAGAAATAGTTCTGTGAATAATAGTTATATTCAATTTAAATACTTTGGGTAGAATGAGATATGCCATGGAAAGATGACCTGTACATCTCCAGGAATCTGCTTTCTTTCCTTCAGACTAAGAAAAAATTACAAGACTAGCTAGAGTTCAGAAAAGTGACTCAATGAAAAGCATTTCCCAAACTACACAGCTCTGGGCTTTAATTGCCTAAAAGAAATCAACCACTTTGGGAAACTGTTTAGCAATAGTTACCAGTAGTAAAAGATGCCTATCATGTATTTATATCTATAACTATATCTGTATTTATTTCTACCAAAAGACAAGTTCAAGAATGCTCATTACAGCACTATTTGGCAACTTAAATTTCAATCAATAGAAGTATGGAGTAATTAATTTTGGTATAGACACACAAGGAATACTAGATAGCAAATAAAAGTGAATGGATTACTATTTTCAGTATAACATGGTTGAATCTCATAAAGATCATGTTGAACGAAAGAGAACAAAGCATCTGTACTCTATCATTCAGTTATATGATTTTATTTATTCATGGTTTAAATTAATCTGTGCTTCTAGAAGTCAGGATGGTGATCGCCTTTTGAAAGGTGAGCTTATTAGGGACTGCAAAGGACACAAAGGGAACCGGACACTGACAGTATTTTATATCTTAACTAGGTGACCACTATACAAGGGATTTATTTACCTTGTGAAAATTTTTGAGGTGTATAATTATATATATTTTTTACTCATCTATGTATGTTTCAAAGAAATATTTATTTAAAATTTTAAATACACAAAATATATAGAAGATAATATTAGAATATTAGTGAAAGGGTTATTTTTCCTGCCTAATGAACTGGGTTTCTAACTATAGACTCCTCGATTTTGTAGATAATAAAACTACTCTGACAGTCATCTCTGTATTTCCTCCCTGATAATGGATTTTTAGTTTCATAAAATCTAGGTCGAAGGCTGATTGCTTTTCTTGTTATTAATTTATATTCCCAAGCCACAGATTGAAAGAATTAAAAAACTGTAACATTGTTCCTTTGGTGAATAAGATCTACCTTTTCTCCCAGAGGTGTAGGTTTCTGAATGGTATATTGTTAATAATAAGAAAATATCTATTAAACAATGAATCATAACCTCCCTGTCACACACAACAAAACTCATAGAGGAAGACGACTCTTTTTTGAGTCACTGTAACTAATGGATTATGTAATATTGAATCTTTGTTGTCCTCCTTTATATGAATGCTAACAAACTGAGGTAAAATAAAATAACAGGATTATTGTCTATCATTCAGCATAAACATTGTGAAGTTCTAAACAGAAAAAAAAATCTATTTCTGATAGTTACAGGAGAATTTTTGATTGTGTGCTTGGGGATGGGGTAAAAGGAATGATTTGGGAATGCATCTAATTGTAGTCAATGATGAATTTTGCATAAACTCAGTAGTTCCAGCTGTAATCTCCTTGTAACAGAGAAGTCTGTTTTTTGTTGTTTTTTAGGGGTTTTGTTTTGTCTTTATAAGAAAGAGGCTAATGACCTCTAGACCTAAGTAATCAAGAACTAATGAGTTTACCTAACAGAGTAGTGATCTGAATCTGCCAGAGGTCACCAGTAGATGATGAACAGCCATGAGAGTTGTTATTTTTTAATGTAAGCATACAAGTAGACCTAAGAGATTTTATGGAATCCTATGACTGCAGTTGTTACCTTAGAATAAAGGTCTTGGCCTACAATGAGTAGAGAATAGACTCTCCATTAAAATTAAGACAACGCAAACTTCTTACCCTGAACCTATCAACTTATTGATGGAGTATAGGCAAGTGAAAGGAAAAAAAAAAAAAGAACAATATCTATGGGTGGTTCATTCTCTTTCACACAGTTATGTGAAGATCTAACTGCATTTCCAGCCCCAAATCATATATGCATTCAGAAGCTTTGTGGAGTCTCAGAGGCTACCTACTTAAAACTATCCTTTGTATCACCCTCAGATATAAAACCTGTCTTTTCAAGCAGAGAAAAGGATAACAGTGGAAGGGAAGCACAAACAGTACTAGATTCAGTAGTCAGCTGTAGTGACAAGACTCTTAGGACAGTAGTTACATTTCAGAATTTAGGAAGTTATTACAGCATGTCAGCAGTGGTATTGGTCTCATTATTTATCTATCTATCTATCTATCTATCTATCTATCTATTTGTTTATATTTTATGGAGCAGATATCTACATTCTAGCCACCAGTAGCAGCCCAGAGAAGGGAATTTGCAATCAATCCACTTTCTCTTTAGATAGTATTGAGCTAAGAAAATCCTAATCTCCTGCAGCCAATGGTAGGATCCCAAAGGTGAAAGCATGAAACTTTGTTTATTTGTTTGTTTTCATTTATTTAGACACATAAATATATACTATCAGAAAATAAATAAAAGCTTTGCTCAGTGAAGAGTAGACAGAACACTTAGTGATGACAGTGACAAAGTGTTGACTATTGTCCTATGCACGGCAGTGGGCAGAGGTCATTGTTATTGAACTCTATCCTCAAATACAATGTCAAAAATTTTACATACGGTAGTTTTTTCCAGTTTAAAGATAGTGTCAGTATAAATTCAGGATAATACCTATCATCTTCTCTATAGTAAAATATATAACACTGTTCCTGAGTCATTAACAGAAAGTTTAAATATGTCCCTCATCTCTTGTCCTTTTACTGTAGTCATGGAGTTTTTCCATGGCTGGCACAATGGGTGATGTATGGAAAATAATGGTTTTGGATAATTGATATCCTAATAATCGGTAGATTGAAATTTGAAGATATTGGAGGCTTCGAAGACTCAAAAGAGAGTGAGATAGAATGATGAAGGCCTAGACCAGAGTGGAAGCACTAGGGTGGACACTGAGTGAAAGCAATAATGAGAGCCATAATATAGTGCAGGCTGAGACTTCATTAATATTTTTATTTATTTGTTTTTTGTGGCTATTTCACAAAACATGACTACAGCAGAGAATATCAACACAGATTCCAACAATATTTACCTAACAAAGTGGATGTGCAGAGTGCTTTATAACAATAAAATGTGGAATGCCTAGCCTCTGGTAGAATCTCTTCTGCTTTTGATGAGAACAACAATAAGAGTAACAATAAAAAATAATTATTGAGAATCTATCCTCAAGAAATTGATTTTGAAACTGTCATATTCTAATCACTTAATCCATGTATCTCTTGTTTGCTTTTCCCCATACCCTCTTATCACAATAAGACCTAAAGCATC
Source organism: Panthera tigris (assembly GCF_018350195.1). Taxonomy (NCBI): domain Eukaryota; kingdom Metazoa; phylum Chordata; class Mammalia; order Carnivora; family Felidae; genus Panthera; species Panthera tigris. Next base: position 194,989,126 of record NC_056667.1, on the reverse strand, counting down.
TTGGAGGTGAGGGTCATTTTGTGTCCTCTGTGGTACCCATGATATAGCATGTGATTCTGATAAATATGGTCATTTTAACATATGGTTCAGTTTTACTATAAGCATGTTACTTAACTCACATGTTTTTCCTATTTAACATTTTTTTAAAACTTGTGGTAAATCTTGTTACTATGAAGATGAAAAACAAGCAAGGGCTTCTAATGTAGCAAAGGAGAAAACTATAATGGATTCAAAATAATTGGACCACAAAATTTTGACCCAGTAGATGCTTTATTTCTGCTATTGTGATCTAGTGCAGACTTTAAAATTATTTTTGGATTGAACTGTATTAAGGCAACTTAATTTCTGAATATATTTTTGACACATGATTTTTCTATTTTGACTTTTTTTCTACCAATTGTTTTTTTAATGGATAAATTATTTTCTTGGTAGATCATAAAATAGTGGTTTATTTTATTAGTTAGCATTATCTGATTGGTGCTGCTGTTTGGGGATTTTCTTTACAGCTTTAATTTCTTACTGAGTCCCATTTTCTCAGATCAAATTTTGTATATCCTTTACCAACCTTTATTCAGAATTTGATGCAGGCCATTTTATCTGTTATTATATTGCAGGCTGATTAATTCTAAGATAATTTATTTTGAATGAGACTCTGAAACAATTTAAGATTAGCTGCAGTCCAGTAATTGTATTGACTATGAGGCAGAGAATTGTTGAAACAACCTTTGAGTCAGATGGCAAGTTCTCAGTGTCCTTCTTCAAACCTAATATATAGAAGTGTGAACACATCAGAACCTACACTCTTCAGAATCTTCATATAATTGCTATTATCACTTAGCTTTAGATATTCTGCAGTTCTAAGAAAAAAAAAAGAAGGTAATTTTTAATAGTGCTGTCCTACCTATCTGTGAATTCTTGATTAATGAACCATGAACTGACCCATTCATTAATTACATGAATTAATACACATATAAATTTATATTTTCAGCTGTATGAACTAATCCCATCTTCAAACACCTTATTTTTTCTACTATTCATCCATGAGAGCTCTACCGTCCAAAATGATCTTTTCCACCATCTCTTCCAGCTGTCAGCTCATTGATAAGTCTTCTTTGCTTGCCCCAACCAGAGATTCTTTCTGTTTTCTGAATGCCTGTAGAAAACTATACTTGTGTCTTTCAAATACTATTTAGTACCTGAGGTTGTCTGTAATTATCTCTCTCCTCTGTTTGATTATACGTTTATTGAGAGTAAGAATAAACCTTATTTATGTTACTGTTCTCTATAATCCTTGGAGCAATTTCTCACCTTTTTCGAATAAATAAATACATATGTCAGTGAATAATTTTTTTTTAATTACTGCTTAGATAGAGAATAAGTGAACATGAACTTGCAGGTGAAGAACTCAATTTTGTTATACAAAATTTCAGCACAGAGTTAGACAAAGCATTCTAGAATTCCCAGAGGATAATTATTAATATGACAAGTTGCTGCTTATCACTGTAGCTTAAATGGGAAGGGAAGGTAATTAAAAACTGGCAACTATCAGTGAACGAATACGTAATTTTGTGAGAACTGTGATGGAAGCTTAGAGCTTAGGTGGAAGATGGAAATGTTAGATATAAATGTCACAGTTGCAGGCAATACCCTTGAGACAATTTGATCAACCTTGGGTATATTATTGAACAACATAGCAAGAGGTTAATGAATAAGCTGAGCTCCATGGAGAAACTTTTATTAGACTATTTTATGGATTTCCCTTGCAGTCATTATTAAAACCAACATATGCTATTTGTGCATAGAATGTGCTATTCTCCACCTTCTGCATATTTGTACTTTGCTATGCCATAGGATATTATGTTTTTGCTTATACTCTTTGGAATGCCAGTGTAGAAAGGTGACCTTAATAACAATGTCATTCAGAGTCTATATATGCTTTTATCTTTATAAATAAAATCTCAGTAGCTTAGCATATTGAAAATAAAAAGGAAAAATCTTGTGTTTTTTTTAAAGAACATAAAAATAACGATTAGATTGCTGCAAAGTCTTAAAACAATAATAAGAAGCAACTTTAAATATGTCTATAAAGGCATATTTAGAAGATCTAAGACTAGTACCATATGCCTGTTTTAAAATGCTCTTGTTTAATATATATGTCCATTTTGATAATTAAACATTGGATAGAAAAAGTAGTTATTCTATGTTATTACTATAATAATTCAGTACCTCTATTGTTTCATTGAAATTTCTTTAATCCATTGTAATAAAGAAGTAGGAATTATATTTCAAACATTGAATTATGTACAACAATAGTAGAAATTTTTCTGTAGTACTTTATAAATATGGTGACCATATGTTTCAGTTTGCTCAGAATACCCCCTTGTCTTCAATGTTTGTCATTAGTGTGTATTTTCACTATCAAAATTGTCCTGGATTGGTTGATAAATAATATGTACATACTAAGTTTTCCATGCTGATATTTATAGGGAAAATACCTGATTTCCATATTCCTACAGAGAAAAAGAAAACTGTGCTTACTGTTTATATACCAGTAATCATATTTTTCCATAGTCTAAAAATTAGCAAGGATATTTAGAAGTAGATGAATGTGAGAAGTCTTGGATTATGCAGAAAACGTGAACCATTACCTGCTGAGAAAAATAATTTTATATGTGGTTTGCTCAATGTCACACCAATCACTTATTTGGAGGTAAGTTTATGCACTATAAAGACTAAAGTATGACAGATGTCAACCTCAGCTGTGTATCGACTAGTAGCGTGCCAGCTGATAAACTACTGATTTACTTGGGTGCATTTGTGTTTATTGCTCATGTATTACTCCTGACTGCCCTTTACATTTGGAATCTTTAGAAAGAGTTCAGAGAAGATAACTATATTCTGTGGGTAACTTCTAGGTACCTAACTCTAACCCACTGGGTTCTTCCCTGTATATGATTATGTGCCAGGATTCACCACAAAGACCAAGGTATTTTCATAATACTACAAGACTAACAACTTGGACCAGGTTCACGATTGCTCTCCCTCCAGTTTACCTTACCTAAAAAACAGAGCAATAGTACGCAAGGATACAAATTAATAGGTATTGCTCCCTAAATACGCCCCAGTTCTTTAAGAGGCAGGTGGTCAATGCAGCCTACAAACTTGAGAAACCCACAAGGCAAAAAAGCACTGGACTTGTGACATCTTACTCCCTTAGGCTAGATTAAGGGCCAAGTCCTGATTCAAGGTTCAACTTCAATCTTTATAGAAGGGAAAATTCTTGCCATACTGTACTACTTGCAAACTTCTTTGTTTCGCTTCTTCCTGTGCTCTCTAGGCTACAGTGTGCCTGGCCATGGCCTATCCTGTACATGACATAAAGGGGGTACACCCTCTACACAGAACTGGATCTACTTATTCAGGGTCCGGATATCTAGGTGTTTCACCTGTTGGGCCTAATATTAGGGAGATAACATTTCAAACTCTAGGTTTCAAAGTACATTGTAACCAGTAGAGAATTAAATCTCTTACTTGCCATGTGACCTTGTTCAAGGTATATAACCTCTCTAGCTCTTAGTTTCCTCTCTGTAGTGTGAATAATTGTAATAACCACATATATCATAGTTAGACAACAAGGTCTAGGTGAGACAAGTTTATAATACACACTGAACAACATCATAATGCTATTATGAAGAATTGTAAAATAATGCACATTGAGCCTCTCAGGTGAAGGCCTCAAACATTAAAGCCACCACTAGCAGTAATAGCAGCAACTGTTATAGTATTTTTGTCTGTGGCAGTTTCCTAACCTTTAAAGAATAAACAGACAGTTGTACATTGCACCACATGAAACCTTGAATCTCCTTGCCCTGCAGTATCTTCATGTGAGGTCAGGTGGGAGCATAATAAGTAGCAACTGAATAAATTACATACAATAGATTTTAACATTATTGCAATAATCACTTGATTACTGATTAAAGGATAATAATAATGCATCAATCAGTTGCTTGCTTTCACTTAAGGTGGAAACATTAGAAATGAAAAAGTTAATTTTTTTTTTTTTCAGAAGCTAGCTCATTTTTGGAGGAAATATGGGGCAAACTGGCTCTATGTGTAATTGGGCCATTTACAAATTTCACAATCTACTAAACGTTAAGGGAAGCTTAAGGACCTAGTACACCTGCATCTTTGAGTAAGTTTCCCTTACTCCAAGGATGGATTTGTCAGGGAAATCCCTGAACTCCCTCCACTGCTTCACTTAACTTCCATATGTCTTACAAAACTCCAACCACTTTGTTATAGCTAGGGTATAGATTTAAAAGAATCAGCAAGCTGTTTCAAATCATGCTGTGCTGGACAGCTCTTTATTTCAAAGGTATTGTTACAGTTGAATGCTATTAGTTGTGAAATAGAAAATTGGAGGAATATAACCAAGATGGACTTTTTTTTTTTTTAAATTGTGGGACCACTCTGCATGCATGAAAAAACCAACTTCCCTTTAAACATTGCAAATACTGAATTTGGAACAATAGACTATTATTTTCAAATTCAAATTGAGACTCAATTGAGGAGGTGTGTAGGAAGATATACCTTTGACATTTAAAGTAGGATAATGATCCCCTAGCCACTGTTTGAAAGCGTAACTTTAGAATTCCAAGTGGTCAAATTATCTGGTCATATATAAGACAAGATTTCAGAAAGGGTCCAATTTGAACTTTTTCTACTGAAATAAGTGAAATATTTCTCCAGCTCATTTTTCATAGTGCTTTCCCTTTTTAATATTTAGCAGAGAGGACATTAGCCTAGGGATCAGATGGTTTACAGAGTGGAAAAATATTGCTTTATAATAAAAGGAGGATATTGAATAAAGCCCAGATTTAATACCCAGCCTAACAGAACACCCTGATGAATGTAATTGCATTTTAAGCATTCTGATTAAATTTTTTGATCCATATTGCATTTGTTTTGCTTGTGAATCTTTTATGGAAAAAAAAGTGTCTGGAGATTAAAGGATTAGTGAGTTCTTAAGAAGCTGGGCAGCTGCTAAAGCATCTGAATATTCTTGCTTAAAGATGGTTGAAAAGCTGCATTGATCTCAGCTGTTACAGTGAGTGATACAGCTAAAACTAGGATAGAGAAAGGGAAATGCCCTAGGGATAACTTAACTTATTTCTATAGTGGACAATGTGAATGATATCCACTGTATATGAAAAAAAAAAAAACTAAACAAAATTGTAGTTGAAAAAGCATTCATCATCTTTGCTGATTTGTTGGGAATAATACTTTGCCTCCCTTTTCATTTTGTAGGCTAATTGACAATTCAGGGAATATATGAAGATTAAGAAATAATTTGCATGCTCTCAAATCCTAAGTGTCATTCATGTCTTTTGATAACCAGACAACAAAAGGGCTAGCAAATTAGCATAGCTCTTGTACCTTGGAAGAGGAGAGGCTTATGTCAGTCTGACAAAAAACACATAAGTTCGAACAAGTTTGCAATAGATCAGCATGTTTTGTATAATGATCAACTTTTTAAAGAAGCAGCCCAACATAAAATATAGAGTCTGCTATTTTGTTCAGAAACATGTTTCTAAATCTTTTACAAAAATTGAATGTGCTAAAGTCATATTGGGTTTCTCATTCGCAAAGAACTAAAAATTATTTATATTTCTTAAATGCCTAATAATCATGGTCTGCACATGCCTACCAACCTGATGAACTAGTGAGAGGTTTATACATACCCTGAAAGATTGAGGCCACTGTTAGTTGCATTAGCTGGCTGCTGGCCCCCAAACAGTGAAGCGTAAACAAAAGCTCTAAAATTCGTATTTGGGAAGGATACTCAGTCTTCTATAGGTGTTAGTGAACTTCCATGGGATTTTACCTACCTAAGATGGGTTTATTGAACAGAAAAGCTTTATATGAATGGTTCTTAACTTCCCATTAAAATAATTCAGGGAAGAGTTGTATAAATACTGATGAAGGGGGAACAGAATAGGGGCAAAGGGAGAGAGGGGTGGATTCTGATTTGATTTGTCTCTGGCATTGCTATTTTTAAGAACAAATACTCTACCCTCCTCGGGAGATGGCATGCAGCAGAGGCTTTGGGAAGAACTTCTACTTGATACTCAGAGGAGAGAATGGGCTGAAATGAAAACAGAGCCCACTCTCAGTGAGGAGGATACTGACTGCATTTCATCCAGCTCAGAGCAGAATTGCCTTTATCACTTTTGTAAAGTACCACTTCTTGCTCCCAGTGCAGTGCCCCTCACCTGTCCCCACCATGCCTAAGATGGCTTTGCTAGAGAACCCTAAGAACAAATTCACACTATGAAATATGGGGTGCCCATTATTTAAATAACCTCAAGCATTGAATATGCATGATTAATTAGTGCTCAGTTTAGTCTTGACCTTCCAGTGGATTGTATTTGAGATTCAGTGTCTATCTGGAATACTGAAGAAATATCGTAGTCACATGCCATTCATCATTGTAAATGTAACCAATCTAAACAAACAACAATTGAAAATATGTAAAACTATTAGATTTTTTTTTTGTATAAAGAAGTTGTCTGTGGTTCTTAAGAGAATTGAATTATCAAATCTATTGAGATTTATTTAGAATCTTATGGAGTTTATATTACAAGAGTACACACACACACATAGAGATATACATATACAATTTCATGGATTCCCAGATTCCTAGGATAAGAGTCACTAATTCTATGGGAAGAAATAAAATGCTTGATTAAGATATATGCTCTGATACTTGCTAGATTTGGAGTATTTGGCAATTGGCAAATCACTTATACACTCAGAGAATTAATTTATTCATCTGTTATTGTGATTTTTAAATGAGCCATATATCTAAATGATGATGAAGATAAATGAGAAAAAAAATCCTATGTAATCCTATGTAAATACATTCAAATAGACAGTGGTAATGTTAATAATTTAAGTGATCAAACTGGTCAATCACTTTTCAGAGGGTCTACTTACTTTTGAAAGCTTCTTTGTTCTTAGTATGATGATCCTTCTATAGAGTAAGTATTGTGATATAGAAATATTATATTACTTACGTCCATTCATCTAGTAATCCAAATATTAGTGTTGAATATTTTCATGTGTCAAACTAACACAGGACTTGAAATAGCCAGAGTTATTTTCAGGGGTTTTATCTGACAAAATATAATACTATGTGTGAAGGGGTATAGTTTGAATAAACAAAACATTGGCATTAGTGATACCCTGGATTCAAATCTCACTTTAGACTCTTGCTCTCTGAAAAGTTGATAATTCATTGAAGCCTTCTGAATCTCATTTTCATCATTTATGGAGGGATTCATCATTACCTTAAATCTTATTATTAAGACATTTACATGTTTCCTTAGAAATATTGTCAAACCTGCTGAGGTTTTTACATGCAGTACATTTATCAAGTATTGGTGAAATACACTATAGAATGATGGAGTGGGCACATTTACTTGCAATATTTATACAGAACAAATAACCTTTACTTAGTTGGTAAAAAACACATTAAGAATAACTTTTATGTTAGTCAAAACTTCACACATCATTAAAGTGAAAATAGAACAAAACTAAGCCAAATACCATCAACATAACTAGTTTAGAGATGTCTAGAAAAACATTTTTAATCCCCTTTGCTGCTACCCACTAACTTGTATAGAAGCTAAGCCATCACTTAACCTATTTCTTTAAAACTATATAAGTTTTAAAACTTATATAAGTTTAAAACTATATAATTTTCCGGGTTTTTGTTTGTTTTTTTGTTTTGTTTTGTTTTGTTTTACTAATCTTTCTCGATTGGTGGTATACCATTACCTCTCAGCCCATTATGTAAAACTGTTCTGCTTTGAAGTCTATGTGTGTGTGTGTGTGTGTGTGTGTGTGCGCGTGTGTAAGTAAAGCAATGAAAAATAATAAAATCATGTCATTTGCAGCAACGTGGATGGAACTGGAAGGTATTATGCTAAGTGAAATAAGTTAGTCAGGGAAAGACAGATACCATGTTTTCACTCGTTTGTGGATCTTGAGAAACTTGACAGAAGACCATGGGGGAAGGGAAGGGGAAAAAAATAGTTACAAACAGAGAAGGTAGCAAACCCAAAAGGACTCTTAAATACAGAGAACAAACTGAAAGTTGATGGGGGGAGGGGGAGAGGGGAAAGTGGGTGATGGGCATTGAGAAGGGCACTTGTTGGGATGAGCACTGGGTGTTGTATGTAAATTATACTAAAAAATAAATTTTTGGATGATAAATTATACTAAGAAAATAAAAATAAAGAAAGCTCTAGGACTAATTATTTATTCAGACTTTTTCAGAATGGCATTTCTTTCTCCTTTCACAAGGAGGTCCAGTATTTTTAAAAAGTTTTAGAGATACCTCTAAGAATTCTAAAGGAAGAGAGAGAGTGAAAATCAGAAAGAAATATGAATACAGAGGCAAATCATTAAAAAGATATTCAGAATAGCATCATAGGTAAAAGTGATGTTACCTACTCCATTCCTTTTAAGTTTTCACAGTGTTTCACATATGAGAATCCTTGTTATAACTACAAAATATTCCACTGAAGCCTTTTAACCATTTTATAATTCTAAGGACAGATGGACCAGAAAAAGTGCGAGGTATTCAAGATCATGTGATTGTTGGATATTTTATAAGAATAGTATATTTTATTTATTCCACAAATATTTGAGTGCCAATTACCAGCCAAGCATTGTAATAGTCATTAAGGATTTAATAATGAAGAAAGGACAGATATGACCCGTGGTTTTTTTTTTTTAAGAATTTATTTAGGCATATTTTAATTAAAAAAAAATTTAACGTTTATTCATTTTTGAGAGACAGAGAAAGACAGAGCATGAGCTGGGAAGGGGCAGAGAGAGGGAGACACAGAATCTGAAGCAGGCTCCAGGCTCTGAGCTGTCAGCACAGAGCCTGATGCAGGGCTCCAACTGGCTCCCCTAAATTTTTTTAATATTTATTTATTTTTGAGAGCGAGAGAGACAGACAGAGACTGAGCGTGAGCACAGGAGGGGCAGAGAAATGGAGAATCTGAAGCAGGATCCAGGCTCTGAGCTGTCAGCACAGAGCCCAATGCAGGACTCAAACTCACTCACAGTCCAGCGAGATCATGACCTGAGCTTAACTGACTGAGTCACCCAGGTGCCCCATATTTAGCCATATTTTAAATTTGGATTATTCATAGTGTGAAATTAAATGGATATGAATAAACCTGTGAGGAAAAAGGTATTCCTAATTTAAAAGACTATCCCTGAATAACTTAACAAAATAAAATGTTTCGGTAGGGTTTGATTGTGGTTCCATTGAATTTAAATATCATAATGTGGCCTTGAAAAAGAAAGAGGAAATGTTCTCTGTTGTACCCATTACCTATGCAAAAACACATCCACATAAATATTTTGAATTGTGTAAAGCCCTGATAATTGAGACAACCTACAATCACATGTAGAAATAATTTATTTCTTGAAAGGTTTTTTTTTTCGGAATAGATTTGGTAAATTTTCACCTTTTGAATGAACTATCATATGTGTTTGCATATTTATATCAGAAAACTGAAGACTTATCTGAGATCTCTATCCCATCATATTAATACAGAAAGCATTTGGCAATATAAATCCTGTTACTTTCTGTCAGAAATCACCACACACACACAAAAAAACTGACAATCTTGTTCTGTTTTGAATTATCAGAAATTCAAAAATACTGTTACTTGTCCAGCAAGCAACAATATTTGAAAGAATTCAAAACTGGTTTAAATTATTTATGTTAAGAGCAATCTATGGACAGGAATCTAATTCAGGAATTGGTAAATTGCTATTTTCTGCCATCACTTTTGACTTAATAAAGAGCTGTTCAGGAATTTGGGGCAGGACTGTAAATAAAACATGTTTCTTTGAGGATGGTAATTCTGGGACACATTTGAAATAATTATTGAAACGTGAGTTGTCAGACAAAAAAAATGACCATGTATAATTTTAGCTGCTGAATTAGCTCTCATTAACTTTTTATTATTTGTCCAGCTTCTCTAGGCTGCAAGTTCCCACTGTTGAATTGATGAATACCTACCAAGTAATAACAAATTTCATTTGATTCCAGTCAAATGCAGCTGGTAATTCTGCTTTAAAAATTCCATGTAAAGGGGCGCCTGGGTGGTTCAGTTGGTTGTATCTGACTTCAGCTCAGGTCATGATTTCACGGTTTGTGACTTGAAGCCCTGCGTCAGGTTCTGTGCTGACAGCTTGCTCAGAGGCTGGAGGTTGCTCTGGATTCTGTCTCCCTTTCTCTCAGCCCCTCCCCTGCTCACATTCCGTCTCTGTCTCTCTCAAAAATAAATAAACATTAAATTTTTTTTTAAATTCCATGTAAATGTGTTATTGGCATGTGAGAAGTAAATGGAAGCCACATTTCATTTGAGGAGAACATTTCTGAAGACTTTACATAATGAATATTCTCATAATTTTCTAATAGAATAAATGAAATAAATGAATTAATAATGAAATAATATATAAAATATACTAGAGAATAAATGAAAATAATTTTCGAGATACCCAAATACGTAACAGTTGTGGCATACTTTGCCTTAATGCCACGTTTTATTTTCTCATCCTTAACTTTGATATTCAAAGGGTGCGGGCTTCTAAACTACATACAGTGTGTCGTGGCATAAATTTTGCTTTCTCCAAAGCATTTTATCACAGTTCATCAATGTTATTGATTGCCAGGGATATATTTTTTTAGAACTATGATTAAAACTGTCACTTGATAAACATTGGTTGACATTGTTATAAAAGTAAATTTTGATTGTAATAACCATTTATATTAAAATAACCCAATGGTCATGGAAATCACTCAGAGAAGTCCCTTCTTCTATAAACAAAAGTACAGAATTGGAAATTTGTAAAAGTGGTATTTGTCTAAGTACAATAACAACTTAATTTAGTTTGCTAGCTTTAAAAGTATGAGTCTTGATTTTATTTTTTTGAGAAGGGAAGTATCTAAAAATTTCCATATAAGGTAAATTTATATGCTGTAGTATTTCAAATTCTCCGTGCTCAAATTTGTACAAAATTTGCCCGTGTGTATTTGAATTGAATTCTTCATTATAATAGAATTGACCAGTCTAACCAAATATTTGTGTATGCAATTAGTTTAGGGAATGTGGGAAAAATACATTTTATTATTTAACACTGTTAAAATGTCTGAGTCTAAAGCATTTCACCAGTTGCTCAGTTATCTCAAGTTTAAATTGATTTCCCATTGCTAACTATATATGTATGTATATATGTATTCATATATATTATTCATATATAATTTATGAATATATTATATGTGAATATACATAGTATATATATTTATGAATACATATATTCATAAATTACATAAAAATTCACTGTTATCAGTAGCTAAAACTTCAAGAACAAAACCTTGCTGAGGCAAAACTTGTCATTAATGATGGTGGACACAAATCCATATTGCATAGTTTACTTGATATTGTTGAATTTTTTGCCAACTTCCTGTCAGAGTTGATTGGATCATCATGGTTTCTACTGCATCATGGTGGCTGAAGAACGTATATGAGAAGTAGCAGCTCATTCATTTTCTTGCTCTTTCCCGTGCTTGCCTTAATAGCATTTAGCTCCATAATTTTGAAGAAATTTTTGAAAAGTCATTGTGCCTTTCTTGAGGGTTAGTTTAATTAAAACTAAATAATATAATGTATAAACTCCCTTAAGCAGGCCAACCCGTATAAAACTGCAGCAAGATGGAATGTGTTGCAAGCAAACATGTCAACTGAGGGTGAGGCACCATGGCCATCCTCCATTCTCTGCAGCCTCAACTTTTCCCTTGGGACCCAACATCAGTCCACACATTATGTATTAGTAAAGCTTAGTTTTATTTCTACTCAGTTTTAAATGAAAACAATGAATAGAACTAGAATTTACAACATTTTTTTAATTTCTTGAAGCCGCTAAATCCCTTTGCACACACTCAGGAGTGCTTTCAACCACCCCCCACCCCCACTTGAGGACCATTGCTCTAGAGATCAATATGGAATATGAGTATGAAACATAAGTATTCAGTAGCACTTAAATCAAGACATGTTTTTAATTTACACTAGTGTTTTGAACATTTTATCTTTTTGCACGAATGCATAGAAATATCTCAGTATATTTAGAGAGAGATTTGGATTACAGAAACTTTGTATGATTTTGCTGCAGAAAACAAATCAAAGACATGCAGTTATAATTTTTATGTTATTATTATGCTGATGTTGATAATAAATGGAGACCCATGACTATCATTTTGTGGTATGGATGTATTGTGCTATGGAAAATAGAAGCATCTGGATAAACTTAGTCAAAAATTTCTGAGTCTCTTTACCTTAATGTTTATATAGTCTTCTCAGTATTCATCATATAAGTGCTATGTATGCCCTAAAGGTTGAGTTTTATTTCTTGTTATCCCTTGCATATCTATTCTCCATGAAAAGCTACTTTTTAAATGAACCACTGCTCAAGGCACAGAAGAGATATATGAGAGTAAAGAAGGATGATTAGATTTTCCTTCTTTTTTTCTTTCCATATTTTCTCTTTGTTTTGGGGGATGCATTATGCAAAAAACCATCTTTATGCCAATGCAGAGAGGTGGTCCATTGTTGTATTAAGCATTAAGATTGCACACACACAATAAAATTGCCTTGATTTATTCAGTTGGTAAATCATTTTTGCTTTTCTTTTTCCTTGCTGTAAGCAAATTTCACAGTAGAATGCTTAGAAAATAGCTTTTTCTTGGGTGAAAAATCAGAGTTCACTAGCTCCAGTTCTATCCAACATGTTTGAAGTTGATCCAGTTTACACTATACCTTAAAACAGGAACAATAGGCTCCAATTTAGTCATAGTCCAAATCTCAGACTCACTGCTATGTTTCTGGGACTATTTGTTTCAGTTGTGTTTTCAAACATAAAGAGTTTATTGCTAAGAAGATTTCAATAATATTATTTAACATAGTTTATACATGATGCAATGCTAATTGAATACTGACATTTTTACATATGCCCACATAACCAAAAATGCCTAGATATAGATTTTATTCACTTATGAGGGTTGAAATGGGAAGGACAATGGGAAAAAAAAAAAACACAACATTTTGCTTTCACGGTCTTTGTCTTTATAGCAGCTATTTTCTAGAATATGCTTGTCCCTAGTAGTTAATTATAAGTTAAGAAGTAGACAATTTTCTGAATTTTAAGGAGAAAATTGTATCATATGTAATACTTAACAGGTTTTTTTTTTCAAGTTACCACTTAAGTTAAACACTGAGAGGGAGTGGCTGAAGCAGAGGCCATGTAGAGATGGTGACCTACAGTGATTATCAGAAGTCAAGAGCTTGGATAGCTTTTGACCAGGATCAAACAATAACCACTCTACACACACACACACACACACGCACACGCGCGCGCGCGCGCACACACACACACACACACACACATTACCTACCTAACCAAACTTTTATAAACTCACTCAAATAAGCTGGTGTAAACTATAGCAATCTGCAATACACTGCAAGCAAACACATTAAATGAAGGCGAAGCAGGCTCTAACATTGGCTCTCCAAGCTCTGAATCCCCACTTTTTTACAGATGATTGCATGCCACTGCACATGAAACAGCATGATCTAATTCACCAGCTGAATGATGGCACCCATGTCTGTCCACTCTCACACTGACAACCCTCAGTACCAGCTCCCAGAACTCCCTTTTCTATGATATGTAGATGCATTTGTGACCACGTTTTCTGTTACTTTATGAGTTTCCTAAAGACGAGGAACCCTTTGTGGCTCATCTGTCTAACCACATTGCTCCATCATTCCTCTTGATTTATCACCCACATAACAAATAATACTATGTTTTCCATAGAAGATGTGGATATTAGCAAATGTGCACCCAGTACCCAGAGAGATGGCAAGGACAATTCTGGGGCTTTTACATGTGTTTTCTATTCATGACAACACAATTACCAGCTCACTCGTATAGAAGAGTAAACTAAGGCACAGAGAAGTTAAATCACTTTCCCAAGGCTACACCGTTAATAGGAGTTAGATTCAAACCTAAGCAGTTTGGACTGAGAGTCCAAGATTTTAAATTCTTTGCTACATAACCCTTTTAGTCTTAATGTTTCCAAGGGAGAATCTGTGATACATATCTGTGTTAAACAACTCTCACTGACCATAAATTTTTTTGCTTTTATCTAACCTAAATTCTCCATGGTTTAGATTAAGCCTCTGGTGCTTTACTTGGTGCAGAGAATCTATATAAGGGCCCTTTATATACTTAAAAAGAATTTATGAGTCCTTCATTTGACTACCAGTTCAATAACTCAAGTACTTTTAACTTTCCCCTTTAGATCTTATGTCTGAATTTTGTAAGCATTTTAGGGGCACTTTGGTGGGAACTCTTCAAGTGTTTTTTTTTTTTTTTCCATTTTTCTTAGCTGTGAATTGAGCAGACTCAGTGCCAAATATATGGGGGTTAGGATTAACCTATCAACAATTTAGCATTTGCAATATATGATATGGAATCATAGAATTTTTAACTATATTTTATAATCTTCCTACATTTGAGGTTTAACCACAAAAATTTATTATCCAGCTGCATTTCATAACTAAATGCATTTGGAAGCCTAGAAGTCCTAAAGTTCTTAAATGACATTTTTCCTGTATTCCCTAAAACTGGCCTCCTTTTTATTGAGGAAAAAATATATTTTCTTTTATCTTTCTCTTGCCTCTGTTATGTTTATTTCTTTCCCTTTTTGCCTTTGTTTCACATTACTCCTTACTAAAAATGAACTCTTATAATTTAATAACATCTTTAAATCGCCTTTATTAACTTATATTACTACTTATTATTTATCTTATTTATTAATTTTATTACATATCAATATATGTCAAGTTATTTTGGAACTATTAATATATAGAGAAGAGTTAGAATAACATACCTGAAACTGCTATTCATAGAAAATCCTGCTTGCCAGGTTAGTCTTTGACTAGTGTCTGGGACCTTAGATTTGGGAGTGTTCCCCCATTTCCCAACTGAGAAGAATGTTTTGCTATGCCTATGTTGTGTAAACAATGCGTTTTATGCTCCACACCTGCTTTCCTTCAAGGAATCTGGAATTTTAATAAGTACTTGGCAGAAGGTACCTGCTATATCACCAGCTTTATAAAAACTTTGGGCATCAAGTCTCTAATGAGCTTCACTTGAAGAAACATTGCACACATACCCCTGCCTGTTAATTGCTGGAGGGAAAATACTGTCTGTGTAACCCCTCATGGGAGGGAGAAAGCATAAGGAGGCTTGAATATGGATTCTTCTAGATTCTATTTGTGTCTTTTTAAACTGTATATGCTTACTATGGTTTCTGTAATCACTTGTAGCAATGAGTACAACTATATTCTGATTCCCATTAATACCCACAGTGAATCTCCAAATGTAAGATAGTCTTGGGAAATCCTGGCATAGCCATCCTTTATAAAATATTTTCATACCATGAACTCACTGGGTCCTTCCAGCTTCTTCATAAATCCCCATGAAACAGGCGAACTAGGGGCGCCTGGGTGGCTTGGTCGGTTGAGCGTCCGACTTCGGCTCAGGTCACGATCTCGTGGTCCATGAGTTCGAGCCCCGCGTCCGGCTCTGTGCTGACAGCTCAGAGCCTGGAGCCTGTTTCAGATTCTGTGTCTCCCTCTCTCTCTGCCCCTCCCCTGTTCATGCTCTGTCTCTCTCTGTCTCAAAAATAAACGTAAAAAAAAAAAAAAGAAAAAGGCGAACTATATATAATACAATATATTTTTAGATAAAGAAGTAGTCAAAAGTTATTCCATGGTTTGTTGGCCTTATTCTATTTGTACTTAACATTTCTTTGTACTTTTAAGCACAGCTGGACATATGTGATATTGTCAATTTCCTCTTATTTACTTTTTGTTTTCTTACCAACTCCAGTTCTAAATAGCTTGTTCACCAAACCTGGAAACCCTAAGGCACCCAGTGCTGTCCCTCAAACAGAGGCTCCCACCTTCCTTGCAGGTCAAGCTTCCAATGGCTTTGTATCTTTACAATTGCCTCACTTAGTATCAATATTTGTTTATGGTTTTTAATACAATCATGACCCACTCCATGTTACTGAATCTTTCTTTTTTTAAAATATTAGTCAAGACATCCATAGCAAATAATTATCTTTATCAGAACCTAGCAAACAACAGAAGGCCAAAGTCACAACTATAGAGAAGGGAATTTGAGGAAGTGAACAAGTTGATTTCGATTAAATGTTCTGGGATCTGGCTCAACTTAGGGATGACTTCACTCTCTGGATGTCACTTTAGTTTGATCATAAGACAAAATGTTAAGGCCACTCAAAGTAGAAATTTATTCAAAGGTGAAACATGCTCGCTTTTCCCCAATCAACTGAAACTAAACTAATATTTAAACATTCCCTGCTTAGCTCATTAGTCCTTTTCCTGAAGACATGAAACTTCAAATATCAGAATGGTTTTAGGTAAAGCACCTTCATGACTAGCTCGTAAGAGGCAGGCAGATAGCATGGCAGAGGCCTAGGGAATCACATTGGGGCCATGTGTTTTTAGAAATTCATCTGGATGATTTATTCCATCAGTCATAAAAGATATATTCTGGTTGTTTTTCATAACCTTTTGAAGAGCTGGAGTTGTTGGAAGGTGGGTGGAGATGGTTAATAAAGAAGAGATTGGAGTATTGATTAAATTCCCCATGATACAATATTCTATTTGTCTTTGCAGGTTTAATTGACTTAAACAAAGATCTCTCCCTGAAAAGATCAAGGATACATATTCCATATGAGGAGATTGTAGGATCTCTCAATAAAGGATTGAGCTTAGCATGTTTATGCATTACAACTGAATGCCAAGTGTTGGCCTTCATCCACTTAGAGAAAAGGTTTTAAAATATATCAATAAGTAAGAAGAAATTGCTGTATGACATTACAATTGGAGATTCAGTCCCCAGTGGCAAACTTCAGATTCTCCTTAAGGCCAGCATCTTCCATGATCTCTCTAGATGTCACTTCAAATAAGCAACTGCATATTATTCTAAGTTTCATCCTGCTAGTAAGCAATTGATGTTAAGTTCCACTGTTGGTGAGATTCAGAGTCAATTACAAATTTGATTAATATTTACTGAGTTTTCTTATTTTCCAGACCTTGCACTGGCCACTTTTCATATTTACAACATCAAATAGATAATGTTTCAATCTTTTCAGAAACTTTTGTTAGCTAGATTTTCTCCTAGTTCATTTTGAATAAGGTCATACTTCTTTTCCCTATTTTCCTTATATGGTTTAATTAATGAATGTCTCCATTTTTGCTTAAAAAGCAATTGCCTTCTCTTTTAAAAAGTTACTTACTTGTTGATAAAAGCAAAATTCACACAGAAATGGCTTAAAAAATGCCACACTTCAGGCTATCCATATGGGACCTACCCTTGATCTGTGATTAGCAGCTGCAGGTATTACAGACTTCACTGCTTTGAGATCTGCTGTTAGAGTCTGTGAATTGATGAACAGCCTTGGTAACTTCCCCATCTGCCTTTCTAGAATATCTGAATTCTCATGCACTGCTTTTGGTATTGCTTCAGGGTAAACTCACAGTGAATTTGTTTTGATTTGGTTTGGTTTTGATTTTGCATTTTCCTTGCAACTAGCTTATTTCCATTGTTATATGGTAATTTGATATTTTTGTATCATCCCTTTGTCCTATCATAAATATATGCAGCCTAGCAAAGGCATCTTGGAGTAAACTAATGTGCTAGCAAATTGCTGCAGTGTGACATAATGGCAATTTCCTAGACAGAAATTGAAGGGCTAGAAGGGACTCTAAAGATCTAGTACATGGGTTTTCATAGTCAATATTCTGAATAGATGGCTCAGGGTGCATACAGCAAACTGCCATTAGAGCATGCCTGCTTTATTTCAACCAGGGCAGATCTAGCTTTGTTTCTTAACTACTTGAGATTTGTCTAGAAAATTTCATTTCAAAAAGGGATTCTTCAAAGTAATGTACTTTAAAAACTACTAAATCTGGTTCAATCCATTCATTTAGCTTAATGTTACAATGTCGCACATTGGAAACCTGAGCACTGTTAGCTAAGAATGCTTTTTCTGCTTGAAAAGTTATGCTAAAGCATAAAATGACTACAGGGAAAAATTAATGTATTTATGAAATTCAGTGTGAGTAAAGCTAATTGGTTGCCAACCCAAAACCATTACCTTTTCTCCCTGCTTATCAGAACAGGGATATCAAGGATATATATATATATATATATATACATACATACATACACACCCTGTGGCTCAAAGCTCTAACCTAAGTCTAAACAAATCATGATAGTCCATTCTCCTTGCCAGGTCTCCATTAGAACATGGAGAGATACATGGAGATTACTTCGTAATTATGCTTAAGAGTTGTGAAATGAATCTGCTGATGGACTTCTGGGAAAGATTCCCTCTCCTGTAAGATGAGACCAATAGGAAGGGGACTACTTTTTCAGTGGGGCAAAGAGAATTGCGGAGCAGAAAAATGAAGAAAACCTGAGATCCATAAATTAACCAACTATGTGTCTGCCTTACGCCTGGAGAACTTATTATATACAATGAGAAGTTCCTTATTTTAAAAGCCATGCAAGACTTTTTTTTAAATGCACTTGACCAGAGTCATACTGATTGATAGACTGAGATCACTGGGGAAAAGGGTAAAGAATTTTAAGATGAACAGGGAGTCTGCTGTTGGTTAAAATGGCACTATTTTTTAGGTTTATTTATTTATTTTGACAGAGACAGAGAGAGAGAGAGAGAGAGAGAGAGAGAGAGAGAGAGAATCTCAGAGAATCTCAAGCAGGCCCTGTGGTATCAGCGCAGAACCTGATGTGGGGCTCACCCTCACAATACTGCAATCATGACCTGAGCCAAAATCAAGAGTTGGACACTTCACCAACTGAGCAGCTGCATAGCTGTGCTTAGATATTCTTTTTATATCTATTCTCATATATTTGTGAGAGAAGTGTTATTCTCACTTCACAAACCAAGTATCTGAGACTCAAAAAATATTTGATCCTTTTCTAGAGATTTCATGGCTGTCAAATAAAAATTTGAATCTAGGTTTTCTAATTTAGAAGTCATTATGTATATCACAAATATATGCTGCTTAGCCAGTTCAATGCTTAAAACTATTTTACTTTATTTTTATTGATATATAGTTGACATATAACACTGAGTTTTTAAGGTATACAGCATGTTGATTTGATACATTTATATATCACAGTATGATTATCACTGTAGGTGTTACCTAGTACCTCTGTCATGTCACCTAATTATCATTTATTTTTGTGGTGACAACAACTAAGATCTAATCTCTTAGCAACTTTGAAGTTTAAAATACACTATTTTCTTAACTTTTTATTGAAATTCTAGTTAGTTAGCATATAGTGTAGTATTGGTTTCAGGAGTAGATTTTTAGTGATTCATCACTTGCATGTTTATAATATACTATTATTGACTATAATCACTTCTTATGCTGTGCATTAGATCTCCAGAGCTTATTTAATTAATTGCAAGTTTGTACCCTTAATCAGTATCTCTCCAATCTTTCCACACCTCAGCTGCTGTTAACCACCATTCTACTCAATGTTTCTACAAGTTTGCCTTTTTTAGTTTCTACTAAAAAAGTGAGATCATACGGTATTTGTTTTTCTCTGTCTGACTTATCTCACTTAGCAAAATTCTGTCAAGGTCCAGCATGTTACACAAATTGCAGGATTTTCTTCTTTATCATCGCTGAATAATACTCCATTGCCTATATATACCACATCTTTTTCATCCATTCATCTGCTGGCAAACAATTAGTTTGTTTTCATATTCTTCACTGTTGTGAATTGCGCTGTAATGAATGTAGGAGTATGGATTCTGTTTAAATATCTTGTTTTCATTTCCTTTGGATGTATATCCAGGAGTGGGATTGCTGGAGCATATAGGAGTCCTGTTTATAATTTGAATTGAGGAAACACCATACTGTTTTCCGTAGAGGTTGTACCAATTTACATTCTGACCAACAGTGTACAAGTGTTTTCTTTTCTCTGTATCCTTGCCAACACTTGTTAATCTTTTGTCCTGATAATAACTATTCAAACAGGTATGAGGTGATATTCTCTGTAGTTTTAATTTGCATTTCCCTGATGTTTAGTTATGCTGAGCCTCTTTTCATGTACCTGTTAGCCATTTGGAGGTCTTTGGAAAACTATTATGTTCCTCTGCTCATCATTGGATTGTTTGTGATTGAGTTTTAAGAGTTCTTTATATATTTTGAATATTAGCCCCTTATCAAATATATTGTTTGCAAGTATTTGTGTGTATATCGATATCGATATAGGTAAGTGTGTATATAGATATATATTGTGTATATATGTATATTGTGTGTGTGTGTATATATATACACACACACAAACACACACACTAGCAAACATATTTTCCATTCTACCATTTCCATTTTTTGTTTTCATTTTTTAATTCCTTCTGTTACTATGCAGAGTCTTTTTAGTTTCATGTACTTTCACTTGTTGATTTTTGCTTTTGTTGTGCTTTTATGTCATATGAAGAAAATTGTCAAGATCAATGTCAAGGAATCTCTTTCCTTTGTTTTTTTTTAGGAGTTTTAGAGTCTTATATTTATGTCTTTAATCCATTTGAAGTTAATTTTTGTGAGTGCCATAAGACAGGGGTCCACTTGTTTTCTTTTCTTTTTCTTTTTTCTTTTTTTTTCTTTGCATGTGGTTATCCAGTTTTCCCAATAGCATTTATTGAAGAGACTGTCCTTTCCCCCTTGGGTATTCTTAGCTCCCTTGTCAAATATTAGTTGACTGTATATGCAGGGGTTTATTTCCAGACTATTCAGTTCCATTGGTCTGTGTGTCTAAAACTTTTTTATTGTGAAAAAAAGTTTAGACAGGGCATATGTTCTTCACCTCTCCTCAGACCTCACCGCTCCCTCTTTTATCTAGTGTGTTTCATACATTTACCTTTTATTCCTGATACATTTGGAAATTGTGGTCAATGGAATCTGAGCCCTTCCAATACACAAGGATGGTGGTTTTTAAAATTATTATTTTCAAGGAGGGAGTTTATTTTGGTGTTTCATAAGGACAATTTTATCTTTAATGCATTATTTTGAAGAAATATTTTGTATGTTAAATAATTATTAGAGTCAAAAACTGTATTGTAGAAATAGAATCATATTTGTGATATCTCTTAAAGGGGAGAGTGTCTTTTTTTGATTTCAATAATGTGTTTTTGGAAAGAGTGCTATGTTCCAAATATTTCTTTATAATTTTTAAGATATAAAAAATTGTTTTCAATAGTGACAGAATACCCAAGAATAGGTATCACTTAAAATAATCAACAGTCTTTTCAGGTCTATGGCTTATATTTCAAATCTGTTGGAGACGCTATCAAAAGAGTGAGGCATAACAGTTAATATTTACTGAAGACTAATCTGAATGCTGGGCCATAATATGTATAAATGCTATAGTAGGTATATGAATTTTTACATTCACATAGTTATTCACCCTTTGTCGTTTTCAAGTACAGACAACTGAAGATGTTCTTGGGAACAACAAAAAATGAATGTGTCACCTTGACCTGACTTCACATTTGTCCTGTGATGGCAGAATTGCTGTTCTAGTTTCTTGTTAAAAAGAAATACATGGGGGCGCCTGGGTGGCTCAGTCGGTTAAGCGGCCGACTTCGGCTCAGGTCATGATCTCACGGTCCGTAAGTTCGAGCCCCGTGTCGGGCTCTGTGCTGACCGCTCAGAGCCTGGAGCCTGTTTCAGATTCTGTGTCTCCCTCTCTGTCTCTGACCCTCCCCCGTTCATGCTCTGTCTCTCTCTGTCTCAAAAATAAATAAACGTTAAAAAAAAAAAAGAAATACAAATAAGTATCTCCAAATACAGTTAAGACATTACTATTAGCTAACTAAGCCATATTCAATTTTTATGTTAAGAAATATGAAATTCTAATGATTCATCTTAGCCTTTTTTCTGTAGGTACTAATCCCATTGGTAGAGGCAATAAAAAAAAAAAGCAGTTGCTAAGATATTTGACTGTTAGACTACTCATCAGAACAAAGGATGTTTTATGGTATTAAAATTATTGGTGATGACATGGGGTAACATTAAGCTAAAATTTTTAACAATCACCTGAGGACCCCTATCATTGCCCATTCAATGTAGGGAACACAGTGAATAAAACACATACTATGAACCTTTATGGCTAAACAATTTCTTTCAATATTAGGCTGCACTTGCTTAAACTTGACAAGAAAGATATCTTTCTTTATCTGGTGGATTTTTTATAGTCACTGTACTGTCATAGACCTAGTAGTCTGTTAACTCTGAAACTTTGAAAAGCCCTCTAAGCAGAATTCAAGCTAAACTGAGTTTCTTGATGATATTAAGAATTAAATCATTACAATGCATCTAATTAGAGGTGTTTTAAATTATAATTTTATTCACTCACCTCCAAATTTAATACTTAGTCAATAACAAGTGATATCTGGTGTTTTTCACTCTACCCTCACCCCCATATCCCGTTCAGTGTTAACTTCTATAGTTTTTTTAAATTTATTTTCTAGCATATTTTTTAAATGTCTTTCATTTAAATTTCTTTCCTTGTGTATGTTAAATTTCACAGCATAAATGACCATCAGTGTTAGATTCTCACATCTTGTATAACTGCATTAAAGTCTCAAATGCAAGGTCTTGTTAGATGTTCTATCTCATAACCCTATTAATTAATGGTGCAAGAACAATAAAAATGTAATTAAAGGATCATGTTGGTTAAATGAAATTTCATTTCACTTCCTTGTTATAAAGATTTCTGATCTCTAGGTTATATTGTATTCTTCATGTAACATACTAAACATTAAGACATCTTTGATGCATTGGCACAAATGTGAAAATTATACGTATATTGATACTAAACTAGTTTCACTTAGGGATTATGTTTACTGCTTTCAAGTATTCCGTGTTAAGTCATTTTAATTTTTAGCAGCCAGTATGCAATGAACTTAACATATATTGTAAGTAGTAAGAAATTTAAAAGACCAAAGACAAAGAAGCAAATTAAAGGTTCAAAATTAAATTAATCTATAAGTCAAAGATGTAAAATAGAAGTGGTATGAAATAAAAGGGCCCATGATAAAGACTGGGTGTCATAGGAAAAATTTAGTTAGTCACCTTGCCACCTAGAGCAGGCTCCTCAAATTTAGCACCTCTTTTGAGTCCTTCATTTCTATATTCAATTGCTAGCATGCAGCTCAAGAAAGCAGATATTGTTTGTGCCTGCAAACGTATCAAATCCAGGGTGGCTTACATTAACTGGTAACTGGAATTAGCCTTTAAAGGGTGTTTGGTGAGCATGGCATCAGAGGAAAGGGGACTAGTCATTCATTTACAATATTCCCTGAGACAAAATGTTTATAGCTTAGTTGTGGTTTACATGGCAGATGTACAGTAACAAATTCAGAGCAGTATGCTACGTGTTAGAACGTGGCTACATACACATTATAATAGAAGTATGCTCAGAGAGCTATCCCGAAGGTGATGGAAGCTGAGCTGAGTGTTGATGGATGAAAAAAATTCCTCAGGAATGGGGGTTATATTCATTCCAAGAAGTGTGGTAATAGTCACAGTAATAGGAATAATTATCGCTATCTACTGTGCATTTAGTATGGGCCAGGCATTTTATATAATTTGTCTCCTTTAATTTTCACAAAATACTTCTATAGTATGGACACTTTCTCCATTTTAAATTTGTAAGTATAGGTAGGTAAAAAGAAGCATGCACATGTTAGGTGGCTTAAAATCACAAACCTATTAAGAGGAAGAGCTAGGGTAGAGAAAACAGGAAGGACAACACGTAAACAACAACCAGCAATATAGGGAAGTTGCAAGGAATCCAATTGGTCCAGTGTGAATAATTCATTAATTTATTTATACAGTATTTGTTAAATGAGTAACTGGAGATATTGTGGATAACACATGCATTTATGTCCTTAAAAAAACTTATGTTTGTATGGTGACAGACAATAAATAGGTAAAGAAATTAATAAATTTAGATATTGGTACATCCTATGAAGAAAATAAGACAGGGTGATGAAATGGCAAGTAATTGAGAGAGGAATAAACCACAAAAGGAGATATTCAATAGTAACCAAAAGGAATGAATAAGAGATATGAATCTCAACAATCTAATATTAGGTGAAAACAGTAAGCTTTAAAATATAACATGAAGCCTGATACCTATTTAATGAAGTTAAAAACAACTAAAATAATATATATGTATGTGTGCATATATATGCTTTTTATAAATACATGTAGATGCAATGAAATGAAATATAAATGAAAGCAAATGAATGATAACCACAGGGTTCAGGTTAAGAGAAACAGGAGGGTGGGTTGGTAGAAGTTATATATGTAGATTATTGCCAAGGTCCTAGCTTTTGTTTTGTGCAATGGGTTGACAGGTAATTAGTACATTATTTAAAATAACTAATGAAAATAAAGGGACAATGCATGGCTCCAAGATGAGAATGTTTTAGGAACCCAAGATGAAGATTAATATAATTCTGTGTACCTTAGTCCTCAATAAAAAGAGAGACCAATTAGTGGGAACAGATTTCCTGAGGAGGAAAAACCTAAACAAGGAGCCACATCCGGGCTCTGTGGCAGCAACACTCCCAGCAGAGGAAATGGCAAGTGGTGCTGGATGGCGCTTGATGGGTGTGAACAGGTGAGACCTGAGAGGAGTGAGTGTGGGCAAGAAGGGCCACAAACGAGTCTAGACTCTAGGCGTAGACCATGGTGAGGACTCTGAATCTGGCCTTTTCAGTCTCTGCAAAATGGTAAAAGTAAACCTGTGGAGCCCTCAGGTTCATTCAGGGAAGATAGTTTCTGTGTAAGTTTGTGTTTGAAGTAGAGTCTGTTGCTTACTGGGGAGAAAAAAGTGTACAAATGACTGCCTTCGATGTGTGCTAAGTTTCTTGTCATCTGCTTGATTAATTTCCTTTTGGATTTGAGCCCAAGAGTGAAGATTATGATACCCACCCACTGTCCCTTCCAGAAGAATTCTAGGGCCCAGACACAGATTACTCCACAGATTCTAACTTTCCGGGTAATTGTGTCCCATAGAAGCTCTTTTTTTTTTTTTTTTTTTTTTTTTTTTTGAGACAGAGAGAGACGGAGCATGAACGGGGAAAGGTCAGAAAGAGGGAGACACAGAATCTGAAACAGGCTCCAGGCTCTGAGCGGTCAGCACAGAGCCCGATGCGGGGCTCGAACTCACGGACCGCTAGATCATGACCTGAGCCGAAGCCGGCCGCTTAACCAACTGAGCCACCCAGGCGCCCCACCATAGAAGCTCTTAACCCCACAAAGTGCGCAGCAGATTGTAGAGGCACACATACATTCTAGAAGAAAGTCTGATACTAATAGAAGAGTCTGTTATGTCTTCCTTATCTGAGAATTATGTTTGTTTTCTGGTCAGAAAGTGATAGCTACAAAACCAAGCTAGTCAATGCTTAACTACAAAATTCGTAAGAAAAAGCAAAGAGTGTTTCACAATTTTTGGAAACTATAATACCATGAATAAAATGTTAAGGAAATGTTGCTGTCAGAGTCCAAATGCACATATAAAAGTCAGCCCACCTTAGATAAAATCACCAAGATTCAATTTCAGTCTCATTAGTATTGTCCATGTTTTTTGAAGTTCTGTTTTTTTCAATTTTAAGTTCATCTATTTTCCTATAAAATGGAACCCTGGGATGAACAGAGCACAGACCAAATGTTCAAAGATGTACATTCTAGCATAGCACTGCTGGGGCAAGATTTCTTTCTGTTGGTTACCTCACCTGTAAAATGTAGGGGATGGCCTGGAATGATCATGAAGATATCTTATAGCCATTCATGTAAAATTCTATGAAGATAATTTTAAGAATGAAAATATTTCTTTTTCATTTTATAATGAGTACAAAATGATTGCAAAGTTTAGAAGCATCATGCAAATGAAGAAAATTGGCACATCTAGATTTATTTTTTAGCAAGTACAGATGGATTGAAGGTATTTTTAAACTTCCCAACTAAATTGAGCAAATCCAGTGGATTGTAAAATTTCATTCATCTAAGGTTTTGGAAATTTTGTCATTAAAAATATGTCAGCAAAATAAAAAGATACTTTGTCCTACCACATCAGTTTTAAAAAATAAACTCCCAAAATGTATATTTTCAGTGCTAATAAACTTAAAAGAAAGAACTTTTATTTCCTCAGAAAGTGTCAAAATAAATATATCTATGAATTAATTAGAATGTGGATTGTCAATAATGATGAATAACAACTGGAAAGCATACAAAACAAGACATAATAACCCTTGTGGTACATAATAACCCTTCCCCAACAAGAGGTTGAGAGGAGCTCTTAGATAACTCTAAGTCTTAGAACAGCAGTCAGTAAACCATCGTGTGAATGAATGAAATGGATGGATGAGGGCTTGGGATGATGGGGAAAGGGTGTAACTTAAAGTCATCTGCATAGGGCAAGAAGTAGAGTGGGATTCAAACATTCTAAATTTACTTTGAATTCCCAAATGTAACCAGACTTACAAGTGAACAAATTTCTTGTAAGTTTTTCCATAATAAACTGTATTATATATGTCCACATGTGTTTTATAGCCCCCAAGATTCATGTTGTGTGTATTTCAACACAAACTTAAATGAATATCTTGTATTTGCATGTGTTTAAACACGCACATACATATGCAAATGGGAAGCACAAATTCTTCAAAAGGAATATCTCTGAAAATAACAGTTGAGGCACAGAAATTGAATGTATTCCTTAAACTATCAAGATTGCTTCAAGTAAAACACATTAGTTTTTTTTTTTTTGATGAATAAATAAACATGGTTCATCATTTTGTGGCTATCAGGGTAATACTTGTTTGCTGAATTTCAGTTTCTAGTTTTCATTATGCAAGGCATCATATTGTTATTAAGCAAAGTCAGGCCATTCATTCATTTAATATATATTTTTCTAGGTTTGGGAGAGGCACTAGGTAATAAAACAGAGATCCATACCCTTGTGAAACTGATATATTATCAGGGGAAGATAACCAATCAGTAATAAATGTAATAAGTAAATGACAAAGTACATGAGAAATTGAGAAAGGCTATGGAAAGAAAGACACCAGGGATTAAAAGATTATTGTTTTCCACAATCACTGTTTAGTAAGATTTTTGAACATTTTCTCTTTGAATGGTACACCCCATGAAGGCAGGAGCAATATATGTTTTTTTTCTTACAATTCTATCCCTAATCACAGCACAGTACCTGAAATACAGTAGGTATTGATTCATATTTTGGGTTACAAGGAACAAAGGAATAACAGAATATTATGTACTTTATAGTTGTTGATCAAGATACTATTTAGTGTAGTTCTTATGTCAAACCACTTAGTTTCAAAGAATCTTCATAATATATTGAAATATTAAAGTTCAGAGTTTGTTAATGTAGATTATATTTTATTCCATTCTCTTAGTTTTCTCTAGAAGCCCAGAAGCTCAACATAACTTGATCTCCATGTTGTCTTTAGGATAGGTTGATTTTAGAAAAGTTATATGCATATAGTTAATATTCATAATATTAGTCTGATTTGGGGAGTTATGATCTAGAAAAAGCTTCCCCAAAGTTGAAGTCCCAAATTAACAGAAATATTTCATATACATTAAATATATTTATATGCATAAGTATAAATATATTATGACAAATATATTACATTTCTATCCAGACTGCTTTACACATTGTATTTAATTCATCTTTGTTTTATAGAATTTTAAAAATCTACTTTTTCTCCTAAATTATAAACTCCTGGAGGTCAGGGACTGACTCTCAATAATTTGTGTATCTTCAAAGCAAATGGCACACACCTATTAGCTAATAGCACACACTGTTAATAAAGTGATATGAATTGCTAAATGCTTAGAACAATTAGATCATCAGCTGGAGACTAGAAGCCATTCTGTTAAATAGAAATTTCATAATAGTGTTACAGAGAAGCAGGATTTTAATATTTAATTTGTTGCTAAGTTATAGAAGCCAGGGAAGACAAAAATAAATAAGTAAAAGACTGGATTCATTTTGCTGTTTATACACTGTCATCTTTTGCTGTTTTCATTGGGTCTATTCAGAGTTGAACCATTAAGGAAATAATAAAGGCTCATAAGTATGTGCTCTCAATTGTTTCGTCTCCTGAAAGCTTTGGAAATAAGTATTAGTATTTTCATTACTGTTAAATACTTATTATCATTATGATGATAATAAATCTACATGTTTTGATTTCCTTCAAACTATTCAGTAAACTTAACATTTTGAAACATACTTGGTTCCTCTTCTAAAGAAAAAATGTTTTTTGATGTGAAAGAATAATCCTTTTCCTCCTTTGTGGAAAAATTTATATCTGTTCTGTCATCCTGCAGTGGTTGTGTTTCTCTCTTTTCATTTATCAACTTTATTCAAATCAGTCATTCATAATCCAATCACAACAATCTTTTAAACAACATTAATACCTGGCAGGTAAGATACAGAAGATTTATTATACACTAATGTAGAATATAGAGATATTAACGAAGGTGATGTCAAATATATATCTTGAAAAGAAATTCACCATTACAGAAAACTTTGGAAATAGGAAAATAATACATATGATTGTAGTGCAGAGTTTTGTACAGTCTGTTTTCCCTCTTTTCTATTATTAGGTCTTATTTAATTTTACCCATCAAATAATCATTGCCAAATCTTCACTTCTTTTCTACTATAAACATATATTTTAAAATCAGATTTTCTCATATAATAAATGTAAAGAGCTTCTGTATTCTACTTAGGAAAAACTTGTGAAAATATGAACTTTGAGCAGTTGTTTGATACAGCATTTTATCTTTTCAAGGAAAATAAATTAGTATTATGAGTTGAATTTAATTTAAAGGGGTGTAGTTTGGTCCTGGGGCAGATTGTGTATAAGTGAAATAGCCAATTGTCTAAATGGTACGATGTGAAGCAAGCTACAAAACGTCTCTTGCCTAAATTATTTCCTACCTGTCACATTGCCAGAGATACCCAACAACAGAATTTCATTCATTAGTAATGCAATGTATGTACATACGCTTTGCTAAATTGTTAAGTATTCCTAGACCAGGGATCACCTAAAGTAGTCTGGACCCTAAGGGGATTTAGTCTCCTAGATAATGTTTTCTAAACCAATAATTGAAAAGGAGTGAGAATTAGGGCAGTTTAAACTTTAAAAGGAAGGATGAAAGAAACCTATGAAGTAGAAAATATTGTTAAGCAGTGATTTTAAAATGCTTCAGTGGAGGGATATTGGCAGCTAGAGGGCAACATGAAAACATGGCCACATGAGGTGGAGTCCGCAGATCCTGTGGGCATGCTACAAAGGTGGGCCTGGACAGCTAGAGCAGCTTTCCTCAACATTCTGCACAAAAGTGGTCTTTGTCCTGATAACTCTCATTCATGCTCTTCATGCTGTTGTAGACATTTTCTTGTTTATCCAATTTTACTTATGTCTATTCCATCACACCACTCTACTTCTCTATGAATGTAAACATTGAGTAACTAACCAGGACTTGGACAATCGTGTCCTCAATTTTAAATGAAAGAAATGGTAAAAAATATAGCATTAGCCAGTTACTACGAAAAGTTATTAGCAGATGAAAATCACATACAGAACACAGAAGCCCTATCTTTGATCATTGATATTCTCAAGCTGTAAAAGTATTTAGAGTTACCATGCTCTGAAAAAATCCTAGAAATATGGGCCCTAATTGCCATCGAAGTCACCACAATAGTATGGGGTATAGGGAAGATGTTTCAAGTTAGGATTGTTTATGGTTCCATAGATTCTCCATTTTGGAGAAGATAGTAGTAAAGTTAATTTTGCTAGGAATGATTTCATATTCTGTTTAAAGGGGAAAAAAGTATTAGTAAAAAGAAATGTAATCTAAGACAAAGTAATGTATCTTTTATTTTCAGATGTAGACACTCAAAATTGATCTTTCTTTGTGTTTGATTTCCTTAACTTGAAAACTCAACTTTCAAGGTGTTCTTATCCCTTATATTGATTGCCGTTCAGTTACATAAAAATATTTAATTGAGCTTTCTGTAATTTTGGCATCTCACCATTCCCAAAGCTAAATACATGACCAATTGTAATTTCTAAGTATTTCCGTTTTACCATTTTGCATATGAATCTCTTCACATAATTGTTCTTTTAGTTAACCCTGAAAATGATGCATCAAAAACCACCCTAGTAAAAGTCAGTAACTTAAAACAACATTTATTCTTATGAATCTATGGTTAGCTAAGGATCTGGTGTGGTGATACATATGGGCATGATTGGGAAGCTGTGCTTTGAGCGTCAGGTCTGTCTGGGATGCACTGAGGCTGTTTTGTTTTTGTGCAATTTGTTCTGAGGTTCAGGTGATGGGATAACAGCATTAGCATTGAAAATTCTTACCATGGCTATGGTGCAGCCCATGAGGGAGAGCAAAAACCTCATGATGCCCCTTAAGGCCTGGACAGAAATAATACATTGTTATTCTAAATGGCAAAGCAAATTATATGGTCAAGCTGAAAGCCAAGTAGTAGGGAAATATCTTTTTCCTACAGAGAGGCATGACAAAAGTTTGTACAAAGGGATCAATAATTTCGGCTAGTAATTCAATTTACCATATTATATTCATGAATCATTATATTATGATTTTTATGTAATATTCCATCAAATACTCAGTCCATAATTTTATATAACTCTTTCTAACTACTTGGATGTTTATATGGATTTTGGCTTGTTGTATTACTTACATAATATATCAATGAACATATTTGTGCATTTAGTGTTGTTGGTTTTTTTTTTTTTTTTTTTTTGTTATATTCTTTCATTAACATACTTTCCCAGAAGATGGATTATTTGATTGAAGTGAGTGGAAAAATGTATCACTCTTGAGAGTCACTGCAATATCGTCAGCTATGAATAAGGGACACCTTTTCATCCCAATTATACTGGCTTGGGAAATCTCTAATTCTTGGTGGTTGTTGTTGCTGTTAAAAAAAGAATGAATTAGCACCTCTTTGTCTTTGGTATTCCACTGATGTGAAAAAGTTGAACACATTTTTTAAATGTATTTTTGAGTTGTAAATACCTGCTTTTGAATTGCCTGTTTGTATCTTTTACTCAGTGAACTATTAACAATAACAACTTGAATATAAGATATTTTCCACAAGTACCTCAAACTAAACTCCCATCTAATTATCAATTTATCATTTCCTTTCCCAAACTGGCTAGTCTCATCTATCCCAAAGTTCAGAATTTATTCAGAAACATGGAATTTGTTTTTCAGTCTTCTTTTTCACCCACATATGAGAACTATGAAATTGTTACTGATCCTATTTCAAATCTACTCATTCTTCCTTCCCCCTGCACTAGCCTAGCTCAGACTAGCCATCCCCAGGCTATTGCAATACCCTTGTTACTGTTCTTTTGGCCTCTAGTTTGACCCAATCCTTTCTCAACATTGCTTCCAGAAATTCTCTACTAACATGAAAATTACAACATACCACTTACAATGGACATTACATCTGAATTACCCATAACACCTTAGAAAAGACATTGAGATCTTTGCGAAAGTCTTCCTGTGTGTCTGCTCTATCTTATGTCTGTGTGCCCTTGCCCCATTTGTGCTTGTGTACTCTGGAGACACAGAACTACTTTTAGTTGGTTACTCGTTATTACCACTTTCTCACACGTCCCTGTCCTGCAGACACTGGGCATCTTCCCATGTCACCCACACCCCAGTCCTTGTGCCAATGCTGCTCATTCTATAAGCTTCAGACTAAAGCCTTTCCTAATTCCCCCTAGCAGATTCCATACTCTTTTTATGTTCCCATTCAGTTTATAAATATCTTCATTATAGTGCCTTATCCTGTGGTCATTCATCTATATGTCTTTCTCTTTATTTGGATAATGTTTGCCTTGTGCTCAGAGACCAGGTCTTTTCATTTTTATATATCTAGCTTTTAGCACAAGGTCTGCCACAGAATGGATAATCATTAAATGGTCTCCAAATTAGAAAATAAGTGAATAATAACTAAATAAATAAATGAAAAAAAAATTATTGTGTCTAAATAATGATACATTTATTCTGAGTGACAGACAAATAATGGTATGAGAAGGTTTTAGGAAAAGTTCAAGTCATATTATATGAATTTTATCTTATAGCATCTACAAATAAATAATTCTGAAAGTTAGGTTTGTTACTTTCAAACTTAATGGAAAGTTGAGAAAAATAGTATTTTAAAAATATTACCTTTAGAAATTTAAAACTTTATCACTTATTTATTTTAAAGCAGACATTTTATAAACATATTTGGGATTTTTTTTAATTAAAGACAAGAGCTATATTCTCCCCGTCTTTCTGCTCTTCTTTGTGGCCTTACTTCCCTACTTGTCTACAAGATATCTGAGCACATGATTCCTCACATAATTTGTCCTCAGTGTGGGCCTGTGGAATAAGTATTTAAAAACATATTCAATGTTTCTTTTTGTAAATAGTTAGATATTTAAGTTAATGTAAATATATAATTTAGTTTTGGTGTACTTATTGCAAGAAAAATGTCTGAATTGCCATTGTTTTAAAAATTTTTTTTTCAACGTTTTTTATTTATTTTTGGGACAGAGAGAGACAGAGCATGAACGGGGGAGGGGCAGAGAGAGAGGGAGACACAGAATCGGAAACAGGCTCCAGGCTCCGAGCCATCAGCCCAGAGCCTGACGCGGAGCTCGAACTCACGGACCGCGAGATCGTGACCTGGCTGAAGTCGGACGCTTAACCGACTGCGCCACCCAGGCGCCCCTTTTTAAAAATTTTTTTTCAACGTTTTTTATTTATTTTTGGGACAGAGAGAGATAGAGCATGAACGGGGGCCATTGTTTTTAAAAGTCAGACATATTATCCTTTATTGAATGAGAGATTATCTTTATTTCATGCCCATCTCAGAGTAGTTTTAAAAAAGTAGATAAGCGTTTCATGATGTGGGGACCATTGTTAATTGGTATTTTCATGTACTGCAACGCCTTTCTGCTCTGATCACTACAGTCATCTAAGCAACAAATACTAGTAATTCAAAATTGATCTGAGACATCTTGTGGTGTATGGAGATTGCTTGAGAAGATGGCTCTCCTCTATTCTCAGCATACCCTATTTTAGGTTTTACCACATTGTATTTAATGAGTATGTGTGAATAAGGCACTGAACAGAATACCTAGCATATAAAAACAGTATATATTTATCAAGATCTCA
The DNA here is from genome assembly GCF_018350195.1 of Panthera tigris. Classification (NCBI taxonomy): domain Eukaryota; kingdom Metazoa; phylum Chordata; class Mammalia; order Carnivora; family Felidae; genus Panthera; species Panthera tigris. The sequence goes on along the minus strand of NC_056667.1, from coordinate 194,955,593 downwards.
ATTTTCATTTGATTATGATATAAAGAATTTTACCAGCAGAACAACCAACTGTTATATGGCATTATTTAATGGACGAAATGGGATGAGATAAAAAAGATGTCATGTCATCTTTATTAGTTAAAATGCAGACTCAACTGAGAAATAATGAACCACATTTTTTTTTCCTCTTATATAACAGCCTAAAGACATTCAGCCTACCAGTTCCTATAGCTGACACACATTTACATAATTTGGGGGAGGCCAATTATTTCCATTTTGTGGCACCAACCCGTTGGATGTTGCTGTCATACGTATAGTTGAAAATCGCTCTCAATCATGTGCTCTTGAGGAAGAGGGAAAGGGGAAAAATAAGGAGACAAAATCCAGGTTTAGCACATCTTGCTTCTGCTGACATCATCACATTGGTCAGGACTTTGTCATGTGGCCACTCTTAGCTTCAGGGAACACTGAGAAATTTCATCCTTATTTTGATGACTATGTGGCCATAAATCTCCATTACTGTGGAAGAAAGTGAAGGAAAGAATTTGAGGAGACAGAGAGCAATCTCTGTCATAGCATTAAGAGGTGAAGAGTAAATTTATGATACCTGTCCCAAGTTTGTTCTGGAAAATAAAAACTATCTATTTTTGCATGGTTTATATATATGTGTACATTTTCTATTTGGTATTTGGTAGAATAATAATCAGATATATTGCAATTGTACCTAAGAGAAATTGACTGAATATACTAGGATTGCTCACCTTGTCAACCACTCCCCCTCCTTTAACAAGAAAGTACTCTATTCTGTTGAGGCTCCAAATTTGAGAGTTTCTTCCTGTCTTGGGGATTTCCTAAATTTATAGGAGTATCTGAAATGTCAGTATCAGTTCAGTTCTCAGGACTCGAACTCTTTGAAGTCTCTGAGATAGATGCTAGGCAGGCCTAGGTTTTCATGTTTGTTTAAAAGAAATGATCAGCAATAAGAATTCCCCCTGTAACTTTGTGAGATGGACTTTTCAAAGGAAGATCCAGGCACTATAACCAAACAAGGAAAGTACACTCTCACATTAAAACAATCTACAATTATCTAGGCAGGCTGAGTGTAATTACTTAGTTGGATTCAAGCCAGGACATTGAGGCAAATACTGCTACTTTCTCTGAAAGGTACCTTGGGATTTTTAATGGCCACTTATGGTCAAGTCTGGAGTTTTGCATCTCATCTAGAAAATAGTACCTCTGGGAGCATAATGTTTCCAGCTCCACTACTTGCTAACTACTGACAATGTTTCTACAAATAGGGGAAGTAAGTGTTAAATACTGATCACAAGAGTTTGTTCTGTTAATTCATTTCTTGGTTATTTGTTCAGGAGAGTTCTGTGTGTTTATAGGTGTTTTATGCTTGTTATGGGTGATGGTTGAATGGTATAGTAAAACAATTCTGTTTAAAATTAGTTGAGATGTGCAGTTGTGTTTTTTCAGTATCACTGACATGTTTGATAACTTTAAAAAAGCTATTATTTTTTGTAGAAAATGATGTCAATGTTTTATCATAAACAATACACATTAAGATATATGTATATAATAACAGTATTTTATTAACAGGTAGAATTTTTAGATTTTTATAGCATTATATACCATTAACAAAAAAAACAGAACTTTAGTTGTATGCTACATGTAACGAATTAAACATTTGTTTGGATAAAATTTGTCATGATAATGGAGTCTTTCAAAAATGGAATTTTTGAAGAGTTGAAATTCCTAAAGGGAAAAAATTATTTTAGCGTTGTTACTATTTCTTAACATTTTTGACAGTCTCTAGAAATTTGATAGATTTCTTTCTACCTTACTTTCTTGATCTTTTCAAACTGCTGAAGTTTTTGGCAAAACAAGGAAACATAACCCTGAGGAAAGTCAAACACTTTTCTTCCTATAGGAAAGTTATATTTATGAAAATATATTTTTTATTGTAAAAATATTTTCATAACTATAACACTATATTTTTTAAGTTGTATGTCAAACCTAGTTAATAGATGCACTGCTATTATTCTATTTGATTGTCACAATAACTTTTAAAAAGTTGTTTTTCTTTGCCATAAATTTGCTTTTCTTTGAAATTTAAAAGTACTTAAATTTGACCTTGACTTTTCCACTTGTGAAGACCATGCATATAGAGAATATTTTACACTTTTTTAAATGAATAGGATCACCATACTATTTATGGTGGGAGGAACAAGAGGCACTATTTATAATTACTCTGAGGGGCAAACATGTATCAACTGACCCTAGAAATCAGGTGGATGACCACACTACCTGTGGTGTGTTCAGTCACAGTTTGATTTCTGCATTCATGTGTGTGGATATACAATTGAATAAAGTCAGATGATACAGTGACTATGACCATAAGCTCTAAATGCTGCCTGTCATTATATTCTGACACAATAATGCTGGAACATAATTGAGAAACTTTTAGGATGATTTGCTCATTTATTAAATCAGATATTATAGACATCCAACTCAAAGACTATGATTCACTGGGGGAGTGGGTTTCTACCTCTTGTGAAATCTTTACATTAATACCTCTATATTATTCTACTTATTTTCTGTGAAATTTCCTATAATTTTGAAGATTTAATTTTAACATCTTACCTGAATATTCTGCATCTGTTATGTATATGATGTAATTATAGGCTACATATTAGTATACTTATAGTAATTATATATACACATACAAACATCTCATCGTTTAACAGTAATTATGATGTCTCCATAAACATCATCTCATGTATCCTTATGTAGCACTGAGTAGCAACACTATACACTTTTTCTGATGACTACAGTGAAGCTCAGAGTTTTACCAACATTATCTGGATGATAAGTAGGGTATTTTGTTCCAGCATTAGATGTATGTATTATTATGTATTATGAATGTATTTTAAACCATTTGCATTCAAACTGTATTTAGACTTCTGTATTCTTGATTTTTTTTTTTTGGCTCATGTATTCATGAAGTTATTTGTATATTTTAAAACTCTTTAAAAATATGTTTATAATTGCTGCATAGTATTTAGCATATGTATGCCCCATATTTTATTAATTAGCCCACTAATGCTGGACTTTTTGCAAATTTTTATTTTAAATTTATATATAAACCTCTTAAAATATTCATTTATATGATTTTTGTCTAATTCTCTGATGAAAAGAGAGTGGCCAATCTATTGTTCTTGATGCTTATTGACAAATTAATTTTGAGAGTAGTTTTAACATTACTATTTTTAAAATCAGATTTTCTAAAAAGTTAGGAGACTCAAGTGGCAAGTTTCTCAGAGGAATTATGGAGACTATGTCACTGTCCCTTCCTGAAGGGCTAAGTCAATTAACTTTTACAGTTTTATAATAGGGACAGATTTCAGTTTTAGAATAGGGACAGTACTATAGTATTGACAGTACTATATATATATAGATATATATAGATATATATATAGATATATGTGTGTGTGTGTGTGTGTGTGTGTGTGTGTTTAAATATTGATGTGTTAAAAAGCATTCATTGAATGCAAAAATATATGGGATAACATCTATGTGTGTTAAGCACAAAGAATTTCCTTGAAAAAAAGACAACATATGAAATAGAATATTGACTATTTCCTGTGACAATGATGTAAGCAAAGAAGGTACCATAGAACTAACTGATTCCTGTTAGATTTCTTTCTTTTCATTTTGTACCTCCCAAGCTTTAGTATTTCAGAGGTTTCAAAGCAATCACAGTATTCCAACTCAAGAGCCACGTGTCACTATGATAGTTGACAACATATTACCCTGGCCTCAGAGACTTCCTTATACATGGCCAATCCTGAACTGTTTCACTTTTTTTCTCTATTTATTTTAAAGACAAATAATAACAATAGAGAGTCCAGAAATAAACACATATACATATAATTAACCAATTTATGACAAAGGAGCCAAATATACGATGGGAAAATGGCAGTGTCTTCAGTACATTGTGTTGGAAAAACTGGATAGCCACATGCAAAAGAAACTGGAGACTATCTTATACAATACACAAAAATTAACTCAAAATGGATTAAAGACTTTAATATAATACCTGAAACCATAAAACTCTTAGAAGAAAACATAGGTGGTAAGTTCCTTGACATTGGTCTTGGCAATGATTTTTTTCTTATCTGATACCAACAGCAAAGTTAATAAAAATAAAAATTAACTGGCGAAACTACATCAGACTAAAAGCCTCTTCACAGGAAAGGAAGTTATCAACAAACTGTAAAGGCATCCTGCTGAATGGGAGAAAATATTTTCAAATTATGTATCTGATAAGGGATTAATATCCAAAATATATAAATAATTTATACAACCCAGTAGCAAAATAAATAAATACATAAATAAATAAATAAGCCCTGATTGAAAAATAGGCAGAAAATCTGAATAGACATTTTTTTTTTTCCCAAAGAAGATGTAACAGATAGCCAACAAGTACATGAAAAATTGCGGTACATCACTAATCACCAGGAAAATGTGAATCAAAACCACAATGAGATATCAACTCAAACCTGTTAGAATGCCTATTATCAAAAAGATAAGAAATCAGTGTTACCAAGGATGTAAAGAAAAGTGGACCTTTATGCACTGTTTGAGGGAATGTAAATTGGAGCAGCCACTATGAAAATGTACGGAGGTTCCTCAAAAAAATTATGATCTATATGATCTTAATTATATATGGAATCTAAAGCAAAACTAAGCGAACAAAAAAACCAAGCTCATAGATACAGAGAACAGATTGTTGGTTGCCAGAGGTGGGAGTGGGTAAAAGGGGGAAGGGGGTTGTATGGTACAAACTTCCATTTATGAAATAAATAAGTCATGGTGATGTAATGTACAGAATGGTGGATATAGTTAATAATACTATATTGCACACTTGGAAGTTGCTAAAACAATAGATCTTAAAATTCTCATCACAAGAAAAAAATGTTGTAAGCATATATTGTGACTAGATGTTAACCTCATATTTTTGTGCTGGTCATTTCACAATATACACAAATAGTGAATCATATGTTATATACCTGAAACTAATATTAAATGTCAACCACATTATAATATTATATTAATTATATTATATCATATCATATTATGTTATGTCAGTTATGCATCAATTTAAAAATTAATATCTTCACCTGGTTAACATAAGCAACCTCTGCTTTACTTAATGTCTAGCCCCTTAAAGCTGTTTCTTCTGATGGTTATCAATGTAGGTCTTGAATATGTTTTTTTCTTGTTTCATCCATCTTACACATTATCTATTAAAGAGAATATATCATCAACCTTGACAATTTTGTTCTTTAACTATAAAAGATACTATATCCCTTTGTTTAAAAATTGAAAATCAATATAGAGTATGTTATCATAATTTTTGAAAGATCATTTGTGACAGAGGCAAAAAGAAAGAACTTTATATTTATTTTCTTGTGCAGTCTTTTGTTTGTAGTGATGTTTTCGCTTGACTTCCATTTTCTTTCAGTATTTGTTTTTAGTATAGTCCAGTGTCAGTTCCCTTTCTTTCTGAAGACCAGTCTCCTTAGACTTGCTGTGTTATTTCACCAAATCTATATTAGTTTGTCCAGGTCTGCTACATGCTGTTACTTTAATCACTTTCTGCATCATATATTTTCTATTTTGTTGCTTTCTCCCTTATTATCTTGAAGAATATCTTCATTCATGTTCCTAAAAAAAAAAAGAAAGAAAGAAAATATGAAGGGTAAATTTACTAGGTAAATTTACTGTATCTAAAAATGTATCTTTTTTTTTTAAGTTTATTTAATTATTTTGAGAAAGACAGCATCAGCAGGGAAAGCATAGTGGGGAAGGAGAGAGAGTCCCAAGCAGGTGCTACACTGTCAGCACAGAGCCCTATGTGGGACTCAGATTCTTGAAAACCATGAGATTTTGACCAGAGCAGAAACCAAGAGTCAGATGCTTGACTGCCTGAGCTTCCCAGGTGCCCCTAAAAACGTATATTGTATGCTAATAATTTATTGATGCTGTTGAATGATTGGTTTAGAATGCTAAGCTAAAAATAATTTTACTTAGTATTTGAAATATACTTTTTAAGATAGAGTGCCCCTGTTGAGAAGTGTAATATTATTTTCCTATTTCTTCGATAATTCTCTATGTGGTTTTGGTTCTCTTTCTGGAAACTTTCCTATTGACCTTGGATATATCCTTTATGTCTTTCTTTCATTTTTCTTTCTGTGTTTCCTCTAATTTCTGGAAGAGTTTTATGCTCAATTTTATGCTTCAACATTTCTATTATTTTTTATTGGAAATGATATCTTTAATTTTTAAGAACATGTGTTCTTTCATTGGTTGTTCCTTCTTATAGGACTTTCTTTTTAGTTCCCACAGATTTTCCCCTAAATGATCTGAAGATATTAACAACACATTTTTTAAAGTTTTTTAAAATGTTTATTTATTTTTAAGAGAAACAGAGACAGAATGTGAGTGGGGGAGGGGCAGAGAGAGAGAGGGAGACACAGAATCCAAAGCAGGATCCAGGCTCTGAGCTGTCAGCACTGAGCCCCATGTGGGGCTCAAACTCATGAACCACGAGATCATGACCTGAGCCAAAGTCTGACATTTAACTGACTGAGCCACGCAGGTGCCACTAACAATATAATTTTTGAAGCTCCACTACTTATGTTTATTTGAAATTGGCTTCACCACTTAAAAAATCTTGGCCATTAATATTATAAAGATTATATTTTGGTTTTGAAAAGATTACACTGATAGACTGTGGTAAATTTATTGGTCAGAAACAAAAGAATAAGCAAAGAGACATAGTGCAATTATCTAGCCAAGAGTTTGGAAAAGGGGCCATCCATCTCTTGAAAGACAAAGGACAAATCATATATGTTGTAAATGGTATATGTTGGCAAAGTATTTTAAATGAATACTTCTCTCTTTACTCTCTTTATATTTGTCTATCATCATAGTCTCTATACATATTTTCTTTCTTTGACTTTAAATGCTCTTTGCTTTCTCCAGAAACTACAGTTAACCTCAGGTATTTCCTTAGATCTTTGTCATAACTTTTCTCTGTAATCATATCTGAAAAAAAAAATGGCCTTAGAGATCACAGACGCATGGCAGATAAAGGCTGACTAGAATCCTTTTGAAATGGCTCTACCCTCTGCTCAGAGGTAGAGGGAACACTCACTATTGGGAAGAAGAGTTGATGCAGAAGGACTCTCTACAGCCATATCCCATCAAAATGGACATGAGAGGGAAACTATAGCATGAAAGCAAAACAAAACAAAAACCTGAGATATGGATCTAGTGGAAAGAGCCCAAGCCTCCTAAAATTTCTGTCGTCCTAAGTATAGAGAAGAAATCAGTGTGTGGTTCCCAGAAGTCTTCAGGTAACCCTGACATTTTGGGGGAGCAGAAGTAAAAACAACTGGCAGCTAAAATGTTGCCTTCAGCCTACCTCTGGCTGAGAGTATCCTACTTGTCTGATGTCAGTGCTTGAAATTTCTTTCTTTTGAGACTGATTAATGGAATAAATTCTTTGGAATTTTTTGGCCTTTTGATTTCAGTGGTGGTAGGATCTGAACATCTCTCAATTCATTTCTTCCCAAAGAACAAGTGCATATTATGTAGAAATCAATATAATTTTTTAGCAGAACCTAATTCAGAATTATGAAATATACAGGTTGAAACTTCTTTCCTCCTTTCCACCTGTACTCTCCAAGGATCAAGTATCTATCCTCACCTTATTGACTGATTCAGGACCAACAAAGTCTGGGAGTATATTCCTGACTGCAACTATTTTTTTTTTCTATTTTTGCTCCCTTTATCTAAATTATAATTTAACTTTCCATTATCCTTTTTCCTTAGTTTTCTTTGTGCTATTAAGTTAATCCTATAAATAAGCCTGTGCTAATATAACAGCCAGTTACTGAACTTCATCTTTCAGGTGACATATAAGCCTTCGCCTATTTGAAATTCACATGTGGTTTCAGCGGTGGGAGTGTGATGTGATGTAGTGATATTTCAGCAGCACACATCTCAAACCTTCATAACATACATAGCAGAGGCTTCTTCCACCTCCATTACAACAAATGGGGATCACAAACAGAATGAAAAGGAGGTATAGAATCCATTGCATTCTAGACTCCGTTCTTCACATAAGTATAGGAAATTTTGCACTTTTCTTTCCTCTTTCATGAGTTATATATGTAACTTCCTCACTTTCCCTTTCCATTCTATATCAGTAGGTAGAGGAGCTAATAAGACTTGATGGATGAGATCTTATCTCAGTATGGTTATTGATATAATTATTGAGGAATCCCCAGATTTATTTACTTAATACACCAGATGCATGGGGCGTCTGGGTGGCTCCGTCAGTTAAGCATGAGACTCTGGATTTCAGTTCAGCTCATGATCCATGGTCCTGAGATTGAGCCCTGCGTAGGGCTCTATGCTGGTCATAGAGCCTGTTTAATATTTCTTTCTCTCCCCCTGCTCCACCCCTGTTAGTGCACATGTCCACACCCTCTTTCGCTGTCACAAATTAATTAATTAATTAATTTAAAAAAATAGATGCAGTAAACTACTAGCTTTGCTTTGCATAGAGAATGTTTAAAAATTGGGGCACTTCCCAATAAATTCTGAATCTGGGCCCCTGTAAACAAAACTGAGCTCCAGCAGCCCGAGCCCTGATGTCACATAGTCTGTTGGTAACGTTCCTGTTGAGCTGGGCAGCCACTGCTCCTTTGTCTGCAACAAGTTTGCTCTCCATTGTGTCACACTTCCAACCCACTCTCCTTCACCTTATGCTTTTAAGACAAACCCCTAGAAGATGTTTGAATTTAAGTCAGCATTTTGTTTTTAGCATTTAATTTTCAATTAGGGCATTTAAAAGAGGAGGTGCTATAGAATTCATTATTGTCTAGACTGTTTAGCAATAACTTAATATAAGCTACATACATAAAAGTACAGGACATTTGTGATCCTTGCTTTTCACAATATTTTTGCCCATCTACTTTTTCAAAAATAGTCTTTTTAAAAATCTTTTCAATGAGTGAGGATGTACTTCGAATTGACTTCTCTTTACTTCTGAAATTTTGGTTTACATAAAAAATTTAATGGGATACATTTTTCTATTATTAATATGCATATGCCACCTGTCAGCTGAATAGATCCAAAATTGCTTTTTAACAAAATTGAGTGAATAAATGGATAAAATGTATAAATAAATGAACTTCTACACTTTAGGATGTCTACATTGTGTGGAAGGATTTTCCTTGAAAATGTGCCAACTTTTTTTTTTAACTTTTGGATCACATCTTATTATCCTAGCTGTAATTAGAAATCTTGTGAAATTAAGAACCATTAAATTCAATGAGTTTTCAGCATCGGAAATTTGCCCAGAGGCACCCTGCCGATGGGACTGCCTAGGTTTGGGTTTTCATAGAGTTCTCCCTCCTCTCCTCCTATTGATTCTAAAAGGGAGCGTCTCTTCCACTTAGCTAATTAATTACACCTGCCAAAAAGCAGATGGTTCTGCAGGCTTTGAAGCATGGAAATAGCTAGGTGCATATCAGCTAGCTTAACTCCCTTCAGTTGGAATTTAGATTATGACTCTTGAAACTGCAAAGAAAATAAAGTATTACATAATTACAAAAAATATTTAAATGTTTTTATTTAAAAAAATATATACTTTAAGGTATAAGCTGTCCTTTTTAAAAAATCAACACAAACACACTTTTAAAATAATTATGTTTATCATCTAGTTTGGAACAATGCTTGCCAGATGTTGCCATCTAATTGTTCTGAGCTCTGAAATAAAATGAAACTAGAGGAGCAGGGCCATTTAGAAAATTGTTAAAAACAGTTCTCAAAATATTACAGCTTTTTAGTAAATAATGTTCTTGTGTTGTTGTTTAATGATAAGAAAACATATATATATAACAATGGTAAAAGTAAAAATGAGGGCATTTAGTGATACTCCTACTAATATCCCCACTTGTATTCCACATTTTTATGCTAGTCTGGTTAGTCTTCTTTATTTTTCTTCCCCCTGTATTTCAAACGAGGTAGCTTTAAATAAAGATTATCACTGGAGCTTAATTTTCTATGTAAAATTCTTTCAGATATGACATAGTTATATAAATACATCCTACAAAAAAGTAAATTGGGCATAGAATATGAATGCACACAAGATAATCTATGAAATATTCTCTTTAGTAAGGTCATATTAAATTATCTCCTTTAAATCTTTCTGAATTCAAAATTATTTAGTTTCATAAAATTTCTAAAAATATTGTCTTTAATTCTACTTTATGTGTGAAAAGTTTTAGTTTAGGACTTTATACTTTGAAAGATGATGTCATTAAAATTGAACATATTTTTTGTTAGAGGTTGAATAAAAATAAAAGTTCTTCTACATACAATATGTTATTACTTGCTTTCTCAATACATTTCTATAATTAATGTAAATAAAATTAATATTCCAAACTCCCAAATAAAATCACCTCCCTCCTTTTCCACTATTTTTTTCTTTTTCACTATTTTCAATAAAAGCAATCTGATAGATATGTCTAAAGATGGATATATTATTTCATATTAAAAAGGATATTTTTTAAATTTTTTTTTGTTTTTTTTATTTTGAGAGAGAGGCAGTGCAAGTCGGGGAGGGGCAAAGAGAAAGGGAAAGAAAGAATCCCAAGCAGGCTGTGGAGCTCAAATTCATGAAACGCAAGATCATGACCTGAGCCAAAACCAGGAGTTGGACACTTAACCTACTGAGCCACCCAGGCACCCCAGAGGATGATTTTTTAGAATGTATGCCTTAAGAAGATACCTCAATCTTCTTGTACTATTGAGGGGTGTGCAATTTAATTCATTAAGTTTGCCTACAGAAAGGATTTGTGATAAAGCTATATTTAACCATATGTTTTAATTTTGAATTCATTTCTTTTCTACCATATGAGCTTTACTTCATTTGCCTTTAAAATTAACAGGATATTAAAGTTAATGTTAAAATAAACTTTCATTGATTTGACTTCACTAATTTGAATGCTTTGTTCTTTTGCTCTCTTTGTATTAATTGTTCAACAGCAATAGGTAAAAACAAAACAAAACAAAACAAAACAAAAAAAAACACAGCATTATAAGGATATTGCAGATTTGGCTAAGAGACCCAAATGGCCTACACATTTAAATTATCCATTTTCATATTTCAGAAATGCAGTTGCAAAGCACATAAAGGCAGATTCTACTCAGGCTATGATTTTGGGTAAGGTAATTAAAAATCATTGTGCCCTATTCATTAAAACAGAACTTCCAAGGACTAAGCATAGATAATGTTCCCATAGTACTTGAAAATATTAAAGTTGCCTTTCTTTCTTTTTTTTTAATTCAGTCTTTTTACTCATTTGCAGGGCTTTTCCTTAAGTAGGCTGAATTCTTGAAGTTTTATCGTGCTGCCTTTTCCTATGTGTCTACTTTCAACAGAGCCAAAAGGAATGCACCTCCAATGATGAGGTTGGGATATAATCCAAATATCTAACAGAGTAAAGATTTTTTTTTCAATGCATAATTTTTCATGTAGAAAAGAAACCTTAAAAGCATAATTTTACCTTTCAACTCAATAAAATATTTTCAGAAAGGACTTCAGGGAAATTACTTTCAGTTCTTAATCATACTTAGAAGTAGATTATATAATTTAGAGTTGTACCTCCTCTCTGCTTAAACTTTATTTTTCCCTTTAAATCTCTCCACCTTTTCTTCTATTGTGGAAGAATAAAAGGTTTAAAAGCAGGATCTCAACCCAGCAGTTAATGAGTTGGAATCCTAGTTCTCTAGAACTCTCACCAGTTATTTAGCTCTCTAAACTTCTGTAAAATAAGACTAGTAATAATTACCCGGTAGGACTTCTGTAAGGATTAAGAGAAATATTGCATTATAAAGATGTTCAGGTAATGGTAGCATTTACCAAGAGGCACTAGAGTGAAGTGGTTAACCATGGGCTTTGGAGCCTGTTATGCAGGCATTTGAATCCGAGCTTGACCCCTATTGTGTGAAGTATTCAGCACCTTCCTTAATCATTTTGTGTCTCATTTGTTATGCCATTGGGGCATAAAGTCCCACCCAGAAAAAGAAAATTCTGAATGTAAGGATGTTAAGTAATTTTATGGATGTCCAGAACATTCTAAAAGGCATCTGAAACTCATATAAGTTGAAACTAATTTTTTAAAATGAAAAATAATAAATAAATAAATAAATAAATAAATAAATAAATAAACAAACTTTTAAAAATAAGCAAACACAAACCTACATATTCTAATTTTGCCTAATAATACTGCCCCTGTTCTAGCTCTCTCAGAAGTGTATTTATTTATGAGAGCAAACAGAAAAGATAGTTAAGCAGGATAGAAGAAATTTGGTGGCCAGAGAACTTTTCCTGTTTTCCTAATAATAATGATGCATCAATTGAACAGTTGCTCTATAACAGACCCTATGGTGAGCATTTAAGTATGTGAACTCTTTCTCCTTACACTTGCCCTAGCAGAGAGGTATTATTAATATCTATTTTATAGATAAAGGACTAAGGCTTAGAGAGAATAAGTGATGTGACTGAATGCCTACAGGTAACTTTGGTGGAGACATGGTTATCCTGTCTCACACAATAGCCTGTGCAGAATTTGTGTACTAGAAGTCTTCTCTTCTTGAATGTTGGTAGTTGACTGACCCATCTGACATTGTGAGGCATATTGACACTTGAATCATTTCTTTATGTCCAGCCTCAAAGAGCAGCCAAGTATCTGAAATAAATTTTTAATCATATTTATTAACCCAAGAAAATGGAATAGAAATACGTCTAGAATAAAAGTGCTTCTTGGGGTGCCTGGGTGGCTCAGTCGGTTGAGCGTCTGACTTTGGCTCAGGTCATGATCTCACGGTCCATGAGTTCGAGCCCCGTGTCGGGCTCTGTGCTGACAGCTTGGAGCCTGGAGCCTGCTTCGGATTCTGTGTCTCCCTCTCTGTCCCTTCACCACTCATACTCTGCCTCTGTCTCTGTCTCTCTCTCTCTTTCAAAAATAAACATTAGAAAGAAGAAATTTAGAATAAAAGTGCATCTGAACCTAGAAGACATGATAATAAAGTTACTCAACTATACCAAGGCTAGCAGATCCTATTCTGACATCGAATGTCACGATATGAAACTAATATTTATAATGGGGAAAAATGAGAGTGGTTCTAGGAATCATAGGATATAATGATTCATTAGAAATGATATACATACTTTCTGCAGAAATTTTTTTTTCCCTCAGATATTTTAAATATCTACCTTTAACTCTTAAAATCTCTGAGCAAATATAGTATTTGATTACATTTTGTCTTTCTTCCAGAGTAATGGCCTTTGTTTCCTTATATAAAGCAGCGATATTATTATAGTAATGCTTGTTACGCATCTAATTTTTATTATGCATTTTATTGATTTAATTTTAAAAATTTAATAAATTTAAACAGAACTGTGGAGCAGTCCCACCTCCCTGCTCAACCCTGAGCCACACAGATGTGTTTAGTTGCGTTCTGTGTTTCCTAATTAATCCATCCTGCTGCAGTAAAAATGTCAGACCCTTGCAATTGAAGAGGAGGGCTCAGTTTACATGCCTCTGTCCTTTGGCATTTACTCTCATTTCTTTGCAGCACAGTAGTAGTGGCAATGAATGGAAAGGTCACCAGGAAATTGCCAGCAGAGACATTGCAACCTGTGATCTATGCACCACCCTGAATTAAACAGAGGGAAATCTAACAGCTCTAAATGTTGTCACAGAATGTAGTTACCGACATGACAAGAAATGACTCAAAGGGTTAACTCAACTAGGTATCCAGGATTACTCAGTCTGGGAAAAATAGTAGTTACAGAATTTATGTTCTTGTTCTTGGGAACAATCTGTCTTATGAAATACAGATAGCCCCATTTTTTATTAACCAAATTTGAAGTACATGTAATAATATTTTAGTTCAATGTATCTAGTTCTAAAATTACTACACTATGCACCAAACTTCACGTATGAAGATTTCATGTGATTCTCAGACGTTTTCACTTGGTCTTCTCACCTCCCAAAAGATCCAGGCTTCAACCAATGTGTATATATTTGTAAATGCTTTGGATAAAGGAGGTTCCTGATGTACATTAATAAATTAATTTGAAATAGCTACCATTTTTTGAGTACCAGATGCTTTATATACATAATTGTAATTCTCAATGTAACCAAGCAAAGTAAATATTATTGTTCCTATTTTATAGATAGTAGAAAAGAAACTGTAACATGTCTGAAATCACACAGGTAAAAAAAAATAACAAAGATGTGCTTAAAAAATTAACTAATCTATAAATAAATTGTGGCATATTCATACAATAGAACAGTAGACAATAAAAATGAACAAATTACTAGTACAGGCAACAGCATAAATAATCTCAAAAACATTATTTTGAATAAAAGAAGGCAAGAAAAAATATGTAGTGCATGATTCCACTTGTATAAGCTTAATACACAGGCAAAAGTAATCTATGGTGATGGAAGTCAGAACAGTGGCTTTGGGGGCTTGATTGGGAAGGAGTAAGGGAAAATTTTTGAAGTGGCAGCAATTTTCTGTGTCCTTATCTGGGTTGCGGTTACATGGATATAGATGTACAAACACTGTATGCATGCATACATGCATAAAATTAAAGATTCATGTAGTTGACTGCATGTAATGTATAATAATTTAAAACTTCATACAAACTAATCTAAGTACAAAGATATTTCTGTGTTTTGCCATGCTATTTGATATTTCACATTTTGAAACCAATGCTTTATAAAATGATACTCCTCTTTAATCATTTTTTCCTAATTTTCTCCAGATTAAAACTCTATTTTAAAAAATCGACTTAATTTGATTTAGACATAAATGTGAGTTTTTAAAGTGTTATAGTATCAGCTTCTGGGAAATCTTATTTTGTGACTTATTTACTTTCTTATTTTGTAAAATGGTGTTTTTATTTATTATTTTTAACATCACTTTAACAAATAGACCTTTTAGGAAGGACACCCAGGTCTCCAAGCTATGTATTTGATATTTTTAGTATTTTAATATAGCCTTTAAAAAATCCTGATGTTTGAAATAATATTATAATCATTTTACAAGATTAAGTCATTCTTCTTTCTCTTTCTTTACCTTTTATTTCAAGTCTTAGCTTGCCAGCAACAAATATACATAACAATATTATTTGTCATTACTGTCATCTGGACAATTATACTTTTCTGAAATACTCTAAAGAAGTAGTGAGGAAATCACACATTGTAAGAAGAATTATTAAAACTATACAAACTAATATTGTAGGTGAGATATTTGAAAGTGACCTTGCAGCATATCCCAGGCTTATTGTATTAAAGCCTATAAATAAAAGGGACAAATCATTTCTGGGTACTAATATGACTTTCCCTCTTATTGGTAATGAAAACATTGAACTCTACTGATTTGTTCTACTGAAGCTATTACATTTTCTGGAAACTTGGAGCAGTTATTTAAGAGGATTGTTGTCTGTAATGAGGGTTTTCTAGTAGATAGAGGAATAAAAATATTTGATCTTTATGTAAAGATCAAAAGATAATGAATTTCTCAGTCTTTTTATATACCTTTGATTATGTTCATCTTTATCAGAGAGATATTTACTTTGAATTTTTCATTCATCTTTCAGAATTCATACTTTTTTCTTTGTTTACATAATTATTGGTATAGTTTTAATATATTTTCTAATATTTCTTAAAGTATTATTTTCAAAACATTGAGTCACATTCCCCAACAAAAAGCCAAATAGTTAGGAGGGGAGCATCTGGTATGTTAATTTACTCAGTTGTTTGTTAATAACCTCAAATAGAGATCAGGTTTTCCACAGTGCTTTGTGGAAACACAAAGTGTTTCACATTTGTGAAAGTGTTTCACTTACACACAGTAAGTGTTTCACCATTGAAAGACCCTTCCTCAAGTAAACAACAACCTCTTACATGAAAACCACACTTTAAAAATAATATTTGAGACTAAATTAATAATTGGGGAAGTGAAAATTAAAGTGATACCACATCACACCAATCAGAATGACTACCATGGCGGCTGTGTGGGGTGGTGGTGGGGAACAAGAAAAAAGAAAGAAAAGAAATAGGGGTTGACAAGATTAAGAAGCAAGTATATTGCTCAAACACTACTGATGGGAATATAAACTGGTAAAAAGTACTTTGGAAAACTGATTGTCACTATGGTCCAACAATTACATTTCTAAGTATGTACGCAGTATAAATGTGTACATATGATTACCAAAAGTCATATTCTAGGATGTTAATAGTAGCACTATTCGTAATAGCCCAAATGTGGAAGGTATTCAAAGGTCCATCAGTGTAGAATGGACAAAGCATTCAGTACCGAATAGCAATGAAAATGAACAATGTGGATGAATTTTGTAAACATAGTGCTGAGCAAAGTAGAGCCAGATAAGAAAGAAAGATAAAGATTCCTTGAGGGACTGATGTGAGGAAGAAAGTGTAAGGAAGGATTCTATGATGATGGAATATTCTATTTCTTGATCTGGGCGCTGGCTACATAAGTATGTTCCGTTTGTAAAAATGCATTGTATATGATATATGTACATCTGTGTACATATGTTATACTTCAGTGATAAAGTTTGAAAAAAAATATTTGTTGAAGTTACAAGATTTATGTTTTATAAGTATCCAGAAGATGCAGGGAGCTTTCTTTTGAGTCAGTATGACAGAAACTGCTTGTTGTGTCCCAACATCCATTACCACCGACTCGCTTTTAAACAATATATGAAGTTTAGCTAATCATATGACCACTCATGAATAAATTCACGTACCTAACAGCTCGGCCCAAGGAAGGTACGGAATTAGTCCTTGTTCAGTGACTGTTTGCACGGACCTTCCTTAAGAGACAACCTGTGTTCATCCTCTATTCTTCATGCTTTCCTTCATCTTTTGCATGGGAGTTACCAGGTAGAAATGCCTCTTTTATTAAAGATTGTGGAGCAATAAGATGGAATGGATTCTGGGACCCTGATGACTGTGAATTATCCATAATAGCTTTGAATCACCAAGACAGACTTTTATATGAACTGAAAATAAATAAGTAAATAGTGTTATGTTATATTTTAAAGACATTAGAGATTTAAATAAATAAATAAATCTCTATCTAGTAGTTGAGTAAACAACTACTTAAGTAATTACTAATTATAAAGTATAGTATAATCAACAACTGTGTGACTGATATTGTGAGTACAATATTTCCATTACTTCCATTATAGAGTTGAGCGAACTGAGTTTCATAAAGGCCTTCAAGGTCATACATCTTGCAAACAGAAAACTAGATTTTGAACTTAGTTTTACCCAGTTATCTAGATTCAGTGTTATTGCCTTTGCACTCAAAGCCCTGAAAGTGGAAGATAGATTTATCTATCATCTACCTATCTACCCAGCCACCTACCTATAGCATATGTATCTATCTTATCTGACCAGCCACTTACTTATGTAGTATATGTATCTACCTACCTGTAGTATAGAATGTATTATGACTCTGATATGCAAGATGAATTTGTGGGGAGGGTGATCTAGAAGGAAAAAGTTTAATCTGGTATGAGGTGGTAGAATCTGAATTAAGGAATAGCAGTGGATGTAAAAAGAATGGGATAAATCAAGAGACATTATGAGAAATTTTACATAGAATATCATGACCAGTTAAATATAGAGTTGAATGAATTAATGACAAGTGTCAAGTTTGGAGTCTAATTGACTTTTACAGCATGCTATTCTGATTTTAACTGAAATAAGGAACAGGGGGAGTACAAGTTTGGGAGAAATTATTAGAGGAAAAATATTAAACATGTTGGCACATACAACAGAATTATGTAATGAAGTTAGAGAACAATTTGAGAAGCAAATCTCTTATTCATAATTCAAAGACAGTTACAAGACAAAATTTATTTTTAAAATTTTCCAGAGAACTCCAGTGAGTTTAAGTGGATTACTACTTCCCTGATAGGAAGAATTAATACATTAAAATTACACTAATTTTATTCAACATTTTATGTGACTTCTAATGTGAGCATTATCTAGTACATGAGGAGGAAATATCACTTATATTATGCCACCAAGTCAGCAGCTAACGACTTTTTACACATGTCAGTCATGTTCTCAAGATGTTGTGATTGTCATTATAATTATCAAAAACATTTGAATTTCTATTTCTTTTTTGGCACTAATGCCACAGAAAGATGTATGTCACGGTTCTTATCCTCTAGAGGTTTACAATAGGGGAGATAAGACAAGTACACAAAAGAATAAAGAAGGTGGGGAGTATTTGCTCTGTTAAGTGAGTGGTTCAGATAATCAGTGTTATAAGTAGTTAACCTCCAAAAACTAGACAGTCATAGTGGACTTCTCAGAGGAGTTAGGACTTGAGCTGAAACATAATGAAAGCTACAAATTATACACTGAAACATTTTGGAGAGCATTACTGAGCTCCATTCAATTGGAATCAAGATATTTTTGCTATTATTTTCTATTTTAAGCTGATTTTCAGCCAATGAATCTAATCATTTCCTTTTGAAATTGCCTTGCTTGGGTCGAAAAACTGTCCACTGTTACTTCCTAGCATTCATTCAGAATCCGCATCCATGAGCTTTTGACTCTGATCATTGAGCTGAAATACAGAAGGTTACATCACTCATTTACATTATCACCCTCTCCCCACTCCCAATACAAATGTGACATTTCAATTTTGCACACTTCAACTCTCCTTAAATCATCTGTATAAAAACTTCAAAGCTTGATTGATGATGAATGAGCCATTGTCTCCTCAAGCACCCGCTTCTCATTAGCCTTTAGAGTCTCAGCTTATTAATAATGAACCTTGAGGGCTGACCCAGTGGGGTAGCAGCAATT
This sequence comes from Panthera tigris, assembly GCF_018350195.1. Classification (NCBI taxonomy): domain Eukaryota; kingdom Metazoa; phylum Chordata; class Mammalia; order Carnivora; family Felidae; genus Panthera; species Panthera tigris. The sequence continues at coordinate 194,936,601 of NC_056667.1, read as the reverse complement.
CATTGTGCTCCCAGCTGAAAGGTCTGGGTTTGAGAAAGATATGGGAATCTTTGGACCAAGTCCATTCCAGAGATGATGTATTAAGTATCACAGGTGGATGATGTGAGCTATATTACTTTTGTCTCATTATCTGCCAACAGACTTGTGTGGCGTAAGGTGATGACAGTGAGAAAGCTACATTGCTTTATGTCTGAAAAACCCAGTGACTTCTTCCTATAGCTTCATCTTGGAAAATGGACTTTTGCCACTTTGGATTTTGATTTCATGATTGTGACCTTTGGTTTGGATAGGCAATATAAGTCTGATATATGGATTATTCAGACATTCCCATGGTAATTAGACAAGTGCATTATCTCTAATCTTTATTTATTCTGATTATCATTTTAATTCTAAGGTTGACCTGTATCTGTGCCCATGCAAAATAAGGCATTTAGATGTATAATCAGGGATTGAGGTTAAATATTTCCTTCTTGTTTATTTGACTTTCTTATACTATTATCTTTGGAAGCTTTGTGAGTAGAAGTAAAATGTTTACTGTTGATACCAATCATGTAGACTATAGTGGAATATGGCAAATTGCATTTAAAATTATCATCTTTATTTTGTAAAAAAAAAAAAGAGAAAGACATTCAATCTTATTTATTTTATGAAATAGTTGCAAATTGTGCATGAGGTCAAAGCAATTTTGTCGACTTCTTAAACTAAGTAAGGAGGTCATATTAATCTGTATTTTCAGCAGGGATGCTACATCACAATTAGGCTATTCCAAAAGAGGCAAGGGGAATAAAGCCATGATTTGGTATTTTATCACATTTTCTTTTGAGAGAATATATTTGCAAAATGTCAACGATTGTCTTAATGGTTACTCATCCTCAAATTCACTATAATAACTAGCATTTGAAAAGAAATGAAGAATGTGAAAAACTTATTGAAATAACACAAACATTTCCTTCTTCATTAGACTCATGCAAATGGGAAATCAAGGGAAGTAATGGTCAGTCAAATGGACAATCTTTATGGATTGGAAAGCTAAGACGCAAGTACTTTATGTCCTTTGTAAAATGTCATATTGGCACTTTACACCTTTCTAAAAAATAATTTAAGGAACCATATGAGGTAGATTTACAGTTCAATATAAAAACATGCTTTTAGACTTTGTGTAACATATGGCTAGATAATTTGCACAGGTTTCAGGAAATTTGGTGTGTCCAGGATAGCTCAAAACCATCATTTTTTACTTGATAAATGATAATAGAATTTGATGCACAGAATAGGTTTAGAGATACCAATGAATGTAACTAACTGTGATTTAAAATATCAAACATACTACTTGCATAATTTTTTACATTATCAATTATAAACATTTTATATAATAAAAGCTATTTATCTTTTAACCTACAAAAACTCTACCTTCACATTTATATTTTTAATTTTCCCTATATTCAAGATACTATATATTTATTGGCCTACTCAAATATGGTTTTCTATAATCAAGATATTATATCTTATTTCATGAAGCAAATATTTATCATGTATCTGCTTTTTGCTCGACACTGGGGATACAGTTTAGACCAAAACAGAAATGACCTCTGAAAATGTAGAACCAGTTCAGATAACCTGTAGTGTTTATGGGAAAAAAAAATAGCTTCCATTTTTACTTTGATCTGATCAGAATATAATTTAAAATTAAGAGCTACAACAGAAGTTAATTGATCAATGTTGGTAGCAAATTCCACGTAACTTTTATCTTTAAAGTTCAATTTAACAAATATTTGTTGATTAGCTATTGCTTCAGGTTTGATATATATAGATACAGCACTGAAAAATATCCCTTGCCTTCATGGAGTTTAGTCTAATATTTCAAATATAAATTATGTACTATATATGTTAAATTCAACATATTGGAGAGTAATGTGGATTACAATTTACTTATTCTATTTGCAAAAGGATTCAATTTTTTTTACTTGACTTGCATGCATTAATCTAGTAGGAAATATTTGAGACACAAAACTGTTTAAGTGTTTACATGAATTTTTAAATAATTAAATGATACTTTTTCATAGAATATCAATTTCATATGTTATGATATTCAATTGTGGCAGTTATTAAAAAGACACAGTTCTGTTTTGTAAACTTGCTGGCTATGATTTAAAAAAAATTATACCAGTTTTTTTTCTATCAATTATTGCAATGACCAAGAATCTATTTGTGTTTTTTCTGAATTTTCTGTGATATATTTCCTACCATGGAAGTCAAATACAATGGAATGGGATTTACCTTGAGCTCATTTATTTATTCAACATTATTTATGTCTTTTCACTTTTCTAGGCTTTGTGCATCTTTATTTGAAAATTATACATTTGCACAACATTTTCTATCTTACTTAGAATTCCTCTTTTTTGTCATGGTTTAAAATTTTAATAATCACTTTGTTGCATTATTTATTAAATGTTTATTTATTTATTTATTTATTTGAGAGAGAGAGAGAGAGAGAGAGAGAGAGAGGGAGTGTGTGTGTGTGTGTGTGTGTGTGAGAGAGAGAGAGAGAGTGGGGGAGGTGCAGAGAGAGAGGGAGATACAGAATCTGAAGCAGGTCCAGACTCAAAAACTCGCAGGTTCCAAGCTGTCAGCACAGAGCCCGACATGGGGCTTGAACTCACTAACCAGTGAGATCATGACCTGAGCTGAAGTCAGACACTTAGCTGGCTGAGCAACCCAGGCACTCCTTACTTTATTCCCTTCTAACGGAAGGGAAGTTCTTGGTGTAACACAGATGGTACCGTCCAATAAGCCTTTCATGGAACTTGTATACAACTCTGCTGTTCTTGTATGTTGGCAAAGAAATCTAAAGTATAATCAGACATTCTTCTGGTATCTTCCTGGATAAATGTCTTACCAAGCTTTGTTTTTCTAATCCTTGTCCCGCTTTCTAATCTAAAAATGCAGCTTGTAGTCAACCAAGGCAAAAACATTAGGGATCCCTTTTGTCTAGTAAATAATCTGTGTCCTTAACAACTTTCTTACAGGTCAGTATATTCCCCTAGCATCTTCTTAGTTCAGAAATAAATCCAATTTAATATTTCACAACAAAACATATTACATTAATGTTTAAAAAATTGTATAACATTATAAAATCAATGTAAACTATACCAATGAATAAGTACAATATTAACATTATTTCCTATCCTATATTTAGGTAACTGAATTGATCAAAAGAAAATATAAGATAAAGTATACATTAAAACTATGCTATAAATGTCAGTAAAATATACATTTTTCTGATTATGGTGTTTGACACTCACCAACAGAATACAATCTAAGCCAAGCATGAAGGAAAATACTATTTTCAGGAAAAATACACACATACACGAACAGACTATATGTGCCTTATAAGTACATCATTAAATACTAGAAATTTATAAATCTTCCTGACCAGAATTGTTACCAGATGGTTGGTTTTGAATTTAGGGTGTTATCCAAGTTGATCATGATTGTAGTCCCAGTCTGAGATTTCAACTTGAATTATTATTAAAGATTAATTAAAGATTAAACTTGAATTATTATTGCTTCCTTTCTAAATACTTTTCCAAGTAAAAACCAAGCTCTTGGGCGGAATATTTCTGAGAAACAAATGTCAACATTGGTAGCAGATTAATATTGTTGAAGAAGGGGATTTGATGAGATTATTATTCAGTATAATATAATCTGATTCTGTTTGAATATTTTTAGATAGGAAGTTACAGATGGATATTGTGTTCCTTCAGTATGAACTGTTTGAATTATAATGTGAATCCTGAAAAATATACTCTTTCTACAATATTTGAGCTATTATCTTTTCTCCTCACATTTCTTTTTAAAGTAGAACTTTTCCAAATGTAAACTGAAAAATAACCTTCATTTCCTGGATAGCAGTTAAAATCTTTCTTTGTCACCTAATGAAGAATTATTCCTAGAGCAGAAGAGCATCACCTAATGTCTCATGAGAAAGCTATTAGTATGAGATCGTCACATTTTATAGATAGAAACTTAATGCCAAACATTAATGTAGAAATCCATTTCACAATCTTCTGTACGTCTTACATCTCCCTTCTACTTTGATGAGGATTGTATGGTTAGGTCATGAAAAATAATGAACTGGGCTTTAGAAGTGGAGAGATGATCTAATTTCTTTTTGTTTCCTTTTTTTCCTCACCTGAGAAAATGGAACCAATAGTCAGTGAAAGGATTGATCATGAGAATAGGAGATTTTAAATGTGGAAAGCCTGGCAATGTCAAAATTAATTTGGTGCATTTTATACATGCAATGCAATAAGGCAATTGAGATGTGCTCACCCATCTCACTTCTACAAATACCCCTCTTATGGTGTCACGTGTTCCTTTCATTCTTTTATCACCCTCTTTGGCTTAACGTGACTCTTACAATTTTTGCTTGGGATACTGCACAAGAAAGATTTTTTTTTTTCAAAGCCATTATGGAAAATAGAGTGATTGCCTTCTCAATATTTATGTCCCTCTCCTTCCTCACTAATACTGCTTCTTGAAGTTTTGTTCAAGTAGCAATATGTCCACTCAACCTCTTGCAGTGGGAATGGTCAGGGGATATTGTTCTGACCAATAAAAAGCAGACATAATCCTTGGAGAGAGCATCTCGTCAAAAGAATGTCTCTTGCTTGCTCTTCTGTTTTCATCTTACCTTGAATTCGATAGACACCTTTTTTTAATATTTATTTTTGAGAGAGAAAGAGAGTGAACGGGGGTGGAGGGGCAGAGAGACTGGGGACAGAGGATCTGAAGCAGGCTCTGCATTGACAACAGACAGCCCGACATGAGCCTTGGGCTAAAGAGCTATGAGATCATGACCTGAGTCCAAGTCAGAAGCTTAACTGACTGAGCCACCCAGGTGCCCACAGACATTTTTAGATACAGCAACCTTTTTGGGCTTGGGATGAATAAAAACCAGGACCCAAAGCAGATGTAGGTACTCTGGACACTACTACCTCCTATAGGTTTCTTATTATGTGAGAAAGTCATTCCCTATCTACATAAACTATTGTTAACTGTTTTTTGTTACTTGTAGCAATGTTTAATGGACTCAAATATAATTTCTCTTAAGAGATAAGAGAGAAAGATGTGGTAAATATTGGGTAGGAAGATGTTATGTGTATTTCTAACCAACAGTTTCTTCAAGTAAAAGAATGGTATTTCACAAAAAAAGATTAGCATTTGCAGAGGGAATATCTACTTCTTTTTCTTTTTTTTTTTTTTTTTTTTTCGTTCAGGGGAAACAAGTTAGCTGATCAAAGCCAGTGATAAATAGAGAATCAAGTAAAAATTGGCTTTAATGAATTTTATCCTATGGTCCTGTCATTGTTCCAGTGAACCATGGGGTTTTCATTATGTCTTGCTTTGTGTTCTTCTTAAAGAATAATTGGCAATTCTATTGATTCCATTTGAGAGGATCAAAGAACATTTTTATGATTGAGACATTAATTTTAGCTTTCATTTTGTTTTAATCACTTACCTACTGACTCGTCAATGTCACATTGACTGAAAGAATTTTTTCCTAAGAGAGACAGATGAGTTAAATGACCAAAAAAAGAGGATTAGTTAAATAAATATTATTTACTTTATGTTCTGGCATATTGTATTCTCATTAGAAATAATGTAGAATAATATTTAATTAGCATTAAATACTCATCACTTAATATTAGACAAAACTAGTACGTTTTGAAATATTGCATGCCATGTTATTCCAAGTTCAGAGGATTAAAAAAAGGAAAAAGACTGAGAGTATCTATACCAAACTATGAAGTGTTTCTCTGAGTATTTGTGTTATGGATGGTTGTTTCTCTCTGTATTTTCCATTTTTTTTTCCAATTTCTTCAATCAATTTATGTGACCCAGTAATGATCTTTAAAAAAAATATGTTGGCTATTAACAAGATAATTCTAATTTAACACTGAAAATCATTTAAGAATAAATAACTTTTATTGACTTTCTTTTCATCAACAAAAAGTTTGACGAGAAATATGTTTGTTTGTTTTAATACAGAAATCCTTAATGGTGGAGTCTATGTAGACCAGAACAAATTTCTTTGTTACACAGACACAATTCATTGGCAAGATATTGTTCGGAATCCGTGGCCTTCCAACTTGACTCTGGTGTCAACAAACGGTAGCTCAGGATGTGAGTAACATTATCCTTTTGAATGTCTCAAAATGTTCTTCTACTTCTTGTAAAAACAAACAGCTAATGTTTATCATGTCATTAATAATATTTTGAATTTTGATCGCATACATTGAAATGTTCAGTTATATATAATGGAACAATCTTTTGCTTCTAGTTAACTCTCTTTTCAGAGTGCTAACTTCCCTTTTATAAATTCTTCTCTTAACATGACTTATTTTGCTAGGTCTAAATACTTTACCATATTTGTAATGTCTAAGTATTCTAATGTCCAAATGTTTAAACATGCCCCATTGCCCATAAACGTAAGGCTGGTGTCGAACTCTGGCTTCAACTCTCTGTGTGAGTCATGTACCACAGAGAAAAATGTGGTAGAAGAAAAATATTACTTCCTATTCACTATAATATGTTAAATTAAAAAAAAAAACAACAACAACAAAACACTGATGAACATTTTAGAATTCCGAAGCCTCCATTTGCCCTTGAAACCTTCATGGTAATACTGTATAACAATTCCAAGCACCTTAAATAGAGTGGAGAAATACAGATTTCATAGAAGAGATATATGTTACATTCTGGTTTTAGTCATTAGCCTAATAAACTATCCAATTTCCCATTCGCAAAGTGCAGTGTTTCTATCACAGAGGATTTATCAGATTCAGAGTGTTTAATATGATTAAATGACAAGCAAGTAATATTTGAAATATATCATTAAAATCTTAGAAAATTATTCTGTCTAGAATCTGTTTCATTTTCATAAAGCAGGCTGTGTGGTCCCCACATTTATTACTACTGACATTTGTATGAGAACAGAATCTTTATCAAGTGTTAACCTGGGTTTTATATTTCTCATCTATTATTTTATATTTCCCGCCTGAAATCATAACTATCTTCACACTGTTCAATAATTATTTGCCATAGTACTGATTGTGTTATGACACTTTTGTAGAAAATCAAGCTCCGAGGGACAATTATTAAATTTCATGATTGTCCTAATAATATAATGGGGAAATAGGAATATATTTGATCCAAACTGACAGCTGTGTTTTTAATAATGGCTAAAACTTTTTTTAAAGTAGAGTAAAATAATTTTCTTGTCACTTTTGAGCAGAAATTTATATGAGATTTCATCTTTATAGTGTTCAAGTTGCCTACCTTGTACAATTACGTGTGAATAAAAAATTGAATCTATTCATACTAACAAGACAAATAATGTGCTTTAGAAATGGCTTCTGTTTTCAGTCTGCTCATACTATGGTACATTTTGTATATTTGGAGGGGGGCAAGAAGCATAATGGTTGGGGAAGAGGAAAGGCCTACTGACTCTTCGCTTATTAGAGTGGCCAGCCTATAATTGCATGTATGAGATCAGGAAAGAATGAAACCCAGGCAAGACAGAAGCCACAGGGAAGCCTTACAGGATGCAGAACAGGAAAGGTCTGGGGGGTTCCTGCACTTTCACAGATGGCATATCTTTGTGCTATTGTTTGTGGGCAATTTTGGATGGTTGTGCCTGTAATTAGGCAACTGTAGCTGCATTTGTCTTGCATGCAAATAATTGCAGGTGCAAAAATTACAAATGCAGAGTAGAGTCATAACAAATGGTCCTTTACAATTAACCACCAAATGCTTGTTGAAGTTTTATTCTTTACATACTAGTTTTATTTGTTGATACATTAAATATATTGCATGACACCATAGCTGATAATTAGAATTGGCTAATCTTTGAATATTGGTTTCAACGTAGCCTATTTTTTCCTCTACCTTCTCCCTATGGGTGATGACAGATACTCTCATGGTTTTAAATGCAAACTTCTGCACTGATGACTCCCAGAACTACATACCACCCAAGTTAAAAATCTGGTGGTCATCATGGACTTCGTCTGCTCATTGGTCATGGCATTGATTTAATCATTAAATCATACTGAATTTGTCTATTTCTTGATTTTACGTGTTTCTTATTGCCATTGCTCTAGTTTAGACTTCATCCATTGTCTGAGTTACTGAAACAATCTGAATTCTTAATAAGTTTTGAGGCTACAAACCCTGTGTAGTCTGGTGAAATCAATAGCTCCCTTCTTACAATATGTTTAAACTAATAAATAGGCAAAGAATAAACATTATATATCATAAATGCATAAAACCAATATGTTTATAAAATACATTTTAAAGTATTACATACAAGGGAAATGAATTATACTGAAACACATTTATCAACATACTTAAAAATAAATATGTGATATGGTAATATGCTTCTTCATTAGTACATTAAATAAAAAAAATTCTAACAGCAGGATTAACAAGCAATGTAGTTGTGAAGCAGTGATAGGCCTAAATATTACTTTAAAAAGGACAGTCACTTTAACAAGTGGTGTTGGAAAAATTGGATATTCCCATGTACAGTATTGAAGTAAGACTTTTACCTGACACTATATATAAGAAATTAACTCAAAATGAATTAAAGACCTAAACATAAGACCATAAACCATAAAAATCCTAGAAGAAAACATAGAGGAAAAGCTTCATGGCATTGAATTTGACAATGATTCTTACAGCTGCCACCAAAAGCAAAGACAACAAAAGCAAAATAGAAAAAAACGGGGCTACATAAAACTTAAAAACTTCTGCGCATCAAAGGATGCAATCAACAAAGTCAAAGGCAACTTACAGAATGGGAGAAAAATTTACAAGTTATATATTTGATAAGGGGTTAATATCCAGAATATATAAAGAACTTTTACAACTCAGTAACAAAAACAACCTGGTTCAGAAATGGGCATGCAGTTGAAATAGCATTTCTCCAAAGATGATATACAAATGGCCAACAACAATATGGAAAGATGTTCAATATCACATTGATTTGAAATCTAAATCATAACCATGAGATATCACATTATACCCATTAGAATGACTATTATCAAAATAGTAGAAAGTGACAAGTCTTGGTGAAGATGTTTGAAGAATCTGAAACCTCTGTACACTGTTGGTGGGATTTTAAAGTTGTAAAATAGCAATGGAAAATAGTATGGTAGTTCCTCAAAAATGAAAAATAGAACTACTATATTATCCAGCAACTCTACTTCTTGGTATATATGTAAAGAATTGAAAGCAGTCTCAGAGCAATATTTGCACATGCATATTTATAGTAGCACCCCAATGTTCACTAATGAAAGAATGCATGAACAAAATGCGGCGTGTGTGTGTGTGTGTGTGTGTATACACACACATTGGAACATTATTCAGCCTTAAAAAAGTAAGAAAATTATGACATGTTACAACATGGGTGAACCTTGATGACATTTGGCTATGCAAAATAAGCCAGTCACAAAAAGACTGTATGTCCACTTATATGAGGTATCTAAAGTAGTCAAATTCATACAAACTGAAAGAAGAATGGTGGTTACCAGGAGCTGGGAGAATTGGGAAATGGGGAATTTCTGTTTAATGAGTATAGAGTTTCAGTGTTGTAAGATGAAAAAGTTTTGTAGATCTATTGCACAACAATGTAAATATACTTAACACTACTGAGTTGCACACTTAAAAATGGTTATGAGAGTAGATGTTATGTTGTCTGTTTTTACTATAATTAAAAATAGAGAAAGAGGTAAAGAAAGAAAAAGCAAGCAAGAAGAAAGAAAGGAAGAAAGAAAGAAAGAAAGAAAGAAAGAAAGAAAGAAAGAAAGAAAGGGAGCTTTTATGATACTGCTAAGTACCAGAATAGAGTATGAATGCATCTTTAGTTTCTATTGGTCGCAGTGTGGTTGGCACTGCCCATATTATCAGGACCTTATATTTATAATTGATGAAAATCATATATTTAATAAGAGATTAATGTGAATAATAATGTGACAATTCCTCATTCATGTTCATGGACCTCCTAAATTCCATGCATAAGCCCTTTAGGGGCCCCAGGCCTCCTCGTTAAGAGGCCACCTGTCTTTAACTATTCTCCTTGCCCCCAATTTTGACAAATCCACCTGAGAAAGTGCTACCAAGAGCACTGTTTAATGGGTATCTAACTATGACCCTGTCTAAAAACCCTGTCACTGCAACTGACTAATGTGGGGTCAGTTCTTAATAAAACCAGAGGCTTGGAGATTTTAGCAGATTCCTGCTTATTTCTCCCCTCAATGGAATGAGTTCTTATAATTTCTTTGTCTGTACTGCCTTTGCTTTTCTGTCTGCCAGACTAAATTTTGCTTATACGCATCACACTTATCAATTGTTACCCCTTCTAAGAAGTGTTCTCTTCTACAGGCTGGATTAGGTAACTTTTCCCACATAACTGCATAAAGAGCAGGGCTAAATCCTTCCATTCTGTCTCACTCTAAAATGAAAGTCCTATAGGACAAGGCTCAGGTCATCATTTTGTCCTCTGTTTTAGCACATAATGGATGGATAAAAGTTTTATACTGAATAAATGGATAACTAAATGAAACAATCAATTCATAATCAGAAAATCAGATGAATCTAAGTAATAATTTCTTCTGTTCATCATATGTACAAGAATGGATGTGAAGTAAAAGTTATAATCCATAGATACGTAGCTTATTCATTTTAAGTCTTTTTCAGGTAAAAATGGCAACCTACATCTGTGTGCTTAATTTAATTTAAAACTATATAATTATGGGGGTGCCTGATGGTTCAGTTGGTTAAAAGTCCAACTCTTGATTTTGGCTCACATCATGATCTCACCATTTGTGAGATCAAGCCTGTATTAGGCTCTGTGCTAAGAATGCAGAGCCTGGCTGAGATTATCTCTCTCTCTCTTTCTGTGCTTCTCCCCTGCTTGTGCTCTCTCTCTCTCTCTCTCAAAATATAAATAAATAAATAAATAAATAAATAAATAAATAAATAGAATTTATAACTATATATGTTATACTATTTATATTATATTTATGTTATATGTATATTTTATTATATTTATAAGACATATATGTGTCATATATATATATATACACATATATATATGATATATATATATATATATATATATATGACACATATATATATATGTATATAAGACATATATATATGTGTACTTTTCCTTTGGTGTAAAGAACCTAATTTGTGTAGGGCTGGTAAATCCACAAATCACACAATTTTGACCAAGAATTTAAGAATATTTGATTCTTCAGTGATATTTTGTAAATTATTTTTCAATAAAGCTTTGGTCTTTTTGTATAGTACCAATTCTTAATGTAAAAAAGCAAAATCTTTTCAAGAGAAACCTGGCTTTTTTTCAACATAACCTTTAGCAACATAACCTTTGCACTATAATTGGAATAATGAAGGAAAGGTTTGAGTGTCTAGAAAAGAAATTTTTAAATAATACCAATCCTTTAAAAATATGAGATTTAGGAGTAATTACAACCAAATTGTATTTTCCAAAAATACTTGAGGTATGTTGACATAAATTTCAGCAAAGTAAGGGAGAGAGTATCTTTTTTATTATAGGAATCCCTAGCAAGACGTACCTAACATTCTAACAGTCTTGGATAGGTTTGTCAACAGGGCTTATTAAATAAACTACCTTCAGAGCTAAACAAACAAACAAACAAACTAATTAATAGTAAATGACGTTTCACTTACTTGGAGTACTTCTAATAACTCCCATCACCACAGAATGTCGAAATGATGGAAATTAGTTGCCCTAGAAAAATTAAGCAAATGAGAGTATATCAGAACATGAATATGGAAAAATAGACAATAATATTTGTCTGGAAGAAAATTGTGTGGTTAAGGGAATGGCTCCAAATGGACTTGTTGGGAACCTTGCACTGCCCAAGTGACCTCGGGCAAGTCACTTGTGCTCTCAGTACCTCCATTTTTGCATCTATTAAATACGAGTGTCAAGAGCTGAGCTGAGCTGGTAGGTTTCAGGGTGGTCGATTAAGACAAAGAACCAATAAGAAGGTAACAGTCAACCTTTCAGTCCCCTATTGCAGTAGCATAAGCAAGTGGCTAAACTGGAGAAAGCACCAGGTCTTCCACTGTCCATTTTTCCCCATGGAACAGCTCCAGGTCAGGGTCAGGTGGATCAGACTGGTCAGCACAGACAAGGGGAATTGTCTCACTGCTGAGGGAGCCCCAAACAAAAGCTCCTAAAGTTTTATGGATCTAGAAGCCAGAGGGTAGGTTTGAGGCAGCAGAAAAAAAGCTGAGTGGAAAAGTTCTGAGTAGTGAATCAGAGTAAAGAAAAAGCATCTTAAATGTTCCCTCCGGCCCGTGTAAGGACTTTCCAGCAAAGGCACCTGAGGAGAGCCTCTGTCAAAGACGTTGGATAAATGGAGGCATCCAATGGAGGCAACTGATCTAGAAATGTAGCTATGCTTAAGAGCATGGCTCGTTAGGAAACCCTGAGTTTGCCCTGAATTCAGAGACCACAGTGCATTAGCTGTGTACCAACTCTGGTGTGGATAGGGCAGCTTTCTGTTGTGAGACCTGCCAGGGTAAGCCTGTGGTCAGGCTTGAAAGATCACGCATAGGTTTTTGGCCAGAAACTAATATATCAACTTCATAGGACTATTATGAGGAATAAATAATTTGCTGTGTGTTAAAATCTGAGCTATTTCTTATGATAAAGGAAGAAAGCGACTTCCAGTTATGATTTGTGTTTCCATAGGAATTAACCATATGTGGACAGAAATAATTTTATAACATGTGAGTTACATTTTTATTATATATTAGTTAACATTTTATTTTGTTTCTGTTTCTCATGTGTCTAAGCAGAATACAGTATTTTATAGCCTGAGCTCACTGAGGCACCAAAAAGAAGAAACCTCGGATGTTCCAGATCCTACAATCTTTTCTTTAGCTTACACCAGATGTACCACTCATTCTCAAATTGCTTTCCAAAACCAAATACAGGTGTCCCCCACTGTGCAGAAGTAGAAAGCTCCTATGAAACTTTTCAAACCAAAATGGCCTAAAGTAAAGAGTGTCCCCCACTGTCCAAAAGGTTATATTATGTTGCTCGCTTTTCCAAAAGACCAGTGTTAGTGCAGCAATGCCTTTTTTTGTGAAAGTGAAAATCCTCTTCCATTTCTTTCGGATAATAAAACAAGTACTAATGTAGGTCTTCACAAAAGTGAAGTGGCCTATTGTGAACTTTTGGAAAGTGTGGGATACCTGCATCACCTATGACAGAGGTACAAATGTGGGGGAATTGGCAAATTCATAAAAGCATTATATTTATTAACATAATTCCATTTGTTTTTTTGGTTTTTTGTTTAATTTTTTTAATGTTTATTTATTTTTGAGACAGAGAGAGACAGAGCATCAACGGGGGAGGGTCAGAGAGAGGGAGACACAGAATTTGAAACAGGCTCCAGGCTCTGAGCTGTCAGCACAGAGCCCGACACGGGGCTCGAACTCACGCACCATGAGATCATGACCTGAGCCGAAGTCGGCCGCTTAACCGACTGAGCCACCCAGGTGCCCCATAATTCTGTTTGTTTAAGCCAGATAATCTACCTGCTTTAAAACCATTAGTAAAACTTAAAAAAAAATTAGTAACACTTAAAACTATATTTTTTCTTTTAATGACTCTCCCCCATCCTAATGACTGCCCACTCCTAACTAATACTGAGTGCTGTGTCCCATGTACGTAAACTGTCTTGAACTAGAAAATAATTAAATATCAAGATACAGTAGAATTAAACCTGATTTTAATTTATCAACTTCTGTTACTCCTTCAATCTTAAAATGTTTATATAAAATAGATGCATTCTTCTAAGCCTGGAATTTTGTGGTAGAGTAGAAAACAAAAATAGCAAGAAAAATTATCCATGGTGCAATTCAGTACAGCTTCAGTTTCCATGTATTATATATGCACAGATCCACTTTTACATAAATGCATTTTATTGAAATAAGTCATGTGCACTGTTTTAAATGATTTTTAAAAAAGTTTTAATGATAGAAATAGAAAAATGTGAAAACCAGAAAAGATAAATGAACTCATATAAACCTAAAAGATTTGTTTTCAAAATAATTTATAAAATAAATTCTTCAGGAATCTAATAAAACAAAAAACAAAAGACTTAAAGATACTTTACGAATTTAAATCAATTATTCTAAACAAAATATTGGCAATAAGAACGAAATAATTTAGGAATGTATTTAAAATATAAAAGCAAGTGGTAGCTTGCTCTTTTAATACTGTAAATGAAAAAGTTTTTCAATACTGTAAATGAAAGAGTTAGGACTTGTCAAGGACCCATATCAGAGAAGGCCTTTATTGATACATTTATAGAAAGACAATTTCCAGGTTGACTGAAACTCACTCCAGGATAAATTTTATGTAAGAAAATTCATTATAAGATGGAAGCACAGCATACCTGCTAGCTTGGTTTTTATTTGTTTGGTTGTTTTTTTGTTTTTTGTTGTGTTCCTTAGCTTCTTAGGGTAAAAGTGCATTGCTTTACTTTTTGAATAGATTTTTCATGACAGATCTTTATTTTCATCATATGGAATAGCTTCCTCTAAAATCAAAATTTTAATTAGGTGTTATATATACAATTAAAGAAGTCAGTACCTCAACCCCAAGAGGCAGAACAGAAGATTTTTCCCATAATATACCTTTCTTAGCTCAGCTCAGTCCCTATATATATATGTATATATGTATATATGTATATATATATATATACATATATATATATATATATATAGGTGTTTGTACATAATAAATATATACATAAAGTATATGTATCCACACACATCCACATACTTACATAGATATACATTGGTCTCAAAGTTTGTGATTATAAATTAATTTCTACTTTCCTTTTACATATAAACCACCTAAAATCTGGGACAAATTCCATAGCCTCTCTTCTCTGCCCTTATCCTCTTACTGCCAACTCCAGCCTCTGCTACCAATGATTCCAATAACCACACAACTGTGCTTGGCTCTCCCTTAGCTGCTCTTAAGACCCACTGCATTCCCAATTTCCTCAAAGCATAAATGAGACTAGTCATTAGCATTTGTTAATAATAATAATGGTTATTTGGTGGGGGGTTGCAGAGAAGACCAAACTTGACTTTGTGTTCCTGCTTATGAAGTCAGGATATTCCTCACTACTGAGACCTTCGCACCATTTCCAAACCTTAAGGATTGACTCCTTTGTTTCCCCCTAGCCTTTTTTCCCTTCTCAAGGCAGAGGCTCATTTCATTCTCTGCTTTTAAACTAGAGGAAACATCAGTTTGTACATAAGGAAATGCTCACTTCAAACAGAGAATATACATAGCGTGGCTTCCTTAGAAAAGTTTTAATAGTGCATTTCCCAAAGCAGTGCTTCTTCAGTCTAAAATAATACCATGTCGGTGGAGTGCTAGTAAATGTTTAATAACAACTTTTCAAAAAGTAGAGGAGTAACACCCCAATTTAAGGAGTTGCTAATTTCCATGGTGTAAACATTCTTAACATTCTCCCTTTTAAGCAATCGATGTAGATTTTGGAAGAGATGCCCAGTGAGTATACCATTATGTAGTGTTTCCACCACATAGATTCAACAGATGTAAATAAACTCAATCATGTAAATAATTAATCATGTAATTGTGTAATCATGTAAATAACTAATCAGGAAATAGTGAATTTTAAGTTTATATTTATTACCTTTGTTTCAATAAAATTTAACTGTGGGTTTATGTAATTTAATATTTAGTAATGGCTATATTCAACAACAAGGTCTGAAAATTCTAGAAAATCTGACAGTCTGTTGTATACACTGCTGCCATGTGTGAACATCAGAATCCTGTAGAGGTAAAGGCTGGGCTCTGCCCAGTCCAGTGCGGATCATTTCTCTCTATGACAATGCAAAGAGAAAATTAAGCTTACACATCATGCATGGTATGAACTGGTTTTGCCCCTTGTCTCCTCCAGGTAAATGCTGAATAAAACACACATATACACACACAACTCAATAAAGAACAAACTATTTAAGAACAGGGCAATTTAACACAGAATGTATACAGGGAAAATATCTGACTCTTCAGGGTCATATTCTGCTAACATTTGTCATTTACATTATTATATAGTATCCCTTAGGTTCTGCATTCATGTTAACTTCTTGCACTAAAGATTTCCTCAAGAATGTTGGATAGATGTTACCTTTATTTGACTAAAAGACTTAATCAAATGGTCCCTCTCCGAGTGAACTGTTTCCACCTCAAAGATCAAACTCTCTGTACCCCACAGACATACTGCTCTAACTCTTAAGAAGGTTTAGTTTTCTACCTTCAAATAAATCTTTATGACCACAGCCTGTTGGAAGAAAAATTATTATGTAAAGTGACAGTAGAAGTATTGTGTGGCATTAGAAAAGAACAACATTCTCTATGTCCAGAAATAAGTAGATTAAGAGTTTCCAAAGTTGGACATGCATCAGAATCTACTCCCAGAGATTCTCCTTCAGTAAGTCTGGTTCAGGGATGGGAATCTACCCATCGTCAAAATTCTCCAGTTGAATCTGGGTACAAGTATAGGTAGCACTGGCTTGGTAGAGGATGTCTATGCTAATAAAATAATTAGAAAAGTCTGTATTTCAGACCACATGCAGATTCAAAATTGCCAGAGAACATATGATGAGTTTGCTGCAAATGAGCCAACTGACAAATGTATGGTCCCCTCTTAGAGAATATGTAGCTCTCTGTCATGTGAGATTTTTGTCACTAATTGCAACAATAGCAATCACAATGCTCTAAGCACCTGTGACCTTCTAGGCCTTATGGATCATAGGCACTTACAGAATCTTATTTCTAATTCTTGAAGAAATTCTGTAAGGTAGGTATTAAGAGTCATATTTAGGAACAATCAGAGCCTTGGTGTCTCAAATTTTTAGTAATAAGAACTCGTTGTCTTCTACTGAATGTTGAAGAGATTAAAATTTCGTAAATAGAAGGTCATGGGGTTCAAATTGTCCAGTTAGGGACAGCCTTCATATTTTGTTGTTTCTCTGAAGCTTATTTTAGAACAAATTTTAATAAGACTTTTCACTATATGAATTTTAATTGAAAATATATACCATTACTTAAATAAAAATTGCTGGTATTATGAAGAAAGTTTTCACACTGTTCAGACAGAATGGAGAAAGGCCAAGGAATCATAATTATCAGATTTTCTTTGAAAGTGTAACTCCTAACATTTTTTTGAAATGGTGAGTTTTGGGAATTGGAGATTCTTGTAACTGGAAGGCATCTTTCAGTTACACACTTTGAAAAAAAAGTAATAAGAGCTACACACACTGTTTAAATTGGATGGCAATCAAAGAAATCTAGTCCACATAATCTAATCAAAACAAATGTTTTCAAAATGTTTATGGATGGATGAATGGATATGCAAAATGTGATATATACATGCAGTGGAATATTATTATGCCTTAAAAAGGAAGAAAAATTCTGGCATTATGCCAAGAATGTTCAACATGGATGAACTTTGAGGGCAGTATACTAAGTAAAACAATCCAGTCATAAAGAGACAAATGCTGTATGATTTCACTTATATGTGATACTTAGAGTAGTCAAAATCATAAAGATAGAAAACAGTGGTGATTTTAAGGGGCTAGAGAGGGAGGGGAGAATGGGGAGATTCTGTTAATAAGTAAATTATTTTAGTTTTAGAAGACGAAAAGAGTTATTGGAATAGATGGTGTTGACTGTTGCAAAAATAATGTGAATACAGTAACTACTACTGAACTGTACAACTAAAGTGGTTAACGTGAGGGGTGCTGGGTGGCTCAGTTGGTTGAGTGTCCAGCTCTTGATTTCAGCTCAGGTCATGATCTCATAGCTTGTGGGATTGAGCCTTTGTCTGGCTCTGTACTTAGGATTCCCTCTCTTTCTCTCTCTCTGCCCCTCCCTCTCTCTATTTCTCAAAATAAATAAACTTTAAAAAAAATGGTTAAGATGGTAAATTTTGAGATATGTTGAGATAGAGAGAGAGAGAGAGAGAGAGAGAGAGAGAGAGAGAGAGAGAGAGAGAATCTTAAGCAGATTGCATGCTTAGCACAGATCCCAACAGGGGGCTCAATGTGGGGCTCAGTCCTATGACCTTGTGATCATGACTTGAGCCAAAATCAAGAGTCGGAGCCTCAAATGACTGAGTCACCCAGGTACCCCCAGAGTTTTAAGTCATCCTGCTGTATGAGGCTGTGCAAATAATTCTAAACCTGGCAGAATTAGCTGTAGGTGTTGAAATGATAGATTGGTAAAACTGACTTAAATTTTCACAAAGGAAGAGACTCATTGATTCAAATAACAAGTATCTGATTAATGTAAAAGAGATTTGTAAAACATTCCATAGTTGATTTTTTTTAATTTTAATTCCAATTAGTTAACATACAGTGTCCTATTAGTTTCAGGTGTATACTATAATAATTTAGCATTTCCATACATTACCAAGTGCTCATCACAAGTACCCTCCTTAATCCCCACCACCTGTCTAGCCCACCCCCCCACCCATGTCCCATCTGGTATCCACCACTTTGTTCTCTATAAAGTCTGTTTCTCGGTTTGCCTCTCTCTCTTTTTCCCCCTTTACTCATTTGCTTTGTTTCTTAAATTCTACATATGAGTGAAATCATTCCATAGCTGACTTTGTGAACATAAAACCCTGATTTTATATTTGGTGTTTAAAGCAGCTATGTAAAATTGAATGAAAATGATGCTGAATCCATTCAATATCACCCTCTTCTATTTTTCTCTTGTTCGTTTACTTTAAAATGGGTTAAGAGTGATTATGCATGTGTCTGTGGCTTGTTTTGCAATGCTCATTCATAGGTTTGATTACCATTCACATATTTATTCCCATTTACTAATGGAAGTGGTTTTGTGGAACTTAGTTACACAATTAAGTAAAATTTAAAGAGCTTACTATTTTTCTTTTCCTTCTATAATTTGTCATCACTTAGAGAAGCTAGGAAGTGAAAGGAAGACGTTTACAAGGAACTGAAAATCGTCTATTCCAGTTTCCCAGTCAGTAACATTTCCAAAGAAGTTTTACATATGTCCTCCCTCTCTTATTGGTGTCCTCCTGCTAAGCCATTTTTATTTCAAAGTTCGGAGAAAAGATGGTTACACTGGAGAGTCAGAGCAGGGGAATTGGTATCTCCACAGGTAGCTGGGGAAAGATGAATAAGGAGGTCAAGCTGCTAATCCACTTTTCAATCTTTCATGTCTAGATTATTGCAAGTAGCCGTATGCAACCTTTATTTAACTCTTTGCTGCCTGGCAAGAACACATTATGTTCTATTTGGAGGTGATTCTTTTGGAAATTCTAGGTGCTCTTTCTATGCAAGGAAGAAAAAAGATGGAAAGGAAATTATGCAGTAATATTTCTCTTAAAGTTCTTCTTTAAGCATAATAGAAATAAATGTTTTAAAGCTTGATTAAAAAATGCACAAAGTTAAAGTCATCTCAAAATTAGATGTCCCACACACTTTAGTTCTCCTCCCTCCTTATACTTTATTAAATAAAAATTTTGATCTAGTAGTTTTTTTCAAAATCTTTTTCTATAGAATCATTTTAAACTGTACTCAAGAAGGAGAATACATCATTAAACTAGTTACCTGTTTGCCAAGTTACTAGTTACTTTGTCAGTAGTTAACTATTACTAGTTACCACATGCCAAAGTGAATTTTTCAGGATAAAGAAACTTGCTTTACTAGAAAATAAGTCAATGATAAAACTAAAAGTTTTTACAAATGACGGAGTGTTGGATACCCATCACTTCATTTCTAAATTTCATTAAGTTGAATAATTTTAAATATCAAATATTTTATTGCAAAGATTTGTTGTGCATTTCTAGCAGAATAAACAAATATCTAAGGGTCCTTAGAGCTGTAGAATTGACAGAGCTCTGCTTGGTTTGATTCAGTAGAAAAAGATAAATTAAGGTCATGCAGTTTTGTAACATTCTCATGAAATAGTCAATCATTTCTATTAATCCATACAGTAAACACAAACATTTTATGGGGGAGGGGGTGACCCAAAACATTATTTCAGGATTAATTTGCATTATTACTGAATTAACTTACAATAAGTATAAATATACGTTACTTTAAAATATGTAAATGGGCAATCAGAGAGAGAGAAACCATAGATTTCATTGTTCTTCCTTTCCCCTCTTGTCTTCCTCCCTACCAAAACCTTTTGCCTGACCCCACTGCAGGGCAAAGCCCCTGCATCTTTATTGTCTTTGCACAGTTACCCTTCTGTTTCTTTGCTTCAAAGGGTAGCCTAGTGGTTGAGTTCGGGATATGGATTCTACATAAGTTCTAATCTTGACTTCAAAGTTTCTTCTGTCTAATTTAGCCCCTTTATCCTTCATTTTTCTTACAGTGAATTGGGATAATACATGAAAATGTTAAAAACAGCCTAGCACATAAGTGTTCCATAAATATTTGTTGTTATCAGTTTTAGTGTTTATAATTAAACACTATGAAGACACTTCTTATTCTGTATTATAGCCTAAAACTGGGAACTGTGATCAGCCTTCTCTTAGCTTCGCATCATCATTTATAAGCAAATACATCTATAATTTTGTGGGCATGGGGAGCTGTGTGGTTAAGGACACCCATTCTTAATGTTCTTGGCATCTGTCTATGATACCCTCCACCCTGCCCATTTAGGTCATTTGCTAACTACTACTCATTGCCCACATGCATTAATGATTTTGGCAAGTGACCCTGAGTCTTTTTTTTTTTTAACTCCATGTATGTCATTCCCTAGGTGACTTTGAATAAGTATCTGTGTTAATGATCTCATTTAACATTATTGCCTAACATTTTCTTTACCTCCTAAAATCCACTGAACTTATCAGTATTTGTATTAATTCTGTAAGAAACAGGGATTTGTTCTGACATAAAGTTTGTCTGCCTATGAGTATTTTAATTCATTTTGTGTGTTCGGTCCTTCTCTGTCCCACATGACTGTTCTTTTCTTATATCTGTTAAAGTAACAGATGGTGAAGAACATGGATTCTGGCTCAGATCTCTGGACTATTTCAGGCCTGTCCCATTCTGTGTGACCTTGAACAAGTTATTAAATTTCTCTGTCCTCAGCTTCCTCATCTGTAGTAGCATTTTCCTCCTAAGGTTTTCGTGGGAAATAAATCACCTAGAACAATTGCCACTATATAATAAAAATGCATTATGTCTAACTCTTTAATATGCTAGTTCATAAGGATTTTGACACCTAGAACAATTCCCACTATATAATAAAAATGCATTATGACTCTTTAATATGCTAGTTCATAAGGACTTTGATTCTACCTTGAGGTTTATATTTCAGATGGTTACAAGACTAACAATATATTTTTTTAGAAAACAGAGAACTAGGGGCAGATTGATAGGTAGTGAGGCTAATATTTAAGGCTAAATCATTTTGTGATAGAATACAACAGATATATATGCAGGGGCTTGCAAATCATTTATCTCTTTTTCTTTAAATAACTCAATTTCCAGATCAGTCTAGTAGTACATCAGTAAGAAATGCCATTGAAATACCTGGTTGATGGAATCTTTTTTTTTTTCAAAAAATATGTTATAAATCCATTATTCTTGAATTTTAGCTTTTGTGTGTGAACTTCAAAGGCAGATTAATGAAAACATTTTACATCAAGACATTTTAGGCTTATTACTTACTCTAATGCCTTTTGGGTCACTTTCTTATAACCTTCATCAATTTTAAAATCACATTTCATTCCTTAGGCTTGTGGTGGCATTTTAGAAGTATGCCTATTTGTTAATGTGGTTGTTTTTATTTTAAGTGTGAGGACTTGAGGGAGATACACACACACACACACACACACACACACACACACACACAGCTAAATCCCTTTGGTGGATGAAATAATAGTAGGGATGTAAAATGAGACTTCTGGCTGATACCTCAAAAGAGTTTGTTTAATACAGTGCCATGGAGCTACCTAATCTTCCCCAACTTGTTACCCATTTTTCTTTGTTATCTGTCTCAGTGATGTCTCATCTCCCCAACTGACTGCTACAGGCTAGCAATCTGTAACAGAAACTCAGTCTCAATCTCAGATATAATAAGAAAGAGAGGCTACAAGATTAATGGTGCCAGCCATAATTATAAAGTCTCAAGCCACAGACATTATAAGACCTTTCAAAACTGACTTAAGGTGGAAGAAGCTGGGTTAGCACTATAGTGTGAAGATACTGGCCTCTTAGTAAAGGAAATTCAGGGCTATTGGATCTGGGAAGTCTACTGTGTTTTTAGTACTGTTAGGAACTGTGGAAAATAAATGGTTTTTTTTCCCTTAAGGAGCTTGTTATAATTTTATCCATTTCAGTTTTCCTATGATAATACCCATTACTTATTAATTCGTAGAGGAGATAGATCTATTCTTGGAGCTGACAAATGGAAGCCAGATGAAAACAGGCTGCTTATGGAGACCATGCCACACATAGATATTGGGAATTTTTTATGCTCATAGTGAAATAGAACCAGTACATTGCCTTTCAAGTAACAACTACTCTGACAGGATTAAAAAACAACAAATGTGGGAATGTTCATGGTCTTTCTTCCATATCTGCTCAAACATTACATATCTGCCAGCCTGATCTCTTTACCCCTCTGGACCAAACTGTCTCTCTTTCTCTCTCTCTCTCTCTCTGTCTCTCTCTCTCTCTCTCTCTCTCTCTCTCTCTCACACACACACACACACACACACACACACAGTCTTCCTAGAATGTTGGAATTCACACTTAGTATGTTAAGATGGACAGAAAAATTGTTAACGAGAGAGCTGAATGAAATAAAAGTATTTAGGGAGAATGGCTAAGTCAAACCAATGACATGAAAGTGATAGAATGGAAGAGAGGAGATTGTGAATGCTTGGTGATGGCAGAAAGGCAGGAGAGAGAGCTAGTGAGCATCCTTGGGCAGGGGGTAGCCTGTGGTGAATCAGAGGCTGAAAGTAGTGTGAGAAAAGTGAGAATTAAGAAAAGGTTTGGAACTGTTGCCACGGGCAGTGCTTTGGATCCCATTTAATGTCCTCTGAGACAAGTAAAGTTCTTGTGGTTGAATTTCAGCTGCTGACCCATGCCTCTTAAATGTGACACCACTCACATACTGAAAACACGGTGGTTACAGTTCCTCAGGGATCCCTTAGCACCTCTGACTAGCAGTCTCACAGATGAGGGTCATGGAATGGGCAGGGATCCCAGCATTGATGACATCTAATCCTCTCCAGCAATTCAAATACCGTTTCACCATGGGTTCCTCTCTTCTTTTCTGTCACATACCTTGAAATATTATCTGCCCTCTTTTCCTCCTTCCATGTACACTAGGCTGAAAGGTACAAGAATCTGATATCCCAGTAGCAGAATGAGCGTTCACTGTACTTAGATTATTAGCAGCATTCCTGCTGAGACTGCGGCTTCTCAAGCTTTGCCAAAGCATGCAGAGACCTCTGAAACCCACTTGTCCCTTTCTGCCAAGCCTGTCAAAGTTTCTAAGACATTACAGCCTCCCCCTTTCCTATTACTTGACTATGATGCCTTACTGATCATTTCAACTCTGTCTGCATAAACACTTCTGTCTCCAGATTACTTGATTTGTCTGCCATATCACTTCTGCTGACTGTCTACAGTTCTTTGTCTCTCTTTGTTGTTCTTTAATGTTTTTAAATACAATATTTTGAGGGAGGGAAAAAGGAACTAGCATCGATTGATGTATATTACATGCCAGGTGTTTTACATATGTTATTCCTCTTAATCAGCCCTAGCATATACAGGAAGTATCATCATCTATATTTTATTAATAAAGAAAGTCAGCTCGTAGGTAAAGTTCCTTACTCAAGATCCTACCAATTATAAATAATGGAGACTGAATGCAGATAAAAAGTGATTTCAAAGTTTATGTTGTCTGCTTTTTACCAGCACTTATGTGAACACTTAAAGCAGTGAACAGCAATATTGTAATTTGGTTATGCACACAATACTTTCAAGTTTTTTATCTTCCCTAAACCACAGGCTATAATTTCCTATCACAATTATAAATGCTAATTACTAAAATGTGTTTATATTTAACGGCATTTATTTTAGCCCCATTTACTGATGAACCTTAATAAGCAAGTAATAGAATCAAAGTAAATATGAATTAAATTTTTAAAAATGTACAAAAACAAAAATTTCTGACAAGCAAATATGCTTGTAAAATAAGCCCGGCATGATATAGAGAGACAAGTTTCTGGTTCCACTTACACTTCTGTTTTCTTACCTATAAAATGAGACAAATAATAGTACTTACACTATACTGTTGTGCAAATTCAATGAGATACTAAGTGTAAAGCGCTTTGTCTACAAGCTAGAATGTAGAAAGTGCTCAATAAATGGTGAGATTGATGATATCGGTAACAATGTCTAAATTTGAGTATGCAGCACAGTGTGAACCTCCATGTACAAGATAAACACTTAAATAAAAAATTTAAAAAAAAAGAGTCAGAAAAGTTAACTTATCTACCTGAGGAATGAAACAGTTCTAAAACCAGAGTGAGAACTGAAATTCTAACCTGTCTCATGACGGATAGATCCTGTATGTGTGCATAGCTGTTGATATTTGCATGAAATACTCATTTAGAACCACAAATGCAGAAATTTACATTGATCCTGTTAGATCCTGTATGTGTGCATAGCTGTTGATATTTGCATGAAATACTCATTTAGAACCACAAATGAAGAAATTTACATTGATCCTGTCAAATTTTATATTGTTACTTTTGGCTCTTCATTTCGTTTACCAAGTGCTTTTTTTTTTAATTTTTAGAAGTGTTTTTAACGTTTCTTTATTTTTGAGAGATAGAGAGTGTGTAAGTGGGAGAGGGGCAGAGAGAGAGACAGAGAATCTAAAGCAGACTTCGTGCTGTCAGCACAGAGCCCAACGTGGGGCTTAAACCCATGGAGTTTGAACTCACCAACTGTGAAATCATGGCCAGAGTCAAAGTTGATTGCTCAACCGACTGAGCCACCCAGGTGCCCCACCAAGTGCTTTTTAAAATCTGAATAGTTATCCTATGTA
The DNA here is from genome assembly GCF_018350195.1 of Panthera tigris. Classification (NCBI taxonomy): domain Eukaryota; kingdom Metazoa; phylum Chordata; class Mammalia; order Carnivora; family Felidae; genus Panthera; species Panthera tigris. The sequence goes on along the minus strand of NC_056667.1, from coordinate 194,911,373 downwards.
TGAACAATTGCTACCCCTGCCTGATGTTGTCATTTGCAGATGTGATAAGCATATTTCAATTGTTTTATGTAACTCAGTGATTAAAGAGTCAAACATGATGGATATGTACAGAGGCCTTTGGTAGACTCCTAGTATCAGCACATCAGTCTAGGCCAGCCCGTTCCTTTATCAAATGTTCTGATGCATGTGCCAGTTGTCTACAAACCTACACAAGTGGTCCAGATGCCATCAGTGTTTTCCAGAAGGACATAAAGAATGGCATGGTCACGTTCTCTCTGATATCCAAATCAACCTTCCATGAGCTACAAATCTTCTTAATAGTATGATATGAAATTAGTGATATTTTCTTAATGTATATTTTCATTTAAAAATATTTATTGGTTCTCTTCATGTACCGGCAAAATATTCCATAAAGCAAATGGTTAATTGAATTATGGTATGGCTATCTAATGGGAGGCAAATTGACCAAAAAAAAATTGCATCTACATAATATAACCTGATAATGTTTAGGATAAAATATAATGTGAAAGCAGCAGGTCACAAAACTAGACAGACTATTATACTATTCAGAAAACAGTGTTACTATACATCAAAAAATGAAAAACACCAAAATACAAAGTTTATAAATGATTTTTATTTTCTTCTTTTATATTCTTCTGCACTTTATAACATTTCTAATTCAAACATGTATTAGAAATAAAATCTAGGGGCATGTGGGTGGCTCAGTTGGTTGAGTGTCCGACTTTGGCTCAGGTCATGATCTCACAGTTTTTGAGTTGGAGCCCTGCATCGGGCTCGGTGCTGACAGCCTAGAGCCTGAAGCCTGCTTCGGATTCTGTGTCTCCCTCTCTCTCTGGCCCTCCCCTGCTTGTGCTGTGTCTCTGTCTCTCTCTCAAAATAAATAAACATTAAAATGAAAAATAAAAATAAATAAAATAAAAACATTAATTAAATTAATTAATTAAAATAAACATTAAAAAATAAATAAAATATAGCAAATCAGTGTGGGTCAGAGAAGACCTCATTGGGAGGTGGCATCTAAGAAAAGCAAGTAAGCAGATGAACCATGTGACTGTAGCCTATCAGAGAAAGAGAAGCTCAGGGAGAGGGCATGGGAGGGCCCTAAGTAGAGGGTGCACCTTGTACATCCTGGGAACAGCAGATGAGAGTGCTCAGAGGAGTGATCCAGGAAGAACATAGTAGGAAGTAAGGTTATGAATACATGGAGAAGGCCAAATATCATACGGCCTTCCAGACCATTAGAAGCACTTTGTGTTTTTTACTTTGAGATGGGAAGTTATTGGAATTTGATCTGGTATGTCTAAGAAGATTGCTCTGGTTAATATATTGAGAAGAGATTATATAGAGGCCAGGGTAGAAGCTAGGACACAAGTTAGGAGGTTGTTGCATTAATGCAAGCAGGAGACAGTTGTGACTTAGTGGTAAGGGTGATGGGAAATGATTGGGCTTAGCTGTATTTTGAAGTGAGTGTTAACTGGATATGATAATGATTTTGAGTTTGAGCTGAGGATGAGTCCAACTTTTTCAACATGAAATTCTGAAAGGATTGATTGACATGAAATATTGTTATGACTGACTGAAGAAGACTTTAAAGGATTTTTCTGGGTTGGGAAGTTGAAGGATTACATTTTGGACATGTAAATGTTTGCATGTCTGCTAATTATACAGGTAAAAATGTTTTAGAAGCAGTTTGAAGCATAAGCCTATACCCCACATGGTCAGGACTGGAGATACAAATTTTGGAAGGTGTCAGCCTATTAGTGTTATATGAGGATTAACAGAACTAATATATATAAAAACTTAGATATTCCAGGAGGACCACCACCACTTAGAGCTGAACAGGTTTTGCACTGTCCACTTACAAAGAGGTATAATCTAGGTAGACTATAATCATGGATGCTCTTGATGGCCTTTGCTGGTTCACCTTAAATGCTAATAAACATACCTGTCATTATTACTGTTGATTGAAAACAGCAGACACATGTTAATTTATTCTTTAATTCTGCTGGTAAGGTTTTCCAGTTTGTTCAGACCCCTTATTTGTGTTTAGAAATGTATTTGACATTGATTAGAACTAATTCTGTTCCACAGTAGGTAGAATTCCTGTGTTCTGCTCTGTGCTAACGACTGTAAACAGTGATAATTAATGCTTTCTAATTACATGATTTGGAAGAAACATGAAATATGAGTATGATATATGAAATATTTAAATGTATCAATATGTAATAGTATGAAATGCTTTTTCAGGAAAAATTTAACCTTTCCTTATAGTTTGAGTCATTTTGTATTGTTGATACATTTGGGAAACCATTTGGGCCCCTTTACTATTATTTTTTTTTAAGTTCTTTTCTATTGATTACAGTAGCCTAAAGAATTGTGAAGGTGTGCTAGAAGTATAAAGTTTACAGAACAGTAATATAGATATTGTATCAGATCTTTCCATTCAATGGGAAATATAATCCCTTTAGTCTATTAATGTGTATTTTATTTTGGCACATGTATGCCATTACTTCTATCAGTAACTTATAATCATGTAAGACTATAAATGTGAGTGATGATCAATAATATTAAGTTCATAATAGATTCTCATCAAATTTCCTTTTGACTGAAATTTGTGCAGAGCTAGCCATTCTACTTAATACATGGAAGCACACCTAAAGTCAACATGCTGATAGAGTAGCCAGTTGCCCCCATGCATGGTTAAGAGGTTTTAAACAGACATTTTTGGAATGTCTATCCCACCCCACCCCACCCTTCCAGCTTCTATCTGCACATGAGATGTCTGCCATTATGATTTCTCCTCTAGATTGATTTATGTTTACCGAAGGCTTCAGGAAAAATGAAGATTTGCTAAACAGGCTCAATACTTCAAACTTTTGCACAATTCTGTGTGCCTGATAACTGGTCAGTTCATTAGCCATCTGTCTGTAATCCTATCTGAGTTAGTGCTAGGGAGAGATACTGTGTGCTCTGGCAGTTGCAGATCAGCAGTGGGGAGTTGAATCCTTGAGAAGAGGGTGGATAGAAGTATCTCATACTGAGCTTGATGTATTTTACACTTCTGTTCAAAATTAATCTTGATCATATGAGTATGTAGGCTAGTCTAAATCCTTGGACAATAGGTTGCTTGACTGTATAACATGATGGCACTTGTAGAAAAAAAAAACAAAACAAGTTTAATGATGTTGACATTACCTACTTTTCCAATCCAGTGATTACTTAACGTAATTTAAACTGCTAACTCCTGACTTAATTTATTGCTAGATGAAAAATTCCACCCATATGTATTTTTACTTTAACTTTATCTTCCTAGTTAGTGAAAATACTTGCCCATCTTTGTTTTGAATAGCAAGTGTATAGAACTTAAAGCTTTCATTCAGTAATTAACTTGCAAATCATGGGCAAGATAGGAAGATTGAATTGAAATTGGAAGAAAACCGTAAAGTCATTTACATAACGAAATTGTGGGACCAAATAAACACACATGACAATGAGAGTTGTCAGATAAGAACAAGCCCAATATTAACTTCTGATTAAAAAAAAAGAGCAATTCAGTAATATCATTAAATAATGATGCCAATATATTATTTGCTGGAATCCTGTTGAGACTTTACTATCAACAAGGTGCTTTATAATAATTTAAATTTGAAAAAAAGTTATGTGTTTTTTAGGACTGCTGGGGTAGAAATGCAACCTGATGGAAATATATCCACAAATCAAGGAGGGAACACTGGGAAGTGAGAGACTGCTACATGTTTACACCATTTAATCCTATAAGTTTGGTTACCAAGCATCTGATCAGATCTAGCACTTAAATTTTTGTCTCAAAATATGGCTATGATGTTTGGAATTACATGCCAAACCATTATTTCTTATCCATACTTACTCTTGTGGAACCTTCATCATCAGAACCCCTGGGATTGCTTTTTTTTTTTTTTTAAATACAAATTCCTGTACCTCCCTCTCCTAGACTGTAAAATCAGCACCTTGCACAAGTTCTCAAATCTCAACACTAATTTTGGGAACCATAACCTGAAAGTCTCTTCTACCATGCAGATCAAACCACATAATTTCAGTGTTTAAAAACTTTGACCAACTCCATGACAGTTTCACAGAGTAAACTCTAACCTATTCAGAAGACTTTCGAGATACTTTGTAAGCTTACACTCCAGATGCTGTCCTAATGCAAACAGCTCAAAGGACTATAAACTATTCATTATGGCCCCAAACAGTTGTGTGCACCAATGCCTCTGTGTCATTGCTTAGGTTAATTATTCAGCCTGGAACTTTCTTCCCTTTATCTACTCACAAAGTAGAAATTCAAGCATGTTCTCCATGGAGCCTTTTTCAAATACATCCTCTCCATTTTATGCATACTTCTATTTTAGCAAGTATTATGAATATCATGACTATTTGCCCATTTTTCTACTTATTTCCTGGTCTTTGAAAGCTCCTTGAGGGCAGGACACTGATTTATTCATCTTTTTATCATCCATTCAAGAATAGGGACTAGTTTAGTGTAGACTTCCAATAAATGTTCCACTTCCCTTTCTGAATTATGGGATCATGAAAAAGATACTATTCTCTCACTCTTTCCCCAGTAAAAGAAATTTTAAGAGGTCAAGACTGCCAGTTTTTTTAAATGGACTGAAAGAAGAATCCAGGCAATGTAACTGCATTGCCTTTAGCTAGAGGAAGTTTGAAGATATAATCTTTTGTGGTTGCCAGTGACCTCATGTTTTGTAACTCTTCAACTGTCCTAGCATATTACTTGCAGAAAGCAGTCCAGAGGTACATATTAAATCCCATCTCTACTGTCAGGTAGTCCTACGAACAAGCAAAACTTCTAACATGAATTTATGACTCTTAAAAATATCGAAGTGGCTCAGGGACTCTAGTTCCTACAAAAAAAAAAAAGAATGCAAAAGCTACATTTTAATAACTTCTGGACAAGCATAAAAGATAAACTTAGTCATACTTGCTAGCTTCTGCAATGAATAATGCATTGTCAAAGCAGAAATGATTGTGAATTAAAATAATGCTGATGTGCAGTAATCAGCACTTACTTTAAAAGATTAAAATGGTTGCTAAAGTGACAGAAATATTTGTCTGAAATTTTGTTTTGTTTTATATTTCACTTCTTTGAGTCAAAATGACAGGAGGTAGAAATATTAATTTAAATAACTCTGTTATCACTAAGTTGAATGGAAATGTCAGATTCTTATTTTTAAGTAGCATATTTCCTCACATAGTTTTAAAAGAATTATTGAAATAAACAATGGAAAGGAATCATGTAGCATACTGAGACATGGAAATAAGACATATTTGGACAGCACTGGCAAAGTTTCAGTGCCCCAAAACTTTTCTTCCATTTACATAGGCTAGTATGGATTTTGTCTTTCTGCTGTTCTCATTTAAAATACATAGAGAAGTGATTTATAAAATTAATACACACTAAAAGAGTGAATACATGGCCTTTTTTTTCCTCTTGAAATCAGGCCTCCTGAGACACTGCATACCTGAGAATCTGAGAATAGAAGACAGAAATTTCTCAGTAAGATGTTGGGCCATAGTTAAAAGTATTTTTCTTTCTGTAAAAGACAAGGGAGAGATCCGTCATGGGCCATACTTATCCTCTCCACTGAAGTGCTCTCCCCTGATCTCATTTTAGATGTCATATAAATAAATTACCCTATAAGGAATGGAGTGGACTTCCAAGCCACCAGGCATTAACTTGGAAATGGCCCAGCTCAACCTGACCCCATCCAACTCTTCTTTCCTGAGCTAGAGGACTGTTAAAAATTTAGATTTGTTGGCTTCTTTCCTTAAACCCCATAGAAGGTGAATGTTAGATACAGACTAATCAAAACCCTTTCCCTTTAAAATAATGCTGAATTAATTCTAAACTCTTATTAGAGAAGTAACCATATCTGTTTCAATACTTTACATGGTTCCTAACACACAGGTATAGAAGGAACTGAAAAAATACTTTTAGATAAATAGATGGAAGGAAGGTAGAGGAAAAAAGTATGTAGTTTTGTTTTGTTTTGTTTTATTTTGCTAACCTAGATAGGTAATTACTCAGAAAACCCCTTGTCTCCCTTCTCATTTTTTTACATTTGTGTGCAGCAGAAATGTTGGAAAGAAAAATCTAAAAGCATATTTTAAAGCATATTAAACACATTAGTCCATAAAACTACACTACCCAGTTGTCTAGAAGAATCAAACTAAGGTTGCAGGCCTGAGAGTATGGCAAATATATTAATTCGGGAATACCTCCAATCCGATTTTGGCCAGATATTTTGATACTTAATTGGAACAACTTAGTGAAAATAGTATTTGCCCAATTGCCATATACCGCCCAAGGTTGAACTGAATGTGGGGGCCGATTCCAGAGGGTCAAAGACAGTCAAATGAAGGGCGAGCCAGAATGAGAAACCATTTGTGGAAGCACACATAGGTCATGGCCCTCCAACACATGTGTAGTAATAGAATTCTGGAATGTGTGTGCCAAGTGACCCTCTTTCTCTTGGTTTCCAAAAGGAGTGAAGGGAATATATGACTGAGTAAAATCTCAGTAAGGAGGCAGATGTTGTTAGCTTCCTTTTACAGCAGTAATACATATTTCTATTTAAATATGAATGCAAAATGGAAACTGCCAAACAAAATTTCCTAACAGCATGATAGTCAAGGTTAAATTGTTTAAACTTCGTGTGTGTCTGGCTGGGGTGGCACACTATATCATTTGTTTACAACTAGGTGGGCCTTGCCATGATACTTTGTCAAGAACCATAAACCTAATTTCTAGTAATACTCCTTTTCGTATTGGATCCAGGCAAAAGTCTTCGGTGGTATATCAAAACTACAAGAATAAGAAGGTAGAAAATATATAATCCAATAAATGAGGAATACTGAGTGTATTAAAATAATGTTGCTTAGCTCCCCCCCCCCCACCGCCCCCCACAGCTATAATAGTGTTCTGGTCACAGTGAACACAACTAAATATTTCATTGGCCGCTAACACAATTAAAGAAGTCATAGATTAAATAGTAGATGATCATCCTCTGTTTCAGATATCTTTAAATAACAGACCACTTAATGGGTCGATTTAAAATATTTTAACACATCTAAAGAAATATATTAACATTAGTTACTTTCTCATAAAAAGTTTGTACTCAAAGTTTTCACTGCTTCCCATTTTGTCTCACAGCCCTTTCTAATTTCCGCTGGTATAAATCAAATTAGATTTATTAGCATTGTACAAAAGAGCTCCAGTAGGTTTTTAATAATAATTATCATTATCACTGATTAAAGTTATATTGTTCAGGCCAGATGGAGTCCTTTTCCTGTCAGTGAGAATGAGCTTGCATTATGTAGTCATAATGTGTTTGGATCTAAATAAACAGATGGCAGAGTGACAGGATATTATACACTGGTGATGTCAGCAATAGTGGTTCACAAACAGAATTGCTCTAGATAAACTCTATTGTAGCAAGGATCCTCATACTTTTAAGAAGGTGAATGGAATTGAGCCTAAGTGTTATCTTAACTTGGAAATCGTACTGTTCACTTGCAGAAGGGTAGACCATTTGGATGGCCTGAGGTTCAGCCTGAAAAAGTGCATCTGCTGAATCTGCTCTTTAACTGTGAAAGCATTTAACATAACAGCTTCACTCAGGCAGTCTCATAGGGAGAGAGAAAGAGAGAGGAAAAAAGAAAAAAAAAAGCTGCCCAAGTTATAAGGTCTTTCAAGTTGAAGAGTTAAGACCTGTGGGTCAAGAAAAAGAGGAAAGATCTGATACAATCTTATTTCATAACTTTCAAGATATAGTAAAACCTTGGTTGTAAGTATAATTCATTCTGGACAAATGCTTGTAATCCACAGCATTTGTATATCAAAGCAAATTTCAAGAACCATTGGCTCAGTTTGTGATCATGTGACATTCAGCATCACGTACCACTTGTATTGCAAGACATTGCTCATTTATCAAGTTAAAATTTATTAGAAATGTTTATTTGTCTTGCAGAACACTTGCATAACAAGTTACTCACAATCCCAGGTTTTACTGTATAATTATGTTAAAGTAAACATCTTTCTTGTAGGGGTGTATACTCATTCATAATAATGTTAGAAAATTAACAGAGAAGGTTTAATAAGAACTGTTATAGAAAAGCTTTAGTCTTTAATAGATTTTCATGTATACTTTTTATTCTAAAAAACCCCACTCTATATACCCTTATACCCACCAATATTAGGGTGAACCTATGAAATTCAGAAACAAACTTCAAAGAAAATCATTATATGTGATTTCTTCTAGCTAATACTCTATGGTTGTGTCCTTAGGAAAATTTCTCTGTAGGATAACTGTATTTGCTGAGGCAAATACTCAGAGTAGCAGAGTTCTTAAGAGCAAGATAGTGCTACAGAAGATAAAGGCTTGTATTTGAAAATGAAGATGGTATCAATAAAATGTTTAAAAAAGGATATCAAATAATTGAAATTAAACTTCCTAAAAAATTTATCTGTTTAAATGCTTGAAACTTTTATATAAAGATGTTGGTTTGCAAATTGGTCCCTATGCATGGAGGGCAAGGAAGACTGAATACATAGGGAGACCACTCCAGATTGATAGGTGGCAGGTATAATAAGCAAGGTAACTTACATACAAGGCTGGTCTTGAACATATCCAGGGTGATCTTGGACAGCCACAAGACAAGTATATCCCCATAACTGCCTACCAGACTCTTAAGTTTATATGAAGGTTTTAAACGGGTTCAGTAACATATTCAATTCAGATGGCCCCAGTATCACCTTACTCTCTCAAAGTTACATCCTTTCAGACTGCTAGCAGGGGAATAGTAGGCAGGATGTTCATTACAAGGACAGGGGAGGGAGCGAGGAGCCTCCCATTGGCCAGGTCTAGCTCAAGGGTCAACCTGTTGTCACATCCTCTTTATGACATCCTCCCTCAAATGAGACTCTAAGTTATGTGTATAGGGGCTCCTGGATGGCTCAATCAGTTAAGCCTCTGACTCCAGCTCACATCAGTGTCTCTCAGTCTATGAGTTCAAGCCCCACATCTCACTGTGCACTGACAGCTCAGAGCCTGGAGCCTGCTTCAGATTCTGTGTCTCCCTCTCTCTCTTCCCCTCCCCAACTCATGTGCATGCGCACTCTCTCTCTCACAAAAATAAACATTAAAAAAATTAAAATAAATAAATAAATAAATAAATAAATAAATAAATAATGTATGTAACCTTTTCATTCTGATGGTTTGTCATGTGTTTGTAAAAATATATTTTTGTTTCCATAGACTTCAAATTCTTTTTAACTATTGATTTATTCCTTAATATCAATTAGCCATGAACTATTGAAATTATACCAAGCAGAATAGAATCACATAGAATCAATAGAACAAAAATATTCAATAGTCAAAGTGAAAGTTATTTCATGTAAATATTTACAACTATCTGGGACAATTCACAAATTCAACTTATTTCCTTTTCTTATAAAATAATGAGAAGATTTTGAGTATCAGGAGATTGTATTTCAGCTTCACATGTATTTGACATTCAGGTTTTGCTACTTAAAGGGGGCATTTTATGAGCTATGTTTCAGCTATAGGAAAATATAAAAATCCTCAGAAAGGAGCAAGACTATTTGCTTTGAAGAGTTACTCCTAGTCAAAGAGTGAAAGATGGTAATGTGTGTGTGCGCTCTTTCCTCTCCGACAGGTGGACGTTGCCATAAGTCCTGTACTGGCCGATGCTGGGGACCCACAGAAAATCATTGCCAGACCTGTAAGTGTTCAACAGTGAGAAAGAATAGGCTTGAAATGATCAAGTGATTTTAATAATTCATGTTTTTCACACTTCTGGTCCTCAGAAACATGAAAATAAGCTTTTGCTTCTTTGTGGTAGATTTGCTCCTATTCAAGTAAACTGCCTAATTTCATTGCTTGCAAATGAAACATAGTATGTAATTGCTTCTTATATTTCTTTGTGGTTTTCAAGTTAATGCTATTAACAACACTGATGTGGTGATATTAACTATGACTTAAGAGTCTGTATATCAGAGAAAGCAAGAAATTCAAATGTGCACCAAATGGTAATTCCATTTCAGGTTATAAGTACTGAAATCTCAGTAAGTACTGAGTACTTACTGAGATTTCAGTACTTATAACCAGTACTTATAACACCATCCGTTCATTAGGAAAAGAAAAAAAGAAAGGAAAAAGAAAAAGAGCACTGTGTCCCCACTTTTTTCTAGGCACAGAAATATTAACTGTATGAATTATGGATGACTGACTATATCTTGCCCTTTGTGTATATTGTTTCTTGTATTAGTCATTAAAGTAAGTATAAGCTATCATCACTGCTAAGACATTTACAAAGTATATTGGATACAAAGACAAGTATCTTTTTTTTTTCAGCATTCTTAAAGCCATACTTAAATCAGCACTGAACTTTCACTAATCTTAAGGATAAATAGTTTCTTTAAAAAGGAAAAACAAAATGCTCCGTATGAATGGTAAAGATATTTCTTCTTTCCTGCTACAATAACAACAGCTGGAATAATATATGAAAAATAGTGTAGTGGCAATTTGAAATGTGTTCCTTTCATTAGCATAGAAGACAGAGAAAATGTTATTAAAAATATGAATATACAAATATTAGATATTGTAGAAATTTATTATACTATTGGTTGAAAGTTTAGATATTTCTAATTTGTCTCAGTTCATATTTGTTAGATTCTCTTTCAATAAGGAAATGGAAAATAATTACATTATTGTGAGCCAACAAAGAAAAAAGATAGAGGAAAAATATTTTCTCACTGGTAAATGATTTCTTTCTTTTTCTTTTCCTTTTTTTTTTTTGTTTTAATTCAAGGACATTTTCATGTCTAACATTGATAAAATAAAAAAGAACATAGAATAAATTTTTTTCCCACTTTTGTCCTGCCTCTGTCCTTCAGCCATCCCTAGGCAACAAATGTTATTGGCTACTTTTGTGTATTCTTCCAGAGACAATTTATGCATACAGTAGGACATATGTATATGTTCCTTCCCATTTTTCACTCAAATGTTAGCATGCTTTACATGCTATCATGTACTTTAATTTTTTTTTTTAATCTAAGCATATGTGAATGAATTTACTTATAGTATTAATGCCTAGAAGTGGTCATTGCAAGGTCAAGGACACATATTTATGTAATTTGATAGAGATCACTAACATGGAAATCTTGTTTTCTATAGAGTTTGTAAAAGTTTTCTCTGCCAGGAGCAATGTATGTGAATTCCTGTTTCCCTATTCCCTGGGCAAGGCAGTGTATTATCAAACTTTTTGGTCTTTGTCAAGAAGTTATATAAAACATAGTGTAGACTTAAATTAACTTTTTTGGTAGAAATAATGTTTACGACAGTTATATTTTGGCAAGAATTTTAAGCAGGATTGTAAAGATCAATGTGTGAAATAAATTTACTACAATTATTTGTAGACAATATTCTAATAGCAAAGTAGTTGAAACCAAGTTACACGCAATGCTGAAATAACATTGATGTGGCCTTTTGCACAAAGTTGAGATTTCTAAAATATAAAAGAATCCTTGTAATACTTTGTGATGAAGTGGCAGGTAACCGTGGAAATTGTTAAAGTGTGCAAATGTCCATAGGTCCTCTCACGTCAAAAAACTTCTGAGATGTCAAATTAAAAAATGAATTTTACTCACTCACCAACTTACTTATTTTCCAAAGGATCAAGGAAACTTTGCAGCCTGGCTGCTTGCTGTGGCTGGGCCCCTCTGGTGGATCCACCCAACTACCCCTGGTCTTCTGGAGAGGGGCCTCTCAGGCACACCTAGCTCACCTAGCATTCTTGAGGTCCACATGTTAAATCGGGGAACGTAGGAGCCTACTTGGGCTGTTTTCTGTGCTAGCCTACATTTAGGAAATGCTAGTTTGGATTCCTTTCTTCTGTTGGGTAGGGAAACATAGATGCCTACTATTCTGTTGTTTGTCCAGTTCAGGGTTTCAAACTAGTTTGCCTTGGCTTCAATGCCCTTCAAATTCTCCTTTGCATTATTGCATTTTGCATTATTTCCACAATACAGCTACTCTTGGTAAGGAAGAAATAGATTTATGCCATCTTTTCTGGACCAGAAGTCCCATATAGTACTTTTAATAATACTATTAATGAATGAAATCAAATCAAACTCTTAAGTAATTTTTGCTGCATTTTATATGAATTTTGTAGAATAGAAAAATGTAGTGTAAATTACTTTCTTCTCCTTCTTCTTCTCTTTCTCCTCCTCCTCCTCCTTTTTCTTCTCATTATTATTATTATCATGATCATTATTATCATCTTAATGCTGAATAATCATTCTCTAATTGATAGGGATGCATGAGCCAAAATCTTGGAAATCACTCTGTTAGGACAGAATGAGAAAACAACACACATGAGTATTCTCTAATTTTGAAAGTTAAATATGCCTTTAATTCATACAGTGCTCAAAATTCTGAAACTTTTAATTAATTTTTAGAGATTTATTTATGTTAGTAAAAAATATACAAAAGTTAGTAAAAAAAATCATAATTTTCACCAACGTGTTATTCTTATAGTCGACAACTTGGAATAATGTCCAAGTAGACATCTGTCTTTCTTTGGGAACTACCCACTTCTGGAGGGGTGAGTCACTGTGGCTATGTTTGTTTTGTGTGATGCTCTAACCCTTAGTCACATGACAGTGTTTCTCAACCAGAGGTGACGTTGCCCCCAGGGGACATTTGATAATGTCTGAATATTTTTGGTTGTTACAACACTGAGTTAGATTAGGGGGAGCATCTATTGGCATCTAGTAGGTAGAGGCCAGGGATGATACCTGGAGCGCACAGGATAACTTCACCCCACCCCCATCCAAACAAAGAATAAGTATACAACATAAAACTTAAAAAGTACTGAAGGTTAAGAATGAGAAATCTTGTAATAAGAGTAAATATTGACCAATGTTGGGCCAATGAGATTCTTGCCCCAGGGAATTTGGACTTGAGATCCAGAAATTCTGGTTATACTACCTTAGAAATTTGAACTTGAGAAGATATTAAACTTAGCGGAAGTTTCCATTTTGAGCCTGTTAAATAAATCTGTCATGCAGAAGCAAACAAGAATCAGAGACAGAAACAACTCTTACCTACTGGTTCTCAGGCCTTCTTGAGATCCAGCCGCATTTCTACCCTTTGGTGCCTAAATAAACACAGTATTCTTCTAGTATACTTAAATGCGGATTTTTACTTGCCGCCAAGTGGGGATGGTCTTGGCTAGGACCCCACTAAGACTTGGCTTAGGCAAGACAGTGTTTTTTTTTTTTAATTTTTTTTAACGTTAATTTATTTTTGAGAGAGAGATGGAGCGTGAGTGGGGTCAGGGCAGAGAGAGAGGGAGACACAGAATCTGAAGCAGGCTCCAGGCTCTGAGCCGTCAGCACAGAGCCCAACTCGGGGCTTGAACTCACAAACCGTGAGATCATGACCTGAACTGAAGCTGGATGTTCAACCGACTGAACCACCCAGGTGCCCGTTAGGCAAGACAGTCGTGACTAAGAAAATCAGCAAGTCACAGCTCATGTATCAAATCATCAGCATGAAATCATTTAATTCACCTAATTTTTTAGCATAGAAATTACGCTTACTGTAATGACCTAAAATTGGCTTAATGGTCACTATGCCTACTCCACAGAGCCTATCAAAGTGAAATTCAATAAATATCTACCTATATCTGATATATGCAAATCCAAATTTTAGAAAAATATCTATTTGCATGGATCTTTATGGTCTATAAAAGATTTCTATTGTATCTTTTTTAAGTTTATTTCTTTATTTTGAGAGAGAGACAGCATGAGCAGGGGAGGTGTAGAGAGAGAGGGAGAGAAAGAGAGAGAGGAAAAAAAATCCCCAGCAGGCTCCACGTCAGTGGGGCTTAAACTCACTAAACTGAGATCATGACCTGAGCTGAAACCAAGAGTCGGACCCTTAACTAACTGAGACACCCAGGCACGCCCCCCCCCCAAAAATTTCCCTTTTAAAATTTACTTTCACCATATTACTGTGAGTTAAACAGAATAGTTAACATTTACCTCATTTTATAATTGGGGAAATGTATGCTGAGGAAATGATCAGGGAGTTGTTAAATTTATGCAGCTAATACTGGGGATTTCACAACCTGAGTGTCTTGAATTTAAAGATAAAACAGCTTCCTGTATACCACATTGTATAGCACAGCTTAGTGGACAAGGACATTGGATTTGAAATCAGACAAATGATACAAATACCAGTTCTTTCCATTTCTTTGTCATGGGAAAGTGACTTAATCTTTCTAAATCTCAGTTACCATTTCTGTAAAATGGAGATAATTGCACTTACCTCAGAGAGTTGTTGTTTTGGAATCAGATTCAATAGAATAGTGTAGTTGAAGTGCTTAAATATCTTTTGGCATATACTAAGGACCTAATAACTAATAGCTAATATTTTAATACATTAACGGAGATACTGTTAGAACACTTAATCCATCCTAATTCTGAATGAATGCATGTAGAAGTGAAATTCCTGTAGTCCAGTTCTATCCTGTGAAAACTATTTTATCCATTGAAAACTGCTGATACCTGTGGATGAGAAATGAAAAAGCAAAAACCCTGGGAGTGAAGTGGAGGCTTCTTGCCCTTGACATTCGTTCCTGTTCTCTCTCCTTGTTTGAGCTACTTGAAAGGTAAATTACTCATCCATATTTAAAGAGCACACTATCCTGAGGCAAAATGTATTTTGGAACTACTCAAAGGCATACTTATTTTAAGAACTGAATTTTAGAAATACGATCTTTTTTTTTTTTTTTTTTTTAGAATTAGACTTTGTGAGAGATTCCGTAGAGATGTAACATACATGATCAAAATGTTTTAAAATTGTAAAATTTTTCAGGCTTCCTTTAGATCTCTGATAGCCTTTCTATTAGTTACAATATATTACTTAACCTTAGGCCCATTTGACAGACACTTCTCTGAACCTTGACTGAACTTTTTAGAAATCTGAAAATCTGGGCTGTGCAAGTTTCTGACAATATTCTGTTTTTGTTGCTTGACCATACAAAGTACATTATGGGATCTAAAAGATGTACTCTTATATTGTTAGAAAGTATTTCTTTTCCTATGACTGAAATAAATTCACTTCAGTGAAGGCTTCTCTGGAGATATTCAACTTTATGATTTGTCAAATATTTCCCTGTCTTCTGTGGATATTTTTGAGAGTTTTTATACATTAGGGAAGGAAAGTAAAAGTGTTTAAAAACTCCACAAGTCAGCTAAGTAAACTGAAGAATCCATTTCACTCACCACACCATATCAAAGCTGACATCTTCCCACAGGTGTCTCTTCCTAAAACAGCAAATGTGCCAGAATTTTCCTTAGTGTCACTAAGTGGCAAGAAGCCTTGGTAGAGACAAAACATTCAGGCTCTGAGAGAACAAGCTCCTGATGATGAATGCCTTGTTAAGGTGAAATGAAGCAGTGTTGATCAGAGTGAAAACATCCCCGAATAGAAAAATGGCAAAACAAAAATGCTGAGTGCAACAATTGTAAGCTTGAGGGGAGGTCTGCCGGAGGCAGGAGTTTTAAAAGAAGAAATGAGGAAGGAGTTTTGTTTTTTAATAGATCTAGTGAAATGGAGAGTGTGAATAAATAGACAGCTTACTATGGACAATAGTTCACAATGCGTACTTCTAGAAATTGTAATAGAATTGTGTACATTTTAAGTCAAATTTAGTAGCATTTTGCAATAAATTTTGTGTACTGGACTGGAGGCCACTGTGAGCTTTGATTAGCTGTTGAATAATTTAAGTGTGTCATTTTCCCCTTATAGCATTTAATAATTAATATTCACACTGTCAACTCTAGAGACAGCAGCTATTTTATTTAATGTTTTTTTTCTAAAATAGAAAATATTTTTCTAAACAAATTCCTTAAAAACATATCCTTAGACAACGTAAAGAATTTTTATAATATTAAAGTAAGTAAATTTTGCCTGTAGACTCTAGCTAAGTGTTTTATTCTTACCTGCTTTCCTCATGAATCTGACTTTCTAAAGTAACTTGAATTTCTTCTCCATAAATCCTTTGTCATGTTAAATGTAGAGCAGCCTTCCCCTATAAACTTAACAGGAATGTCTCTGACAGTGATGCTGTTTAAAAAACAAAACAAAACAAAAACAAAAAAAGAAACAAACAAACAAAAAAACAAATCAGCTGAGTAACTTTAAAGATCTAATTGGCTTTATTCAATGATTCATGAACCAGAGAGCATGCCATTAGCAAACAGAAGGGTGCTCTGAGGAGCTGTACAAAATCGAAGAATTTTATAGGCTGAAGAAGGGTGGGACAAGCAAGTTAAAACAGTGGATTAGTTCAGGCAAGTTTGCCTTCCCTTAGAGGAAGGCCAGGGGTCTTAGGGGGTCTTATCTGGCAAAATTTTCACTAGTGCTGACCAGGAAATTACAGACTGATTGCTTTAAAATTCCACTCCTGGGAGAAGCTGAAACTGCAATTAGGCTATGTATTACGCCTTGGTGGGGGGTTAGCAAAAGTGACTCCATTTTGGGCCTGTTGTTTCTTTTTAACATTGCAAAAGGTCAAAATAAAACTTAGGATGGGACCCTGAGAGCTGCGTTACATGTGGAGCAGTGAGTCAAACTTGAAAGTACTTTGAAGCTCAGTTAAATCGTGGCCGCCTTGCTCCACAGCACAGCTTAAGTAAATTGATTCAGTGGATTAATGTAGTCATGTCAGGGGAGACAAACTTATCTGCTATGTGAAGTCTGAAGCTTATAGAAGTATTATTTAGCAAGCTTACTGGTAAGAATGACAACTCTCTCTATTCATAAGAACTGCGTCCTAAGGTCTGAGCTCTAGAAGTTGGTGTGTGAGAGACTAAGCTTCAAGGAATAAGTAATAATGATTAAAGGGACAAAGTTATCTCTTTCCCTGCAAGATGTATGAAGCACACTTATCTCATTTAAAATAGATACTGCATGTCCTTTTTTATCTTTAAGCACAGTATCAGGCCAGCTGTCTCCAGCCTCCTATTATCAGGCAGTGTGTTGTTTCATTTTACACATTCCTTTTGCCCTTCTAGACCTGGTGCCATCTGAGTTAGGAACTGCGTTTTGAGGTAGGAGGGAGAAAAACATGTATCAAAATATTACAACTTAATTCTCCTAGCCTTTGCACACGTTTTGTATTAAAGTAGTTATGTCTTCAGCTGCTGATTATTTAACTAAAATTTGCTAGGCTGATTCCCTAGCAAACACCCCTTTGTCTTCTCAGTTCCTTTACAAGGAACATTTCTTGCTTAGAAACTAATTGAAAAGTGTAAATGCATTTGACAATGGGCTAAAAAAATTGTCTGTCTCCTAAACCGAAATATCACACCACAAAAATTAATGAGGAATGTATGTTTCAACTACTGGAGTGAACAGATAATACTTCTGTCCCTGGAAATGTCCATTAAATCAATTAAAGCTAAGACATTATTTTAACCAAATGAAACCTTCTGGTGTAATTCACCTCTTACTTCTACAGTATTCTTCCTAGCTAGATTATCTCATAATCCTTTATTTTAATTAAAAATAGAATGTCATTGGGGCACCTGGGTGACTCAGTTGTTAAGCTGACTCTTGCTCTAGGCTCAGGCCATGATCTCACAGTTTGGGAGATCCAGCTCTGAATCCCGCTGTGCACTGACAGAACAGATGACAGTGTGGAGCCTGCTTGGGATTCTCTCTCTTCCTCTCTCCCCCTCCCTGACTCTCTCTCTCTCTCAAAAAAAAAAAAAAAAAAAAAAAAAAAAGTCATTGAAATTAACACGAGCTGCGTATTTGTTCTGTTATTAGATAACTGTAAATGAAGGGTACTACTATATTGGCAAAATAAAAACTTGTTCCAGACAACACTCTGTATTAATGTCTCTATACAGACATTAGAGAATATGCTAGATAAATTTTAAAAATATTTAGCATTTTCCTTAGTGATTTGCTATGTTGTGCACCAAGAGTATTACTTTCAGTAGTTGCAATATAATAAAACTTTCAGTTTAATAATAGAAAAAAATAAAACTAACTTGGCCTGGCTTATGGATTCTATTTACTTTTAGAGCGAACTTTAGAAATATATGTATACGTGTGTATGTGTGTGTGTGTGTGTGTGTGTATCCTTTTTATTCTAAAATATATCTGAAATTTATTGAAGTAAATATTAAAATCTAAGAAAACAATTAGGTATTTTTGTTCCTCAGAATTTCAACAAGAAATTGTAATAGCTAGAAACTAAATTGTACGTTTCCCCATGATATTTCTAAAAGTTTCCTGTAGCTTATAACATCAAAGTGACAAATTATGAAAATAAAACACTAATTATACTCATGCACATGCATACACATACAATTTGTCTAAAGTGTAATTGTATTCACAATCTTTGTGGAATAAATGCTGTTTAAAAAGGTAGTTCCGATGTGGTGAATATCCTATTAGGCCAGAGAAAAGCAAGTGGGAGCTAATGGGGAAAAGAGAAAGAGCTGAGCCAGCAGGCTCGATCAATCAGCATAACAGGGAGCCTTTGTAAAAAGGCAACGTCTTTAATTAAAACTCTTGTATTTTACGAATAACTTTGCATGACCATAAGCCTGCTTATCGATTTCAATTATTTCCTATTTTCCTTTTTTTGGATTTGTAGTTTCTGGAGATGTTGTAAAATTAAGGGAAACATTGCAATGAATTGATTACTTGCATACATTTCTAAAATTGTGTTCATCTAAGACATTTCCAAAAGTGACCCAGTAATTAACTTGTAGAAAATCAGAGAATAATCTCCCCTAATATGTGTTTGTTTTGATTTAAGTTGAGAACATTTGCTGTAATTTGATGATGTTTTTCAAAGATTTAAAAGAAATGGATGTTTTTGTTTGTTTTAACTACAGGAGATATAGTTGTTTGAAATGCTCCATGTAATAGAGTTAATACAGATTTAAGACCTAGTGCTCAATGTCATGCTAAAGATTAAGGGAGTATAAAGGAAGTATATAAACTTGTGCCTGTTTTCTGGAAATACTCTGGGTACAAGACAAAATGAAGAATGTTTGAAAAGGCCAAAAAGAATACTGAACTGGGGGCATCAGGAGACCAGAGATACAGTCCTGAACAAATTCAATTTCAAGAACCTCACTTTCCTCAAGTTCTCTCACTTATACAATGAAAAGATTGAAAAAGATGATTTCTGCTCAAGGTGTCTTTCATGGTTGGTTATTTGTGTATGTGTTCCTGTGTGCAGTAATTAGCTATAGATATACATGTTATGGACACAGATAGACATAGATAGTTTGAGGAAATTGTTCTGTGTTGGTTGCAGCCTGTTGGTAGTGATGCTCTTGGCTAGGAAGGCTCTTAGGTACTTACCTGGTCCTGTGAGCCCCCAAAGCTAGATATTTCCCTGACCAGAGCCAACTTTGCAGCTTGACTTGCCCTTGGTGTTCTTATTATGATTACAAAGTGCACCACTGCAATGATTATAAGGGAACTTTGAAAAAAGAAGGTTACTTGTTTTATTCACAAGTCCTGGAGAATACATGGCCTGTCCTAGGGCCACACATTAAGGTCGTGAGTAGAGAGAGATAGTAAGTGCAGACCCAGGGCTCTCTGCCTTTACTGGGGTCAAGGCACTTGAAATGAAAGTGCCAACGATTTGACAAGTTCACTCTTCCTTGGCAGATTTAAAGCAGAGGAGTGGGAATCAAGGTGCAGGAGGGGGAAAGGTCTGTGGAGTGGTCAGTTTTCTAGGTAACCCAGGGCTTTCTAAAAGGGGAACTTCATGGTTGGGGGCAGCCTGTCTTCTCTAGGTGTTTTGCAAGTAACTGTGTCATACAGCTGCCATATGTTTATTTAAGATAGATGACTTTGAAATGGATGTATCAGCAAATAAAAGCTTAATGTCGGGCACTTACATTATAACCAAAAAGCTTAATGTCAGGCATTTACATTACAGGAGTGCAAACTGTGGAGATAGGCAATCTAATCAGAAAGATTAGAGAGTGAATGGTACACATTTGAAGGATTATTGAGAGGACATTGAGAAGAAGAGTCATAAATATCTGGAATTGTTACCACTGGAAGAATTTTGTTATAGTAGTCATGACATTTTATTTTGAATGACATATCTTTGCAGCCAAAAAGCTGACTGTCATTAGGATAACTATATTTGACTATTGAAAAGAAAATTTCAGGGGCACCTGGGTGGCTCAGTGGGTTAAGCCTCAGACTCTTGGTTTGGGCTCATGTCATGATATAATGGTGCCTGAGTTCGAGTCCAGCAACAGGCTCTGTGCTGACAGCATGGAGACTGCTTGGGATTCTCTCTCTCCCTCTCTCTCTGCCCCTCCCCTTCTCATTCTCTCCCTCTCTCTCTCTCTCTCTCTCAAAAGAAATAAATAAGCTTTAAAAATAATTTAAAAAAAGAAAATTTAAAAATTATCTACAAGTGACATCAGACTGTCCATTGATAAATAGAACACTCATACTCACTGTTTGCTACATAAATAGAAAAAACTGTGAGATTTCACACTTAGAAAAGCAAATACATACTACTCTCCTGGTTAGGGAATTGGGCAAATCTAGAAAAAAATATCCCCTTTAGAGTACTGTGCTGCATTAACCCAGGATGTATCATTTATTTATTGACTTAACTGGTCTAGTTGGAGGAGAAATTAAGTAAATGGCATGGAAATAACAAGGAAAAGAAGGGATAACTGGATACTTACCATTTTCTCTGTGTTCAGCCACATTTTTTCACATTATATTAGAAGAATTGTGAATTGTCTAGTATCAGACATATTCCGTTTCTTCAGCAAATACACATTTTATGCATTATTGAATAACTTATAATATTATCATGGCTGCTATTCTCCATTTTCATGAGTATTTTCAAAAGAAATAGTCACTGTATTAATTTATGGTGAAGTTATAAAAAATTGACCCCAAATATAGTTTTTGTATATCACTACTTCATTGATGATGGTTATTTTTGGCTTATCTAAAGTTCTTTTGCCTATGAATTTTGTTATGATGGAGCTGATAGACCATTATCACTACAAGAATGCCTTTAGCTTTTGTTCTAATTTGAGTGTTTCTTGAACTCAAATAACTGTTATTGGAGGTAATAATTTTCCTGTACAATGAGGATATTGTATGTTTCCAGGACATATTTATTATATTCACTGACTAGAACACAGATAAAGGTGGAGGGTAAAGGATGGGAAGAAAGACTGACATAGTTACTGATCATTTAAAATAAAAATAAAACTACCATATTTACCAAGACATAACAGAAAACTTAAATGATGGAGAATTACTACATTCCAAAATGAGAAGATTCATGCTATGAAAATGTCAGTTCTTCTAAAATTTAGCTACACATTTAACCATCTTCAGTTTGCTTATTTATTTATTTATTTGTTTGTTTATTTATAAGCAAAAATAGTCTAAAGCATCTCTGGAAAATACAATTAATTGGGCACCTGGCTGGCTCAGTTGGTTGAGTGTCCTACTCTTGATTTCGGCCTATATCATGATCTTATGGTTCCTGAGATGGAGCCCTGCGTCAGGATCTGTGCTGACATTGTGGAGTCTGCTTGGGATTCTCTCTCTCTCTCTCTCTCTCTCTCTCTCTCTGTCTGCCCTCCCCGGCTTGCTCTCTCCCCATCTCTGTCTCAAAAATAAATTTAAATTTAAATGTATAAAAATAAAATACAATTAATAAGATAGCCATACATTTGAAAAGAAGAGCTATGTGGAAGGATTTTCCCATCAAGTATTAAACTATTATCAAGTAATTTAAAAGATGTTAAACGATAAAAAGTCAACTAAGTAAATTAAAGATCAGGTTGGCTTTATTCAGCAATTCATGAATCTGACAACATCATACCTAACTACAGAAAGGAGCTCTATCAAGCTGTAGAAAAGAACAATTTTTAAAGTTGGAAATGAGGAAGAAAAAGGAAATTTTTAGAAAATAATGCATTTTCAGGCAAGGTTGCCTTTCAAAGGGAAATGGAAGGGTTCTGACAGATTATTTCACTAGTGTTGACCAGGTAATTCCACATTTACTGGTTCAGGTTATGTTCCTGGGAGTTGAAACTGCAATTATGTTATTCTTGGTTTGCTGATGTGGAGTTTAGTACAAGTGACTCCATTTTGGGCCAGCTTTCTCCTTTTTAACAATTTGTCCCATTTTGATCAGACTCTCACCTTAACTGAGAAGTATGATCAAAATTTAAAGCATTAGCACCACTCTTAGCTACTGCTTTGTAGTTCTCACAGCATTGGTGGATCCTTTGTGTGGTATTCATAGGCTATGATGTGTTTTGCTTAATCTCTGTGATATTCATAAGCCACTTCAGTTTAACAACTTTTAAGGTAGCTATTCTCTTCTTTTTTCTTTTCTTTTCTTTTTTCCCCTCCTATTCCATTCTTAGGGAGATCATTTGCTTGGTGGATAGCACCTATGAACATGTATTTAAAGCTTTTGAGAGAATATAACACAGCAGAGAGATTACTATGATTCTTATAAGCAGAATAATTTTCAATGTTTCAAATGCACTTCAAAGCCATGTTCCCCAAGACCCAAACCAATCAAAATCAAATAAGGCAAACTAAGACCCTGTGGAAAGAGACATCTTTTTTTGTTTTGTTTTGTTTTTGTTTTTGTTTTTATTCTTTAATGTTTATATACTTATTTTGGAAGAGAGTGCAAACAGGGAGGTGCAGAGAGGGAGAGAGAATCCCAAGCAGTCTCCACACTGTCAGTGCAGAGCCCAATGCAAGACTCAATCCTGTGAGATCATGACCTGAGAAGAAATCAAAAGTCTGACGCTTAATCGTCTGAGCCACCCAAGGCACCCCAGGAGACACCTTTTTTAAACCCAGTGGCTTGCTCAGTGACTTTATTTAACTGAGTTTCAGCTTCTCCAGAAATGTTAGTACAGGTAGAGCAGGTAGTGTCAGCACTAGCACAAACACTTCTATGTTCAGATAAAAGACAATCAAGGGCTATTCTGTTATCAAGGACAACTTTGGTCAGAGAGTCTATGGATATTTCTTGGGCGGTTATGGTCTTACCAGCAGATTCTGCAATATTTCAAGAATTAAGGAAGGATTTTTGAACCCATTCTCATTTAACTTTACTCCTAACCAGGGAAATATAACCCTGCCAAAGGAAATGAATCCCATCATGAATGCCTTCTGGTAATTCCTTTCTAACTCAACAGTATAAATCCAGGGGAATCAGCCAATGAGATATCTTTGTAGAAAGTTGTAGGCACACTTAGATTATCTAAAAGACATTGTCTGGCTATGTGCCAGGTATCTGGGCTTTAACAAGCCCAAGGAGAATAATAACAACCACAAAGATAAATGCTGTCAGGACACAAACTCCCATTAAGTGGCATGTTAATGGATTCACTTGCAGGATTTTTTCATTTGTCCATTTAAGCCAAGAGTCATTTAGGTTTTCTGCTAGCCTGAAAAAAAAAGTTGTCGTAAAATCCAGAATCTGGGGCACCTGGGTGGCTCAGTTGGTTAAGCATCTGACTCTTGATTTTGGCTCAGGTCATGATATCATGGTTCATTGGATTGAGCCCTGCTTTGGGCTCTCTGTGCTGTCCCTGTGGAGCCTGCTTGGGATTCTCTCTCTCCCTCTCTCTCTCTGCCCCTCCCCTGCTTGTGTGCATTCTCTCTCTCTCTCTATCTCTCTCTCAAGATAAATAAACATTAAAAAAATAATCTCACTTAAGACCCAGAATTTAACTCTCTACCCTCTTTGCAATGACAAAGGCAATATGGATGGTGGCATTATCTTTCCAGACCAATACTAGAGTTAAGGAAAGAAAGGGAAGAAGGAAGCATTCCAAGTTTAGTTTAAGTATGACATCTTGAACTGGCATGTTGAGGGAAGCAATCTACCTCAATCTGATTTGGAGTTCTCTAGCATTTTCACAGGACCAGGTGTCAGGCGTAGACTTCTTCAACTGTGAGATGTATATCCAGGATCCATGTCCCTGATATTTGGCTACCGTACGGGTTTGGCCACCATATGGGAACCTTCCAAGGAGGTTCAAGGGTAGTCTTTGTTCTTAGTGATTCCATGTCAGAAGACTGTGAGAAAGTTGGACACGTTAGTTTGGAGATTCATAGCCAGTTTGTTTGTTTGTTTGTTTGTTTGTTTGTTAGAAAACTAGAATAATTCAGGTGTCAGTCTAGTTTACAGGTATATAACAAAATCTCAAAGGCAATTAACAGGATTAGAATCTGATATAGACAAAGGTGCACACATAATTTTTTTCTCCTAATTATCCCCATTTCTTTGTTCTCTAAGGATAATCATGGTGAAACTGATTTGTTTGCATTAGATTTGGCCTGAGTATTTACATAAGTGCAACAAGATAATGACAGACCATATAAGCTTTTTTTTAAGATTGCTTTGCTGGTGCCAGGCTGATTTTTATAAGCAAGGTGCCAGGCTGATTTTTTCTAAGAGGATTTATTGCCTCTGTAAAGTCAGTCTCAGCTCCTTAAAACTGCCTGGTCAGTCTGAGTCTGTGCATATCTATTTCAAATATGACATTCTAGTAAAACCTTGGTGATATAATCAATCCTATTACAAAGGGAACAGAATCTCATTGAACTTATGCAAATTACTAACTATATTGCCATGAAAAGAATGCTCAAGAGTTTTCTAATTCTGGAGGGATTAGGTAGGGAGAAAATGTAAATGTCTCACCTTTGTTCACAAAGGTATACTTTACCAAATTATTGATAGCTTAAGAGAAAAGAGAAAAAAAATTCTTAAAATCTGAAAAAAAAAGAACATTAAAGAACCAGCAATGTTTCAGATAAAAAGTCCTCGTCAATTCACTCAGTCCCATATTAATCCTTGTTCTGCCTGAATCTTGTTCATTTTTCTGGAAATTCTCACCCAATTCAGTTTTGCGATTTTAGATTTATCAAAAAACATGAACTAGTAAAAAAAAAATCCTTTCCATGAATCTCCTTGGAGATGAAGTACTTTTGCAGATGAAGTACAAGAATACTTGTGCATAAACATTTGAGTAAAACTATAACTGTCTGTAAATGACAAAAGACTTTTAAAAATATCTATTATTAAGATCTGATAAGAGTTCATTTTAATGAAATTAACAAGAAAATTTTGCAATTTTTGTGATATACCACATTTTAAGATAATAAAAAATTATGACTGATAATACCAGATTTCCAAGAATGTCATATAATCCTGGAATATGTATAACATATACCTACACAAACACAGCATAAAGAAGGCTTCGTAGTGATTCTTTTTTTTTTTTTTAATTTTTTTTTTTTTTTCAACGTTTTTTATTTATTTTTGGGACAGAGAGAGACAGAGCATGAACGGGGGAGGGGCAGAGAGAGAGGGAGACACAGAATCGGAAACAGGCTCCAGGCTCCGAGCCATCAGCCCAGAGCCTGACGCGGGGCTCGAACTCACAGACCGCGAGATCGTGACCTGGCTGAAGTCAGACGCTTAACCGACTGCGCCACCCAGGCGCCCCGGCTTCGTAGTGATTCTTATTTGACAATGCTTCCCATGCAGTTTAGCATTTCAAACAACCCTGATTAGTTTAACATGATCCTTTTTATAAAGAGAGAAAACAAATCTTTTGAAATGTTCCAGAGACCCTGTGGGAAATCCCAAAGTTAGTTTCAAATCAAAAAGACTTCATATAGGATTTGATTTTGGGGAATTTTGTCAAAAATACCAAAAACGTTATTTTTAAATTTTGTTTATTAAGCTTTTACTTTAATTATTTTAATTTCAGTATAGTTAACACACAGTGTTATATTAGTTTCAGGTATACAGCATAGTGATTGAACAATTCCATACATCACCTTGTGTTCATCGCAAGTACACTCCTTAATCCCCATCATCTATTTCTCCCATCTCCCCATCCACCTCTCCTCTGGTAGCTATCAATTTATTCTCTATAGTTAAGAGTTTGTTTCCTGGTTTATCTCTATCTCTCTCTCTCTTTCATTTTTTGCTCATTTGTCTTGTTTCTTAAATTCCACATATGAGTGAAATCATAAGGTATTTCTCTTTCTCTTGCTGGCTTAATTTCACTATATATATGTATATATCACATGTTCTTTATCCATTAATTTATCGATGGACACTTGGGCTGCTTCCATAATTTGGCTCTTTAAATAATGCTGCTATAAACATAGGTGTGCATGTATTATTTGAATTAGTGTTTTTGATTTTGGGGTAAATACTCAGGTTTGTGATTACTAGATCATAGGGTAGTTATATTTTTAACTTTTTGAGGAACTTCCATACTGCTTTTCACAATGGTACCAGCTTGCACTCCCACCAACAGTGCAAGATTATTCCTTTTTCTCCACATCTCACCAACACTTGTGGTTTCTAAAAATATCAAAAAGTTTTTATAGCAGTTGGGCAAATAGGAACATAGATCACCTTAAAACAGTGCTTAATTTTTAATTTAAACATGGTGCCAATTAAAGACTTTGCAGGCAAATACAGAAGTTAGTTGTTAAAAAAAATCTTTAGCTCTTTTAAGAGAAGATTCAATTTTTTTTACATCATCAAAGACCTAATTAAAAAAAAAAAAACACAGGAAATTATTTTGACAAAACACAGAATACTTGTTTTCTGGATGCATTACTTTAAAAGGTAAAGAAAAACCTTTTATAATCATTTCATTTTATTTATTTTTATTTTATTTTATGAACCAGTGAGCACAGGAGAGGCAGACAGAGAGGGAAAGAGAGAATCTTCAGCAGGCTCCATGTTCAGCACAGAGCCTGACTTGGGTCTCAAGCCAAGGCTCAGTCTCACAACCGTGAGATCATGACCTGAGCCAAAATTAAGAGCTGGTTGCTTGAGGGCTGCCTGGGTGGCTCAGTCAGTTGAGCACCAGACTTCGGCTTAGGTCATGATCTTGTGGTTGATGAGTTCGAGCCCCACATTGGGCTCAGTGCTGACAGCTCAGAGCCTGGAGCCGGCTTCGGATTCTGTGTCTCCCTCTCTCTCTGCCCCTCTCCCACTCATGCTCTGTCTCTCACTGTCTCAAAAATGAATATAAACATTCAAAAATATATATTAAAAAAAAAAAAGAATGGGTTGCTTAGCCGACTGAGCCATCCAGGTGCCCCCACCCCCACCTTACAGTCTTTTATCAAGAACAAAACAATATTCCAAGAAAACTTTGTCCTTTGAGAAAACTGAATGATAATTTTGTACCAGGTTGCTTTTGATATTAAAACTTTTTCTTAATTAAATTCATTCCAAACTTAACCAGTCCTGATGCACATAAAATTTCTTTCCCCTATTATTTCTAGTAGTTTTAGTTAATATATTAGAATTTTAACCCTAAGAAAATTTTAACTTTTGGTGAAAACTAAGAAATAAGAGATTATAAACTGTCTTTTACATTAACATTCTATAGATTACCAGATTTGGAAACTATTTTTTTATAATTTCTAGAAACCTGCTTTCTCATAGAAAATTTCTCAGCATGCCATAAAACATATTTACTAATAGACTCAAATATTATTTTATTAGTGATTATAATCCCAAGCAGGCTCCACACTCCGCACAGAGCCAAATGTGGGGCTTGATCTCACAAACTGCAAGATTATGACCTAAGCCAAAATCAAGAATTGGGTGCTTAACTTCCTGAGCCATTCAGGTGCTCCTACACCCAAATATTTTTAATTCCTTTGTAAAAGGAAACAAAAATGGGTAAACCTATGTTGAGTAATTAGTGTTCAATATTTTACCTTATTTAGAAATTATCTAGATATTCAATGAATTTAACTTGACATTATTTAACTTAACCTAGCAAAACTTTTTTTAAAGTTTCAGGTTACCAAATATTTGAGGAAACTATTTAAAAAGTTCACCCGGGGCGCCTGGGTGGCTCAGTCGGTTGAGCGCCGACTTCGGCTCAGGTCACGATCTCACGGTCAGTGAGTTCGAGCCCCGCATCGGGCCCCTGTGCTGACAGCTCAGAGCCCGGAGCCTGTTTCAGATTCTGTGTCTCCCTCTCTCTCTGACCCTCCCCCGTTCATGCTCTGTCTCTCTCTGTCTCAAAAATAAACGTTAAAAAAAAAAAAAATTAAAAAAAATAAAAAATAAAAAATAAAAAGTTCACCCAAAACCTTTTTATACTACTTAAATCTACTTAACTTACTTGTTCTTAACAATTATGTTTGGACTACACATAAAAACTTCATGATACATCAGGGAAAGTCAGCTATCATCTCAAGCTATTTTTCTTGCTGACAAATTTTGTAAGATACATGAACTTATTTGACTCTTAGAAGCCTAGATAGAATAAAAGTATTATATTTAATGCTGATAACTCTAAAAATATGCCTGTTTTAATTAACCCAACAAACTCAAACTAGCTTTAATACCAACTATTTCCTGAACCTGAAAGTCATTTGGATTAAGTTTCTATTATATTTTTCAGAATTTAAGAATATTATATTTGTATAAGTGCTTCTTTGTTTAAGCCAATTAAATAGTTTCTTTTACAAATTAACTTAGGTAAAATACCCTCTAGAGGTAGAAAAATACCACACATCTATAACACGTATATATGGACTCATATAAACATACAGGTAGAAGTAAACAGAGACCTTATAGCTTCTGTGGTTCAAGCTTTTTATTACTAATATTTGTGGAGAAGTCATTTAGGATTTGAATTTGTCCTTAACAAGTAATCTTGCTGTAGAGCAGTTTGTATTTCTATTTTTTTTTAAGTTTACTTATTTATTTTGAGGTAGAGCATGTGTGTGAGCAGGGGAGAGGTAGAGAGAAAGGGGGAGAGAGAGAATCCCAAGCATGCTCCACACTGTCACCGTGGAGCCCAATGCAGGGCTCCAACTCATGAAAGGCAAGATCATGACCTGAGCCAAAATCAAGAGTTGGATGGTTAACCAATTGAACCACCGAGGTGCAGTTTGTATTTTTAAATAGACTTTCTTTCCTTTAGACTTAGGAGTTGGGGATGGTCTAGGTAAGAATTAACAGGGAAGGAATTCAGGTTTCTCCAAGAAGGACTTTGGTTTTCCTAAGGCCATAATTTACAAGACTTTTGATAAATACGGGTGGTTTGGGGGCTCCTAAAAAAAGAATATTGAAATTGAGTAAAGAACTTCAAATTGATTCAAGAGCTGCATTTCTAGTTTTATAGAGAGTTGTAAGATAAGGAAGCTTCTAACTCCTCAAAGAATTGGGTTGTGGCTTAAATGACATTATAGGCTGGTCCACCCATCCAACTGCATTATCTTCAATTTGCTTAGGGATGAAGCCATAAAAAAAAAAAAAAAAAAAAAAAAAAAAAAAAGGTTCTTACCAGGCTCTGAATATCAGCTTCCAATTTGTCCAGCTTTTGACTACAGAAATACTTACACATTTCTTTTAAATATCTTGTCAGGTTTCAGCTGGGACAAGCAGTACATATATCTGGCAATATTGAATGACCGCTTGGACTCAAGAGGTATCCCCAAAGAGGATACAAAAGATATTTTATTTTCCTTTATCTACTGACAAATAAAAGATATTTTATTTTCCTTTATCTACTACAGACAGTGATATAGGGGGAGGTGACCCTGGTAAGAATTCTCACTTTAGCTGGCCTCTGCCAGTTTTTCCAGATCCCATCTGTGGGTTCTGAGTGGAGTTTAAAGTGAAGCATGTAATTCTGATATTTACTAAAATTTGGCAAGGCTTTTAAAATTAATTTTAATTTAGTTTCCCCTTGGCTGCTTAGGGGAGTAAATATAGCAGTTTAATAGAAAAACTCTCAGAGTCTCATCAGCTCTGGGAGTGGACTGTATGGAGGCCCTCCTTCAAAGGTAGATGCAAGGATGCCTATAAAGCCATTAACTTGGTGGACTTTTGTTTAGGTCTTGTGTCTCTTCAGAGTGGAAGTGCAATTCAGACATAGTGTTACCAGATTGGCTGCTCAAATAAAGGAAGATAGAGGGGAGCAGTAGAAGTTAGAACAGTCTTACAATCTTTGTTTTAGGTACCTCTTTGTCTTTAATTTTTCATCAGCTTTTTGCAATTAAACTTTAACGAAGGTATTTTTTAAAGCCTTTTAGAAGCTTCTGCATACCAATTAAAATATGTATTCCGTTCCTATAGGTTTGTGTGATTTGTGAACTGTTACTTTTAAGAACACTTCCTAAATGAATGATCTCATCTATTTGGAACATTCCTTCTAATGGACATTGTCATTCCCTGGAGGGATGGCAATAGTTTAATAGGACCCTAACCACAGATGGAGTTCAACCCACATTTCTATCTGGTCATATTTTGGAGTCCTCAACCTAAGAGTTACCAAGCCACATTTTCATGACACAAAACAAGCTTAGGAAGATTTTGCCATTTTTGCAGGTATTTATAGTTTCCGGGACCATAATTCTTAGGTATAAAATAAGCAGGTATACTAGAATGTGTGCTTGATTCTTTAGAGTTTAAGGATCCCATTAGCTAAGGGTTTCTCTGAGCCAAACTAATACCTAAAGGAGATGTGCCACTGATTTGGGGACTGTGCAGTGTTTACAGTGTACCTTTTCGGACAGACATTTTATAGCATTTGCCGTTGACCTGTGGTCAATCTAACTTGTTCCATGGCCAGCGTATTCTAACATAGGAGTCTTTGGGTCTGGTGGTGAGCACTCGAACAACTCTTCAGAGCTCCACCCATGGCCACCAGTTTTTATAGCTTTTTTTTTTTTATCTACACAAAAACAAGGCAAACGAACATGTGTACCTTAATATGTCAGCAGTAACCAAGAGATGTTAGTCACTGCGTCCTGGCCCAGAGAAGGCCCTGTGTGTAATACCGGTAATCCCTGTGGAACCTTGGACTCAGGAAAGAATTACACCAGCAGACTCCAACAATTGCAGACTGTGGAATTAGGGGCTCAGTATGGATGTGAACTGTGCAATGGCACTAACAGTCTTTTTGTGGATCTTGGGACAGACAGAATTAAAGACTGGGAGTTTCCCGTTCAAAAATCTGCAGGTTGTGGTCTGAAAGGCTAGAGGTTTAGCTCCAACTCCAGCTGATCTGCCCTGGATTGGAAAGCCAGATAGGATTGGGAGCTCCGTGCAGAGACAGTGGAGCTGCGAACCTAGAAGGAATTTAGCCATGGCCTTTGGAAACAATGAGAAAGACAGTGAACTCCAAGTATTAGTGGGTGCCACCCTGTGTTTCTTGTTCCCAAAGGGGTAGGTGGTCTCCTTCCATCTTGCTGCTGCCACCAAATCCGTTAACAAAAATTAAACTAAGTAGGGATCAAATTGGCCTTATTCACTGATTCATGAATCTGGCAGCATCTCATCTAGCAATGGAAGAGAGCTCTGCTGAGCTGTAGGAAAGGAAAGCTTTTTAAAGGCAAAAAAAAAAAAAAAAAGGGTGGAAAGGAGGAAACTGTTAGTAAAGAATGCATTGTTTCAGGCAAGGTTGTTTTCCTAAGGAGAATGGGAGGAGTCTATGGGGCGGATTATCCCACTAATGCTACCCAGGTAATTCTGTGTTGACTGGTTAAAGTTTACACTCCTGGGGGGTTGAAACTGCAATTAGATTAGGCATAAAGTACTGGTTTGCTGACATGTGGTTTATCAACTGGACCCCATTTTGAGCTTGCTGTCTCTTTTTTTAACAAATAATATGGTATTAGTTCAAAATAGAATTGGCTCAATGGAATCTAATAGAAAGTCCAGATGGAGACTAAAATCTATATAGTAATTTAGTTGTATAAAGTTGGCATTTCTTTTAGAAAAAAGTAACAAAGCATAGATTATTCAATAAATAGGGTTGGAACAAAAGGGTCATAGTACATAATAAAATAAAGTTAGACCCCTACCACAGAACAAAAGACACGGGATGAATTATACATTAAAAGTTTAGGGGCACCTGGCCGGCTCAGTTGG
Organism: Panthera tigris; assembly: GCF_018350195.1. NCBI lineage: Eukaryota > Metazoa > Chordata > Mammalia > Carnivora > Felidae > Panthera > Panthera tigris. The sequence goes on along the minus strand of NC_056667.1, from coordinate 194,879,264 downwards.
TAGAGCATGGAACTCTTGATCTCAGGTGCTAAGTTCCAGCGCCACGTGGGCTTGGAACCTACTTAAAGAAAAAAAAAAAAAAGTTTAAAAAAGCATGAAATAGACTAAGGATTATAGAATTGTAGACAAATTTTTTAAAAAGCATACAATAATTGAAGCATTAAAAATGTAGGTAAAAATTATGGGATGATGAAGATCTTTTTAAACATAATTCAGATTTAAAAGGAAGAAAAGATCGTTTTAACTACATTATAATGTTTTTTGTTTTTAATTTTTGAAGAATTTTTTTTTTCTTTCCAAGATTTTACTTAAATTCAAGTTAGTTAACATATAGTGTAGTATTGGTCTCAGGAGTAGAATTTAGTGATTTATCAGTTACAAATAACACCCAGTGCTCATCACAACAAATGCCCTCCTTAAAACCCATCACCTATATAGTCCATTCCCCACGCATCTCCCCTCCTAAAACAATTTTTTTTAATATTCATTTATTTTTGAGAGAGAGAGAAAGAGAGAGAGAGAGGGAGAGCAAGCAGGGGAGGGGCAGGGAGAGGGAGACAGAGGATCCAAAGCCCGCTAGGCCCTAAGAATAGCAAGCCCGATGTGGGGCTCAAACTCAGGAACTACAAGATCATGACCTGAGCCGAAGTCAGCTCAACTGACTGAGCCACCAAGGTGCCCCCTAAAACAAAATATTTTTAATAAAATTAAAAAGAATTAAAAACTTACACAGGAAATTTGTAAGAGTGTTTGGCCTCGCTTATAACCAATGATATAAAAGCTATGAATTTTCACTGTTAGATTGTCAAAATTAAAAAAGAATGATAATTTCTGGTAAGGATAAAGTATGGGGCCAGAAGAAATCTTGATTAGTATCTCAAATTACTTTTGGCTGTGTATTTCGTGCTCTCTTAACTGTTATACTACCATAAACTGTAACAGGGAGGCAAAGGATCTATAGAAACCCAAAAATTGGCATTGGTTATTGCTCTGTTTTTTTTTCTAAAAAAAATTATATCTGTAGTTACGTATATTTCTCTAAGAGTTTGTATTATTTATGTAATTTCAGAATCTTTAAAAGGAAAGAATAATAAAAAAATATATTCTCTTTATCACAAAACAAAAAAAAAAAAATTGGGGGATGCCCAGTTCTTTCCACATTACAGAAATGATAATTTATTTTAACATATATTAATAATGCATAAAAAGCTTTATTAAAAAAGCTTTATTTAATATCTATAATGTATTGTTTTGTATAAATATGTTGCTCAAAGAGACTCCCAAATGTTGTTTTATATTGGCTCACAGCTTACCATACTGTCATGTAGGAGAAATTCAGACTTAACTGCCCCAAATTTCCAGTTATGATAGTAGAAGTAAAATAATCCCCATAGTCTTTGGCATCCTAAAAATGCAAAGAAAGGAAATGTCATCTCCAATGGCTTTAAGTTCCTGAATTCATGAGAAGGCCAGTTTGGCTCACATCTGTATTTGGCTCACATTTGTAAAAGGAACACCAGGACCATTTTCTCTACTTTCCTATTTTGACATTTGTCTATGCAGTTGAGCAAAGCTTTCAAACTACTGTTTGCAACTCATCAGTGGATTATAGTATCACTTCAGTGGACCCTGACCAACATTAAACTTATGTTGAAATAAACTAGACTAGAATAAATAGACCACATTAGAATAGAATAAAAAAAAAACTGTATCAAAATGCTTTGCACATAATCCAGGTTAATATAATTTTTAAAACTTTTCATCATGTATATGTGTACTGACCCATGATATAAAATGTTGTTTGTTTAGTTTTCTGTAGTCTGAATTGTGATTTAAAAACAAAACAGAAACAAAATTCTTTTTTTTTTAAATATAATTTATTGTCAAATTGGCAACACCCAGTGCTCATCCCAACCAAAATTCTTTTTGAAAAAACACTGTAAAGAAGTATAATTTAACTTTTAGGTAGGCATGATTAACATTTTAACAAAATCTCAAACATGTTCTATGAGAAGAAAAGTAACAGTTTGAAAATAGCCTTCCTGCTATGCTTAAAGAATGTTTGTGGTGCAACTCTTTTAGGTAGTTCCACTCTAAATTTTTATTTTTATTATTATTGATATATGGACTTGAAAAATGGGCCCTATCTGGGCCTCAGTTTCCTCCTCTGTAAAATCAGTAGGTTGAACTCAGGCATATATGAGATTTCATAAAATGCTAAATATAAAATAATCTTATTTGTAGGAGTCTTGTTATAAGCTTTAAAATTATTTGAGTAATATCTTAATTTTCATTACTCACCACTCATAATTGTGTTGTTAGTTAAAATGACTCGAAAACAAACTATTTTTCAAGAATGTAAAGAAGGTTCATGCAGATTGTTATTCAATGTTGTACTTAAAATAGCTTCTGAAACTATTTTCCTCCCACCTCTACCACCTTCGGTTTTTAAATTTAGACACTCATTGTTTGAGGTTATTAATGTAAACATATTGATGAAGATATATAGGAGTCTGGAAACGAATTTAAAACCCTACTTTATAATAACTTATCCTGTGACCTAGGATAGGCTAGTTAATAATTGTTAAATGTTAACCTCTTCATCTGTAACACAGGGATAATTAACTTGGATTGCCAACTTACAATACAATGGGATAACTGCTAGACTAGAAGTCTGTATGGCATTAAGTGAGGTCACCAAGAAAGAAGGGGGAGGAGATACAGAATAATGGGTTCCAGTTAAGGGATTTGGTGAAGAGTTAACAAAGGAGATTTTTACCAAGATGATCCTTGAAGAATGTATAGACATCAGATGGGCAGAAGAAGGACCTAGAACACGCCATACAAAGAACCAGGATGAGAAGGAGGCAATTTAAGAGATAGAGAATACAACTTATAATAAGCCATGGTAATGAAGCTGATTTGGTTGTAAAGGAAAAGAGGGGGATTTGGCATGAATTCCAATTTTGAGTTGGAGCAATTGAATCGATGATAGAAATAGTCACTGGGACTGAGTATATAGGGGGAGAATAGTGTTGTGGCTGAACTGAGAATGGGAATAAGGGAGTTTAGCTATGTCCTTTCTAAGTCTTAAATATCCCTGATTCATCCACGTAGAACTGCCCAATAAATAATTAGTTAGTAAATGGAAACTCAACTGAGATATTCACAGATATTGTAAAGAAGGACTGGGGATAGATACTTGAGACATATCTGCAAGTATGTGTTATAGGTAACTCTTGAAAATGCTTGGCTCTCTGAGGGTAATGAAGATCATGAGGTAAAGGGAAGATTATTTTTTTTAACTTACTTAAAATACAAGAATCTTGAGTATTGTCCTTGAAGGAATGGCCAGTAAAGACATTAATTGTAAAAGAGAGAACATAAATAATTTCCAATGCAAGAATTTGGCCTTGAATATTATGGGACTGGGCAACCTGGGACTCAGGAATAACCTAAAACAGGAAAATGAGCAACCCTTTATTTGAGATAAAAACAAAGTGAATGAGTGTGGATTTGGATGAAAAAGGAAAAAAATTTGACATTAGAAAGGGGCACATTAATTTAGCTGACAATAGCTTTGAGTTTGCTAGTGCTATTAAATGTAATATTTCTCCTAGCATTTCAGCATCATTTGGTATTTTAATTCCCAAATTGATTACTAGGCATGGGCTCTGCTGTGATGTGAGCAAACTAGAAACTGCCTGGAAAACCCTGAACACATAGTGTTAATCCCTTAGAAATGGTTGGATGTGATTTTGGATTTGTCCATTGGAAAGTCAGTTTAGTTCAACTCCAGTTTTTTCATCAATAAAATGAGAAATTTAGACTAGATAGCACACATTAGGTCAGGAAATCTTTGTTCATTGTTTAACTGATGTGTGGCTCTGTCTTTTCCATTTTAATATTTGTGATTATTTTCATCACAAAATCGGCAGCATTTCCCACCCCACCTCTCTTTCGAGAAGGAGACTCATCAGGTGTTTATTGAGTAGGAGAGGTTATCTTTATCCTCATTCATTGATATTTTGGATAAGGACATACTTATCCTGATATACTAATATAAGCAAAAAAGGTAGGTTTTGTTTTGTTTTGTTCTTGCTAAATCTGGATGTAGAGATGTGTGGTCAACCATAATTTGAGGTGATTCAGAAAAATTCAATGTTAGATTTTTCCTGATTTCTTGGTTTGTGACAGCATATCATTTATGTGTGTGGTATAGGTGCAGCTTTCAATTCTAATGTAAAAACGTATTCTTTAGGAGTCTCTTTGTGGTTTTCTTATGCAGATTCATATGCTTCCTTTATTATTTTGAAACCTATATATATATAGAAGAATTTCAAGAATATTTTTATAATTAATGTAGTAGAATGCTATCGGCTTTTCGAATTCTAACTCATAAACTTTGGTAATGTTAATAGCGTATTAGAAGGGGAGAATTTCCCTGATGCCCAAGTGTGTATTTTAAAATCAGTTTTAAGTTCCCTCAATGAATCATTGAACATGTCATTAAAGAAATAGGTTGAATAAAACTTCATTAAATAAATGAAGAAAGCAGCTAGTGATGAAGAATGGATGTGACAAGATTCCTTTCCTATTTAACACAACTAACAACATTATCATGTCATACCCCATGGGTCACCAGGGATTTATCTGGGACAAGGGTCAAACCTCACTAATAGCTGCTAAAATCTGAGCATACTTTATTAACTGACTCTGAATGTCAGTTTCAGTAATGGCTTTGTGGGCATTTGCCATGTTTTTCAGGTGAACTATGGCAGTTACTGCACTTAGGATTAAACCATTATGTCACCTACAGGAGTGTATACCTCATGGTATGGCCTAGCTAGTTCCCACTAATTAGGAATTAGGAATAAAAGATAGTAAATTGCATTTTCTTCTGTGATGTGAAAATGGGTATGCTTGCAGTAATTTGGAAGATACAGACACTTTTTTTTTTTTAATAATTCTGTTTTCCTGGACTCCATTATTTAAAATAAATAAATAAATAAATAAATAAATAAATAAATAAATAAATAAATAAAAAAAATAAAATCCTTCCCTGAATGCCTTTTTCCAGTGTTTAAGTCTTATGTTATTGGTTGAAAGAATTGATAAATTATTCAAGGTTCAAATTCCTTCCTTGTCCAAATTAGGATACAGCCTAATGTATCTTAAGGGCTTACTCTGCGTGGCAGCAATTACTGACTTCATCATTCTGTGATCTAGCTAGCATGAGATAGGAAGCAGCAGTTTAAGACCCATTTTCACCTCTGCCTTCCCATCTAAATAAATGCTTTACCCTTCCTAATGTAACCTCTCATTAGGGAGAAAAAAGGGTCTTACAGCAGAGGTTTTGAGTTGTTGGTTTTCAAGGCGAGTTATGAAAACCTCAGGGCTCCTAATAAGAAAAAAAAAAAAATTCTGGCCCTTTCTCCAGACTTACTAAATCAAATGTAGGAGGAGAGGCATCTTTATTTTAAACTTTCCTATGTGATTCCTAGAGTTAACCTGGCCCTGGACACACAAACGTGTCCAGTTGTTCTCCTTTGGGAAAATGAGTAGTGGTCTATAGTTTGGTGTTAGTTTCATTAAACTTGATTTTCTACTCATTTCAGCAAGCTCTAGAAGTAGTGTGTGTTCTTGGATGGTTCATAGGCTTTATTTGTTTCATTAAAGTATATCCTGATGATAGTAGCCTTCTAAAAGCATGTTGCATAACCCAGAGTGTCCTTTTTTTTTCTTTTTTTTTTTTTTTTAGTTACAATTTTACCACTCGTAGGAACAAGTATTGGATCATAGAACTAAAGGATTACCTCTAGGGAGCATTTCATCAAGCCCCTTGTCTGTAATTAAGTGGATGTCTAAAGCATCCAAAAGAGATTTCCCTTAAATACTGACAAATAGGGGTTCAAGAAGCCCTTTTAGTTGCTCATTACAGTGTTTTTATCACTCTAATAGTCAATAAATTCTTCTTCCCATCCAACCCCAATCACCTCTGCTTTAACCCAAGCATTTTTCTTCTTGTTCAAAACGCCAAGTATGTAGCTGAACACAGCCTAACATTACAACATTCCACTGAAGCACTGTCTATTTAATGGACATAATGTGCTTCATGGACACAGAAATTTGGTCAATAAACAGAAATAGTATAGGCAGCATAGAGGTGCAGGTCACTGAATATTAGTTGAAATAGAGAAAAATAAAAATAAAATCAATGTCCTTTAAAGTGTGTTTAGCAATGCAATTGGGGACTGCCAGGATACTTTTTATGTAGGCAGCTGCTAGGTGAGAGAAGGGAACAGCTTTCTGACAGTCTCATACTTTACTGTCTGAAAACTTCCCACTTTAGGTTTTTTTCTTCCCAACTCTTCCTACCTGCTTGCATATGGATTTTTTGCTTGTTTGCTCTCCCAATTAGTGATAGAGGGCTTAACAACACAAATAAGAAATTAGAGCAAGAGGTCAGTCAGTGTGGTAAAATTTCAGACAAAGAATAATCAGTCAGTCAATCAATCAAATGGTATAAGTAATCTAGAGTTTTCCCCATTTTTATTGGATAGAGTTACGATTTTCAACTCTAGACTGCATATTGGAATCACCTGGGGAGCTTATTAGAAGTGGCAAGTTCTAGGGGCACGTGAGTGGCTCAGTCAGTTAAGCGTCTGACTTCTGCTCAGGTCATGAACTCACAGTTCAGGGTTCGAGTTCCGCGTTGACCACTTGGAGCCTGAAGCCTGCTTCAGATTCCGTGTTACCCTCTCTCTCTGCCCCTCCCCCACTTGTGCTCTGTCTCTTTCTCAAAAATAGATAAACATTAAATAAATTTTAAGTGGCAAATCCTAGAACATTGCAGGTAATTTTGATTTACTAGGAATTAAATGATTCCTAGGTATTTTTTAAAGTATTCTGTATCCTGCTACTCAAAATGGTCTATGGACCAGCAGACAGTGACGTTACCTGGGAGCTTATTAGACTGGACAATCTAGGTTCCCACTGATGTTGACCAAATGAAAATCTTCACTAACACAGGAATTCCCATATTAAAGTTTGAAAGGCCCCATTAGATGTTCTAATATACAATGTGGTTCAGAAGCACTGGGTAGAGGAAGTGAACGGAACCAAAAGTCCCTCCTGAGGGTAAGGATATGGAAGAAATGAGGAAAGAAGAAGCAGATAAGAAAAGAAGAGAAAAGTGGAAGAGTGTAAAAACACAAGAAGACACTTATAAATACTTTGCCTAAATTTAACCTTATTTATTTTTTAATGGGCAGAGATCTTTTTGTTTTGTCACTGTTATGTCAGCACCCTGTTTTGCATTATTTATGAATGTTCTTTATCCTTTTGTAGCTCACAGGAAGCAGTAATAAATATTTAACTAAATTGTCAAAGTTCTTTAAATAAATTTCTAAGGGAGTAACTTTAAACATGGTTATTATTATAATTAAAGAAGAAACTCAGGGCACCTGGATGACTCAGCGTCTGACTCTTGATTTGGGCTCAGGTCATGATTCCAGGGTTGTGGAACCGTGCCCCACGTTGGGCTCTATGCTGAGTGTGGAGGCTGCTGGAGATTCTCTTTCTCTCTCTCTCTCTCTGCCCCTCTCCTCCACTCGCACTCTTTCTCTAAAAAAAATTAAAAAAAAATAAAATAAAGAAGTAACTAGCCACTATTTTTATGAGTGATGTACTGACATGATAAAGCTACTTACTTTAATTTCTTGAGATGACAGATATTCTTTCAACAGTATCCCCTTACCCTGGAATGTATGGTTCCTTAAACTTTATCCAATTCTTTTTTAAAAAAATTTTAAGGTTTATTTTTGAGAGAGAGAGACAGACAGAGCATGAGTCGGGGAGGGGCAGAGAAAGAGAAAGACAGAATCCGAAGTAGGCTCCAGGCTCTGAGCTGTCAGCACAGAGCCCGATGCAGGGCTCAAACCTATGAACTATGAGATCATGACCTGAGCTGAAGTTGGATGCTTAACAGACTGAGCCACTTAGACACCCCTCTCCCTCTAATTCTTATGGATATTTTGGATGAATCTCCATTCCTAATCTCAAATTTGCTGAGCCCAATATAATAAACACCGTAACTTCCCAGATTTTATCTTATATTACACAATCACAGTTAGTGATGTACCATCAATGAATAAGATAGTTAAAATTCGACCCAAATTTTTTTTTTAAACGTTTATTTATTTTTGAGACAGAGAGAGACAGAGCATGAACAGGGGAGGGGCAGAGAGAGAGGGAGACACAGAATCTGAAACAGGCTCCAGGCTCTGAGCTGTCAGCACAGAGCCCGACGCGGGGCTTGAACTCACGGACCGTGAGATCATGACCTGAGGCGAAGTCGGACGCTTAACCGACCAAGCCACCCAGGCGCCCCTCGACCAAATTTTTAATGCACCCAATGAAGCAATTTAGGAAGGATACTAAATATGAGAGGGGAATATCTAATGAAATAATATTCAGGCAAGGGTGGAAATTAATATAACGAAAGCAATTATAACTCAATGTTCCCATGGAGACTAAGTGAGTTATCTCATTGATTTCAGGAACTGTTGTTTTGTTTTGTGTTTCCATCATAATAAAATATGAGTACAGTTTGATGTGTTTAATTCATATTAAGTAGTATTATTAATCAATAAATGCCATTAAATAGATTATACAAAGGGAATGTTTTCTTTCTAAAAATAAATCTCATATAACAATGTGAAAAAATGTTTCTTAACTGTGTCACATCACTGTTTAGAGATTAAGCTTATTGTTTTGTTCTTTTTGCTTACTTATATTTTTACCTGTCAAGCAAACACTTCTAAATATATTTCATACTTACTGAACTTTCAATTGGAATTAAGGCATGTGAACGCTGGGATAGCAAAAAGTGCTATTTACTGTTGAATATATCATACTTTTTTTTATTTTTAAAATGAATTATAGACTGCTTCTGAAGAAAAACCCATAATTCTCTTTTTAATATCTTAAGTCAAAAGTTTCAAAAGTAATGACTTAGAGAGATGTTTCTTTGCAGGTTCTTGAAATGGAATGGTGTATCTAAGATCAAAGTGTCCTGAAAAAAGTATGAGTTATGTGAACACTTGATAGATGAAATTGCTATTTTGAACAATTTAAAGTTGACTCAACATGTATGAATGAATAATTTCATGTACATGCTTTAAAATTTTCAGAGTGTAGGGGCACCTGGGTGGCTCAATCAGTTGGGCACCCAACTTTGGCTCAGGTCATGGTCTCACGGTATGTGAGCTCAAGACCTGCATCGAGCTCTGTGTTGACAGCTCAGAGCCTGGAGCCTGCTTTGGATTCTGTTACTCCCTCTCTCTCTGCCCCTCCCCCACTCATGCTCTGTTTCTTTCTGTCTCTCAAAAAAGAATAAATGTTATTTTTTTTAAATTTCAGAACATAATAATTATTATTGAACTTAAGATTGAAGTATGATAGATTAGATTTTAAAATATTATTTTCATACTTAAATAGTATACTCAATAAGAGAATTGAACTCAATAGGAACATTTTATATATAATTTTAAAATAAATTAATAGTTAATTATCTTTATAAACATTATCTACATTAATTTTCTCATTTGGTAGGAAAGACCAAAATATATAAACAAAGAGAAACTGAAACATTTTGCATACTTACCTTAAACCACCATAGAGTTAAAAATAGAAATTAACAGTCATATGTGTTTAAGATTAAAATATGGTGTGATTTATATGCTATTAATGCTGACTCATTTTGTGCTATTTCCAGCTGAGCAATGCCTGTCAAGTTAAAGCAAGTTAATAGACTATACTGGGCTAATACTTATTTTAAATCTAATAATTTGTTTACTTAACATATGTCTGCTATTTCAGTTAACAACTTTGGTACATTCAAAAAGGCCTTGTTAAATCTGGAAGAGAGGAATTATATAAGAATTTATGTTTTACAAAATATCTATTAAAAGTATTTTCTTTATATGGTATAATTAGAATATCTAAAAATATACTACTTGGATAAAAGATAGGAACATCAACATAAGTCCAATGTATGAATATGAAGAACTAATGAGTAGATATAATTTATTTGGGTATATTTCATATATGTAGTGTATATGTATATGTATATGTATATGTATATGTATATGTATTGTGTATGTATAATGTATATGAAATATAAATAACCATTACATGCATGACAGGTACAGTTCTAAACATTGGAAAACACCAACAAAATATGTAATAAGTGAGTTGTAAAATATGTTAGGTGGTGATCAATGCTATAACAAAGATGAAAGAAGGAAGGAAAGATGTAAGGAAGGAGGGAAAGAAAGAAGAGAGGGAGAGAAAGAGAAAAATAGAAAGAAAGAGAAAAAAAAGAGTAGCGTCCATCAGGAATCAGTAATTTGAAACGGATTCAGTATTAAATAGGGGTAGACTTCACTGAGAGAATGAGATTTGAGCAAAGGAAGGTAAAAGAACAGGACAAATTGATTTACTATGTAGAACTTTCTATTAGAATACTTACAAAAGAAATAATTTATTTCAAAATTTAATGTGACCCAAGTTGCAAATACAAAATACACTGTCACAAATCCAGGCTTAAAAATCTGTCTTTCAAAATCCTCTATATCAGATAACTCTATTTTTACAAAATAAAAGCAAGACAGGGAATTAATCCAAATGTTGTTTCAGTTTAAACTCTATTTGATGTTTGTATTGCTTTTACTACATAGGTAAGAATATAATCAAGTCCGAAAAAGGAATATAGTTCATACTTAAATATTATATATTATTTTATGAATATCATAATCATGTTCAAATAAAAAGGGTCCAAGTGAAAATGTAGAATCATGAAATAATAACAAAATTTAAGGAGTATTTAAGTCTAATGTATGAATTAGCAATAATTCAGTTATTTGCATTTTGATATGCTGTGTTTCTGGCTATTTTAATATTGTCTATTTACAGGGTTTAGTACCCTACCTCTTTAGTTCTCTGCATGTTTTTCTTTTCCTTTGATATGTCCATTAAGCAGTAACCAAATGCTTTCACTAAGTTGGCAATATATGATTTATTTAGTTGGAAAGGATACTTACTTTCTTGTATAGGAAGTGTCAAGCATGTACCAGTCCCTAAGGATAAAAACATCAATAATAAGACAATAGACTTCAAAAAACTACTCTAATAGTTTAGTAGAGGGAACAAACCTAAAAAAAAAAAGATACAATGTAAAGTACAATAATAATATCTAACCTGAGAACTATTAACAGGGGCCATGTGAAGCACTTTATACCTATGTCTCTATTTATCTTCAATTCCATTAGACACAAATGATTACTAAATCCATCTTAAAACTGGTAAAATGAAATACAAACATATTCAATAACTTGTTCCTATCACAAGAATAGAGTTAGGATTTGGGCGTAGTCCTTCAGACCACACAGTCTGCATTAACTTTCTCCCTTGTTCAGAAGAAACAGTGATAAAATAACTCATCCTAGCAATGTATCTGGAGTTTTCAGAGAGGAAATGGCATCTGAATACAATCTTATAGATGAATATTTGCCAGGATAAGAAGACAAGAAGGGTTTTTAGCATGGATGAGAGCATTATAAAAAGGCAATGAGAATCAAAATTGCAAACGATGCAAGAAATCAGGAATCACAAGTGGTGTTTGTGTATGGATGGATGTGAAAAGCACAGTGAGAGACACCAGTATAGATAGAGGTGGTGTTTAATTGATGAAGCACTTTTATCCCTTGTTATGGGTTTCCTCCTTTAGTACAGGGATGACAAGTTTTACCTTGCGAAACAACACTGATTTATAAGCAGTGGCTTGTATTTTCAAGCCATTGCTTTTAGAGCAGCATAGAGGATTAATTGGGATCTGAGAAACCTTTTAGAAGGCTATGTAATAATTTAGATATATGTTTTTGAAAAAGTTGGAGTAGAGAGGAGGGACAGTCATGAGGACTGTTAGTTAGCAATTTTATTTGATAATTTTGTTAGGTATGCGAAGTGAGAGTGAGGGCAAAGGAGAAATAGAAAACACATCCCAAATTTTTAACTAAGCTACTGGATGGGTGGTACTAATTAAGAGGAGTGAACAAAGGAGACAGATATGCTCAATTGGTGGAGGTGAGAAAGTGTACATTCCACATTGTACATCTTGAGGTATCTAAATGGGTCTTTTGTAGGCACCTGGTAATACTTGCTGCTGCTCAGTAGAAAATTCAGATTTGGATCTGATGTCATCTATCTATAAGTAGTGTGAAAAGTAGGGAATTAATGGTTTCATCTAGGCATGAGCCCATAACCCAAAGAAAACTGTCAAGACCAACTGGGGGAATACTACTGTTTAAAGGTCAGAGTCTTTCTACAGTAGCAATGAAGAAAGCTTTGAAGAACTATTTAAAAAGATGAAAGGAAAGCAGATTGAAGTGGAAATATGGAAGCCAAGAAGGGATGTGCTATATATATTCTGTAACATTTATTTCTCTAAATACTTAAAAAGTATCTCTTTGGAATAAGTGAAATAAGTGTCCCTCAGTGCTATAATGTTGATGCCCAGCCTGTTGCACTGATTTTACTAAAGCATACCTCGATACAGTGCTGTCAGCTTGGATCAAAGGATGTTGTTAGAAAGACCAATGGAAATTTTTGTTGTGTCCACTATGAATGTGCCCCTCCCTTCCTTTCCTTCCTTCCTTCCTTCCTTCCTTCCTTCCTTCATTCCTCCCTCCCTCCCTCCCTTGCTCCTTCCCTTCCTCCTTCACTTCTTTTGAGGATATTGCACTGTTCCTTACATAGGAATCTTGGTGGAAATTTACTTAAATCTCAAGAATAGAAACACTTATGCTACTATTGACCAGTTATCTATATCTGTATCATTATTTATATATCTACTTGATATGAATCATGTAAGATATAATGTGAATCATATAAAAGTTTATGTTCCCTTGACTACTAAAAAGCTTAGATTATTTGTGGGGATACCTTCTGCCATAAAATCTTACTGTGCACATTGTGAATTGACTTCACTGCTGACTCCATTTTTTGCACCCTGCCAAAATGCCTTACTCAGTTACTTCAAATTTGATTCTTTCCTGCTAAGTTGTACAATATTTTTGTAAAATACGAGAGGTGCTTTCTGGAACAAGAAAGAAGATAAAAACAAAAGTATGTATTAATTTTTGAAGGTTTTTGTACAATAATTTTGACCTGTTGCAGACTTCATTTGGTACATATTAGCTGAATTGAGTCAGTGGTGGGTTGATTGTTGTTACCTGAGAGCTCAGCCTTTGTCAGCTACTCCAAAGCACCTTAGAAGTTTCTTTTGGTGGCTGACTTTGATCAAAGTCTCATCTCTGCCTTCTGCAGTGACAAGGACGGTGTGTGCAGAACAGTGTGACGGCAGGTGCTATGGACCCTACGTCAGTGACTGCTGTCATAGAGAATGTGCTGGAGGTTGCTCAGGACCAAAAGACACCGACTGCTTTGTAAGTCTTGGAGATCCCCTTTTAGTCTCCTGATCACCCTCCTTTCTAGTTGGATTCGGGCATACTGAATCTTTAACTTCTCATTAAAATAAGATCGAATTTAACCATTTTAGGATTAAGAAAGATGTTTTGCCTTCCTATAATACATCTCCTCACTGGGTGGCTATTGATTAACTATGATATTTCTGTTATAGTAAATGAATTATGTCTTTCGGACATAATTTATATTACAGGTGAGATGTATTGGAGAATGAAAAGGGGAAAAGATAAAAAGATATTGAGATATCTTTTAAAAGCTAATAGTTCCCTTCCAAAATTTACATTGATTACCTGTTTATGTTGTTGCATCATTGAATTTTCTGAGTGGGGGCTCTTGAATTTTATTTCTTGAATTTAAATTTCAAGATTATAGCTCTTGATTTCAAGATTATTCATAAATTTATTCATTTAACTATTTCCCAGTATATTTTGTTTACAAGTTAATATTATTCAAAATTTATAAGATTTACAAACGCATGCTGAAAGCAATTTATATGCTAATCAGTGTGATTTTTATTTTAGAAAAGGACAGTTTTCTTTCCTTAAAATTAACATTTATAGCTTTTTGGGGACATGTTTTAATTACATTTTAATATCCCCAATACAGTTATTTCTGCTCTTTAGAATCAGACAATTCTGTGAACTATAGTTACCACAATTTCATAAACACAGACATTGTTTTCATTTTATGCTAAAAATAATAAAATAAGTAATTGTTTTTGCTATTAACAATGAACAGAGATATTCATTTTTTCCCATTCTGAAATACCCAGAGAATACACATATATATTAAGGATTGAACATTTTTTAAATGACACAACTCTGAAAATAGGCAAAACATAAATTAAACCTCTTATGATATAGTCATTTCTTAATTTTCTTAATGTTACAAGAAACTTAATTTTTCTACCCTAATCCTATATTGAAACAAAAGTATATATTGCAGAAGTGAGTAGGGAAGAAGAAGTAAAGAAAAGAAAAATGTCAAAAATTTAAGGAGGATGCTCAGCAGGTTTTGAAGTGAGACGCTTTCCCTTGCCTATCACCTGATACGGGGTAAAGCCTGATGCCGGGGACACCGAACAGGTGTTATAGTAACAATTCCAAAGCAGTAACAACAAGAAACACAAACAATAGCCATTCTTTCATGGTTCCATTATCATGATAAGCAGAGTGCCTGGTGAGCCTTAGAATTCTCATTTCATTACTTTTATGGAATGGTCCAATGACTCCACTTTGGCATTTGGTACAGAATGTTCAAGAATGCCAGACCGAGGCCTTGGTGTAAGTTCCGTTGTTTTGTGTGCAGTCTGGAAGGTAAATTTGTTTGATTCCTCTGGTTTATGTCCCTTTGTTGCCAAGCAGTCTGTGCACAACACTGCATAAAGTATGTTCGTAAAGCAATTATGAGGACACATGAAGTTTTATAGCCATAAATTAAAACTCACTGAGTTTTCCTGATTGCTTTTTAATAGATTCTTCCTGGAAAATGTCATCGTAGTGAATAATGTATCATGAGTGAGTCTCGTTCTGATTATGCATCTAGTAGGCCATTGTCAGGGAATTGTCATGTTTGTGATGAAGCACTTGCTAAAACAACAATTGATGAAGAAAATGTTTTGAAGAAACAAAATGAATTAGTGCTTATTAATAACCATACATACAATTTATGATGAAATATAAAATATAGCTAGAGTTCATATGAGCTTACCTTCCAAGGCCTAAATTATTCCTCTGAAGGTTTAAGTTGTTCAATTAAGAGAATTAGTTCATCCACTCTTTTGAAAGCCATGTTTGTATGTGTGTGTGTGTATATATATATATATATGTGTGTGTGTGTGTGTGTGTGTGTGTGTGTATAATATATGTAACGTACATATATATATAATTTGTATGTATATGTACGTTACATATATTTTATATCAAATACCTCTCAGGTGGCAAAATTGTTTTTAATTCTTCTCAAATGCATTTGAACATATTAACAAATGAAGTCTCAATGCAAATAGGTAAGTCAGCAGAAACAAACTGTTTTATTTGAACTTGATGGCTTTTACTAAATGGTGTGGTATTATGATGAAAGCCACACAGGAAATGGCAGCACATTATTTAATCATGAGCTAAGTATGTCTGCTTCCCTTCATTTCAGCATCAAATACTCTGTATTTATATGGACTAGTCACCTTCCAAAACCTTTTCTTCAAGTCCAGTGTAAATGGCTCCTCACCAATGATTCCTCACCACACAGTGATGACCAATGTACTTCTCATGCTGCTTCCGGCACTGAACTTTCCAAACACCAGCTTTAAGGAAAATCTAGATTGTAGAATTGGGAAGTCAGTTGCCAGTGCCAGACTCTGAGACTCAGTATAAACACTTTGAATGGTGTGAGTCAAAATTTGTTTTCACTGTGAGCTAATTTTAATAACTTAAACCAATTATTAATTTGGAGATCACTGGACAGAGACTAAGTAACTTGAACATCAATAACTTTGTAGAGATGGTATATTCATTGACACTGGAAAACAAGTTTTATAAAAGTTTAGAAGTCCAAAACAAGTTAGAACTTAACACTAAGCACTTAATGACTACAAAGTATCAAATTTTATACTTTTTGTGAAATAAGTATAGAACACATGTGTAAAAATATAAATATAATAATAAAGAATACATCCTTCTCACAAAGCTGTTACAGCAATGTTCTTTTAACAAGTTATGAAGGTTATTTTTAGATGAAATTAATACTTGCTATGTTGCAGGCCTGCATGAATTTCAATGACAGTGGAGCGTGTGTTACTCAATGTCCCCAGACTTTTGTCTACAATCCAACCACTTTTCAGCTGGAACATAACTTCAATGCAAAGTATACATATGGAGCATTTTGTGTCAAGAAATGCCCACGTAAGTAACAAGATGAGAATAGCCAATTTAATGAGATCATCATTTAAAAACAGAAAAATTTCATATAGATTTATTGTAATTTAAAACTTGCAATAATATTGTTGGATATACTTGGATTTAGGTCCTATTGCTACCATTTCACAAATAAGAAAATTAAAGTTCAAAAAATTAAAGTGATTGGTCCAAAGTCTCAGCAAAGGAGTGTCATGCTTAAAGTTAGAATGTAGTGTCATTGCCTTCTAAGCTCACTGTTTTCACTGTACCTCAGTGTATTTGTACATGATACTGTTTCTCAAAAAAGTGATTAGTTAAGTGGCAGCAAGCTTTGTAATCAATGAGGTCTGCTTCTAATCACAATGAATTTTTACCTAATACCATTTCTGATTACTTATTTGTAATAGATTGTGTAGCATGATAGTTTTAATATCAAATCTAATCTTAAACAATTACAATAGATGTGAAGGGCATGTTGACAGATCTTTACAAAATTGATAACTCATCCTGGGAATTCCAAGTGACCAGCTTCACTTTCATCAAGAATTCAGTATAATGTATGTCTTCACGTTTGCTCCAGAGTGAGCAATGGGACATTATTTCTTCATTGTTTTACCAGGAAAAAGAATGACTACATTCGTCCACATACTCATTTAAAAGAAGAAGGTTTTACAATCTACATCATACCGCTATTATGGTTTCCTTATTTTGTGTCTGTGATTGAATAGGAAGTGTGAAGGACATAGGATTAGAGTGGTTATGGTTTGTGGCTCTGCCCACTTATTACTTATGTGATTTTAAATGAACTATTTAGTTTTCTGTATTCTCCTTAAGAGTTGGAGAGTAATAATCATGGTTCTGTCTTTCCTGGAGTTATTATAATCATCAAAGGTTTGGGGAATAAGAATCAGAGGGACAGTATATAAAAACAAGTGTTTGAAAACAATGACAATTCTCGTCATTATTATTACATACTTTTATATTGGTTAAAAGAATAGTTATGCATATAAGCTTTTAACACCTAAATTGTGGCAAGTGGAGAACTATTTTGTGAAATTACACGCCCAGTTTCCTTAGATAACTCATAAATTTCCTTTCTTGGAATAGTTTAGGTCAATCAAATTACAGACTGATTTAAAAACACTTCAGTGTTTATCTATGTAAAATTCAAATATTTGAAGGGTCCTGCTCATGAGGCATGAACTATTTTGGGAAAACAAAGACATTTAGCTTTTAAATACTGGTCCACAATCTCCAACCCAGACTTCTAACATTCAAAAATTACAGACAAATATTTTTTGCAACTCGTTTGGCTGCAAAATCTGTACCTGACTGATAGGAGGGTATTTATAATTTGTATTTACTCCACTTGATATATATCGCTGCAAAACTGTAGAGGTGTTTAAATATGGGGTATTTCTGCAGACCTTGCAGAAAGGATGGCCACATAATATGCAGTGTATTCAGATGTTGCAGGCTTGGTTCTCCTCACACAGAGATTAGGTCCTTAAGGAGGAGTGTTCTCAGAATGACTACAGAAGGAGAAAGAGAAGGAAGGGAACAGGCTGCAATGCAGTGTCAACAATGTGCCTTCTGTTGTGGTGGATGCCCTCTGGTGGATGTTAACTGGGAATGCAAAGATCTTCACTGCCCACTCCCATGGGATTCATATACATCCCTCCACCGCAGACTTCCTTCAGTCCCAGACTTCCCAATATTTCTTCTCCCATGGCAAACTACTGCTCATGAGTCCATACTTACTGTAAGTCCATACTTACTGTGTGTTCCGCACAAAGTAAGTGATCATCTGAACTATCCAGAACTATGCCCACTGGTAGGTTTTTTCCTTGCCACTGTCTTTCAAGTCTGCTCCTGAGTGAGCCGCAGGGCCACTGCCATTCATTTTGAGCGGCTTGCACCCACATAGCAAACTTAATTTTTGTCTTCGTCTGTTAACTCTCACAAGTGCCCTCTTTTGGCCCCCACGCAGACATAGGTATGAGCTGAGTGAGAGGTGCCAGCATGAGGAGTCTGGGCTACCTGCTTATGTGTTTACTTAGGCCTCTGCCATGATTCACATCCAATCTTAAATATACTGCTTCTATCTTGGGGTGGATTCCTGTTGAACATGGCCAACATTATGACATCACGGTTCTAATAAAACCTGATTTATGATGGGCAAATCTTTGTTTAATTTTTTTAAGTTTATTTATTTATTTTGAGGGAGAGAAAGAGAGCAAAAATGAGAGTGAGCACAAGTTGGGGAGGGTCAAAGAGAAGGAGAGAGGATCCCAAGCAGGCTTTGTGCTATTACTACAGAGCCCTACGTGGGCTCGAACTCATGAACCAAGAGGTCATGACCTGAGCCGAGATCAAGAGTCAGACATTTAGCTGACTGAGCCACCTAGGTGCCCCTGTGATGGGTAATTCTGACTAGAAGGCCAATCAATGACCCATGGTTAGGTGCTCTATCTCTACCAGGAGCCAGAAGTGTATCAGGAGTTGTTTAGTAAATAGCATACGATTATGTGCTACAGATTGCGTGGCTTAGCTATAGAATTGTGGAGGTCTCAATATGATTTTCCAGCTAGGACTTGCCATAACTCCACATGACTTATTTTCCCACAACAGACACTCCTACTACCGATAGCCTCTTGGGTTTTATTACCCAAGTCGCATAATTCCTTGCATCCCAGACTGGACTTGCACGATATGCCTTTCCTGATCTTCCATACCAGTAAATATTAGGCCAGAAGCAGTATTCCCAGACATGGAAGGATACTGCCTTTGAAATATAAAGTGGCCTAGCAGGTATTGTGTTTTCTCTTTATTGTGGGAGGCTTTCGATGCAATGATTTGTTCTTTTTTTTGGGAGGAGACAATGTCATGGCATATTCCAGATCACTGGACCCCTAAACATTTTACCACTGTATCAGGTAATTGGATATACCTGGTTTATTTAGTATATCTTTCCTAAGATGCTGCCTTTCAAATCCCATTTTGTTTCTTCATATAAAACTAGGGAACAGTTTATATGACATTCCACTGAAAGATAGAACACATTTTAAACATTCCCTCCTGGATATGAAGTGCACTTTCTTGATCCAAGGCAATTCAACTTCAGCTTCATTTGTGCCTCATGTAACTTGAAGTATTTTTAGACTTCAAACTTGCATCATGACATGAAATGAAGTGGAACTATTGAAAAACACAAACTAAATGTCATGTAGTTTCCTAAGTCTATAAAAGAAATTCTCTCTATCTTGGGGGCAATTCAGGATGTGGAGCAGTAGTCAAGCAAGTACTAACCATTGTTAACACATGCTGCCCTTGGATTTGAATGTGGGTGCTCATAGATTCTATTTCAGGCTGAGATATTTAAACGGAGATGTTTTAAGGAAAGAGACGTGTATGCTACCAATGATGCTAATCATTGTCAAGCCCTAAAATACCTTATTTTAAAGTTGTTTGCTGAGCATCACCATTATTGCTCATTTTACCTTTTTTAAAATCAGATAACTTTGTGGTGGATTCCAGTTCTTGTGTGCGTGCCTGCCCTAGTTCCAAGATGGAAGTGGAAGAAAATGGGATTAAAATGTGTAAACCTTGCACTGATATTTGCCCAAAAGGTGAGTGATAGCTGAGATTATTTTTGGCTAGAACTGGGACCTACACCAAGGTTTTTCCTTGTACTTCTTAATGGACCGGCTAAGTTCGCTTCTCTGAACACATCACTCCCATACCAAACCTTCCCTCACACACTTTCCCAGGGCTTTGAATAGTTCCCCAAAGTACTAACTGTCTCAACAGTGTGTATTATTGATTTTGTATGATCTATAGTAAATGATGCAGGTAAAATTCAGAGTTCACTTTGATAGAAACACAGGAAAAAAGTTGTGTTTTGTTCTATATGTAGCAGATCTTAGAAGTATGCATATAACAAGGGATCACATGATTATTTTAACATCAAGAACCCATCTTAGTCGCTTGCCACTCTACGCTAAACGATCTGCTGTATATATGAAGGGGTGCAAAGGGACAAATAACATGATATTTACTCTGCAGGTCTTCAAAACTATTTTGAGAGATTATAAAATGACAAGAAAGTTTACTGTAAGTATCAAATAAATGTTTCAGATAATCCATGTCATAGAATATTAGTGGAGAAAGAAATCCCTTCTAGCTGCAGTACTCAAGTTCCTCACCAGAATGAAACTTAAATTAAGCAGGATGAAAGTAGAGTCCAAATTTTCTGAACGATATTAAGCTCTCCAAAGTATCAAAAAGTGCCTTTTAAAAGGGCAA
Source organism: Panthera tigris (assembly GCF_018350195.1). Lineage (NCBI taxonomy): Eukaryota > Metazoa > Chordata > Mammalia > Carnivora > Felidae > Panthera > Panthera tigris. The sequence goes on along the minus strand of NC_056667.1, from coordinate 194,858,517 downwards.
ACTTCAGACTTACTTTTAGACTACATTCTCTCTTTGTCTCTTCTCTCTCTCTCTCCCTCTCTCTCTCTCCCTCTCCCTCCCTCCCCCCTCACCCCCTCCACGCACCCACACAAATACACATACTTTGTTTTGTTTTGTCTTTAAGTAGTGCTCAGAAAGTATAGATAACACTCAATTTAAGAATTTAAATGTAAATACTTAAATGGCTCTTGATTCTGATTACAACTCATTTCACTAGTACTTTGTTTAATATATATTCTTAATAAGACCAATATTTTTAAAACCACAGGTTGTAGACCATCATTAGGCCATGAAATAATTTTCCTCAAGTGATTTAAAAGTATTAAAAATGATATCTTAGAACAGATGAGAAAATAGTTGACTTTATGTGGCAAGGGCTAGTGTTGATTGTTAAAAGTTGTGTTTTAGTTATGTATGTGCTGTGTGGGTATACTGAGACTTGATATAAGATATGATTTTTATGAGTCATGGTCACTAGACTATAACGCAGGGACAATATTTTAAAGTAGGCCCATCAGTAAATGTTGCATGAATGAATGATTATTTTATGTTAGAAAACAGTTTATTTCTTATGATGAACTTTTTTTTCCCATTTTATAATTGAAAAACGGTTATTTTACAATAAAAATGCAATGATTTCTTGACTGAGATCAAAGTTTCTCACCTCCTTGACTGTGAGTCTTGTTTCTACAGCTTGTGATGGCATTGGCACAGGATCACTGATGTCAGCTCAGACCGTGGATTCCAGTAACATTGACAAATTCATAAACTGCACCAAAATCAATGGGAATTTGATCTTCCTTGTCACTGGTATTCATGGGTCAGTATTAAATTTTTGCAGAAAATTATTTTACAAAGTGTAGACAAAGCTTAAAGGATTATTTAGCTTTGTCTGTTTGACTCCTTTTGACCCAGATGAGTTCTGCCCGACATTAACGCTCCTCTTCAGCAAAGTCAAATGCCGGATTTTACCATCAGTGATAGTAAAAACCACAGTTTTGAGGTATATTCAGACTATGAGTTTAGTAACTACTTATATTTGACAATATACATTTATATATTTATTAAAATGTATTTGTAGGACATTCTCCTCAAATCTACAAATTTCAGAAAGCTTGACATATTTTTAGATATGCTTAGGGAAACTGTATCAATGGGAACAGTGAGGAATTTCATTCAGACTCTAACTGATTAGTTCAAGGAAACATAAGTTAATATTCCTTTTTTTTTTTTAAGTTTATTTATTTGTTTTGAGAGAGATAAAGATAGAGCACAAGCAGGGAGGGGCAGAGAGAGAGGGAGAGATAGGATCCCAAACAGGCTCCATGGTGGCAGCACAGAGCCCAATGTGGGGCTGGAACTCACAAACCATGAGATCATGACCTGAGCCAAAATCAAGTGTCAGATGCTTAACCAACTGAGCCACCCAGGCTCCCTTAATGTTTCTTTTAAAATGTCTCTCATAGAGTGGCGCCTGGGTGGCTCAGTCGGTTGAGCGTCCAACTTCAGCACAGGCCATGATCTCGCAGTTGATGAGTTCGAGCCCTGCATCAGGCTCTGTGCTGACAGCTCAGAGCCTGGAGCCTGCTTCAGATTCTGTGTCTCCCTCTCTCTCTGCCCCTCTCCTGCTCATGTTCTGTCTCTCTCTGTCTCAAAAATAAAGATAAACATTAAAAAAAAATAAAAAAAAATCTCTCATAGAAAACAAATCAGTAAGTTGAAATTCTCTTAAACTTTTAGAAATTCTCTTTGCCTTGATGTATCTTTTTCTCTTTCCTTAGGTTAAGAAATTAGTATTATTATATGAAATCTATTAAATGAATTTCATTTTAGCAATAAAAATTGTAACATTTTCTTGGCTCCTTCATTACAGAACCACCTGCTGATTTTAACTGGGAAAACAACCAAGTTTGTATTTTTTCAATTGTAATAAAAGTGTCAATATTTTTACTTTATATTTTATCTATTTATCTATATTACTCTTAATCCCTAAATATTAGTGCTACAGGCTACAGATAAAGAATATTACTCACATATTTCAATTCAAAATCTTAACTCTAAACATATATCACATCATTTCTAGAAGCAAAATAATTTAACACATCATGGATAAATGTGTCCAAATAGGAAAAGTGAGAGAAATAGAACAAAGTATTTCTTCCCATACAAATAAATTATAGTAGATCTTATTGCATAAACCATTACTTTAAAATGTAGCTTTTTTTTTTTTTTAATTTTTTTTTTCAACGTTTATTTTATTTTTGGGACAGAGAGAGACAGAGCATGAACGGGGGAGGGACAGAGAGAGAGGGAGACACAGAATCGGAAACAGGCTCCAGGCTCCGAGCCATCAGCCCAGAGCCCGACGCGGGGCTCGAACTCACGGACCGTGAGATCGTGACCTGGCTGAAGTCGGACGCTTAACCGACTGCGCCACCCAGGCGCCCCAAAATGTAGCTTTTAATATGGGTTCATGCCAGATACTGTAATGGTATGTCCACACTTTCTGCCCCAGCCCAAACAATGTTTACAAAATAAATAGATATCATCAAGATTTCTAACTTCTCATTAAAAATATGTAGACTTGGTTACCCTTAGCACATCCTCCTATATGGCAACAATCTGTTGGAGCTGTGTAGTTCTAGCCATTTAAAAAAAAATTTTTAACGTTTATTTATTATTGAGAGACAGACACAGAGTGTGAGCAAGGGAGGGGTAGACAGAGGGAGAGACAAAGAATCTGAAGTAAGCTCCAGGCTCTGAGCTGTCAACACAGAGCTGACGTGAGGATCAAACTCACAAACTGTGAGAACATGACCTGAGCTGAAGTTGGTCGCCCAACCAACTGAGCCACTCAGGTGCCCCAGTTCTAGCTATTTTGAGATGGGATAACCAAACTTACCATAGTTGCTACTGACCCTCGAACCCATTTGCATTGCTATCCTCACCTCCGTGGCCCTACTGGGTGGGAGACCTGGGTCAGCATTTAAGGGCACCTATATAATTGAATGCATGTATGACATTTACTAAAACAATATATCCTCATTGTAACTATTTTCAAAAGCACATATCACCATGAATGAAAGATCATATCATGTTCACAGCATCTTCTGAGAACTAGGAAGACATACCCACTTAATTCACGTTGCCTGCTTTAACATGGGCATAATAAACGAATTGGCCTCAGGTCCATCAGTGTGGGGAAATATTGGAAAATATAATGTCATAAATTGCACTAGAAAAGTTGTTTTTGTTCTAATCAGGTGCAACATCCATCTTATACATAGTATTTTCATACTTCCTTTTGAATTCTGAAATAAAAATCATAGATAATATAGCCTACCTATATCAATAATTTTATGAAGTGATTATAATTCTCCAATTGTAATTTAAAGAAGAAATACAACAAAAGTAATGTATAATAAAATGTGTATTGATAGGAAAATGCTCAGCTTCTACTTTGTAATGAAAGTTTGGATTTATTAGAAATAAGAACAGAAGTCATTTTGTGCCAGAAGTATGGGGAAATAAAGAGCAGAGGAACAGCTGACCACTGAAATAGGTAATAAGTAACAGACATATTGTTATATGACAAGGGGAAGATGGAATTAAATATCATTGAAATAGAGGCAACATGAATACAGAATTACACACCAAGTATGATCAACTATGAAGTTTGTGCACATGAGTCCTTAATTGGGTGGGACATTTTAAGGTTGTTCAAGACATAAGGCAAACCTTTGCTGTGAAGGACATTTAATTTTTTGGTGCTTGGGGTTATTACTAAAAGCCTGTAGTGTCCCCTAATCTGTTACAACTAATACACCTCTACAAATGTCCCAGCTTCCCTTCAGTAGGGTAATATTGCCCCCATTGAGAACCACAGCAAGAATTCTGTGAGTGTAGAAGGATAATGAAACCAACAAAAGCACCCACTGATTGTTAATCTTATAGATAAACCATGCATGGGGAGGTTTAAAAGACCATCTAGGGCAGTTCGGAATTGTTATTTTAGTTTTGGCTCCTTATGGAGCATATTTATCAAAAGACTGGATTTATACTAATTGTAAAATGGTTTTACATATCCTGAATGACCTAACATCTAGAATAGGGTAAATATTAATAAAGAAATGGGAAAAAAGGGAAGCAGATATGTCAAGATATAAAAATATATTGAACAATAAAAAACATATATTGCACAATAGATGCCATATATTCACAAATGTATGAGAAGAATCATTACAAAATACTAAATGCATCCTGACTTTCAAGGGAAACAACCTTGCTAACTGATTCAGGTGAAAATGAATTATAGAAAATTGACTGACATGATTGAAAATATAATGGTAAACAAAACCTCTCCTAAAAAATGAGCTCAGAAAGTAAGAGTTAAATTTCCTACTTCAGTAACTTGATCCAGACTAGACTGATTTGAATCTCCACTGTAGACAATTTTACTGAGTATGTGGCTTCCATAATATGTCAAATGCTCAGTTTCTTATGTAAAGTTGAGAGTTGAGTTTATTTAAATAAACTTCTCTGGCTGTTGTAGGGATTAAAATAAATACCTACCTTCTCTGGTTGTTGTAGGGCTTAAAAACAAAAATTATTTTTAAGTGCTTAGTCAAGTACCTGGCATATTGTAAAACATTAAATGGTACAAAAAAAAAAAGGAGACAGAGAGAGAGAGAGAGAGAGAGAGAGAGGAGGAAAGGGGAGAGAGAAAGAAAGTAACAAAGAAGGCAGTGCTAAACAAAAATCTCAATGACTATATCCAGTTTATAGCACAACATACAGTGTAACAGATTATTTTGTAGACTATTGAAAAACAAATAAAGACAAAGTTATTTTCATGGCAATAAGTCATATCCCTTAGTTCAGAAGATTATTATTTCTTCTTAATAATAGTACATAGCTTGGAATATTTTAATATTAACATTATAATTAATATTGTTATGTCTCAACTATAATATATAAGGGATTTCCAGGACAAATATATATGTGATATGTGATAGTTCTCATTCCCAGTCTCATGCCAGTATGAAACATATATTCTGAAGCCTTTCTCTTAATCTTAGGAAAGTACTGATACAAAGTTAATTCAGTAAGCCCAAGACATCTTATAAACGTACAGGCATTATGTGTATTCATGCATACAATGTGTGCATGTAGAGAGAGACTTTAAACGTGAGTAACATGGAGTCCTTTAAGTAAAAACCTTCTAGTAAATTAAAGACATGTTTTCCCTCAATTCCTATTACCTTCAATCTTCCCTCCCTCTCTTTTTTTAATTTAAATTCATGTATGCTTTGGGTAAAATAGCTAAGGTATTTCTTTAAACTGATAGGCAAGGGGCGCCTGGGTGGCTCAGTCGGTTGAGTGGCCGACTTCGGCTCAGGTCATGATCTTGTGGTCTGTGAGTTCGAGCCCCATGTCGGACTCTGTGCTGACAGCTCGGAGCCTGGAGCCTGTTTCAGATTCTGTGTCTCCCTCTCTCTGACCCTCCCCGTTCATGCTCTGTCTCTCTCTGTCTCAAAAATAAATAAATGTTAAAAAAAAATTAAAAAAATAAATAGGCAAAAATCATAACTAGATGAGATTATACTTTTCAGAAACAAGTTTCTGCAATAAGTAAGCTTACTGTCAATTTGTCAATTAAAATTTTAATATATAAAAAAACTCAATAAAGTTTTTTTTTTTAATTTTTATTTATTTAGTTTTGGGGGGTGGGGCTGAGAGAGGAATAAAGAGAATCCCAAGCAGGCTCCTACTCAGCACAGGGCCTGATTCGGGGCTGGATCTCATGAACATGAAATCATGACCTGAACCTAAATCAAGAGTCAGACACTTAATTTACTGCCCCACCCAGGTGTCTCAAGAACTCAAGAAACTTAATTGGCATGTTTATAGACGAGGCACTCTTGCTCTTTTATTTAGAATGGGAACCACAGGCAAACCTGTGATCAGTGTTATCCATAGGAATGTTCACCTTTCATCTTTTGTCATGTTTGACAATGGTCATGTGCATGTACTTAGAGTAACAAAATGCTCACCAGATAAGCATGTTCATGCTGTGTCACAGTGAGACACAGACACAAAGTGCTTAGATAATACAGTATCATGATGATAAACAATGGAAAAGAGATAATGGGTTTAGTGAAAAATAAAGCAATTTCAGTGGAATTGTAAAAATATGTTTCTCTCTGTCCTGAGCTTTATTTTGGATCACCAAATACAATGACAGGGTGGACATAATGTTCTTTCACATGGCTCTGAATTTAGCTAGGGAATTTCTTGATTTTAAAGCACTATGGATTTCAAGTGGCTATAAGATGCAACTCCCTGTAGGTAGTTTGAAGTTGGTAAGCAGGATTCTGTCAACTTATTTTATGAGAGTCCTGAATCTCTCAAATTAAGTATATAAAATTTCTGTGGTCCATTGGGCTTCATATGAACATTCCAGAACTCATTTCATTCCTGGCAACTTAGAAGTGTTCTCAGTATAGGTTTGGACTGACCCCATTATTGTGTGCTTGCCCTGAATTTTGAGTGTTTCTCAATAAAGCCAAGATATTTGATTATATGACCAGAGCTGTTCTATACACTGCCTTCTATCAGAGAACAAATGTTGAAAGCTTATTCTACTGCAGATCTGATATGTCTATGTACAGAAGTCTCTGCATGTTAAAAAATGGTAACAAGATTTTTCCCCCATGGTGAACTAATTTTTTGGCTTCATATTCAGCAAAAGCATAGTTACTCATTCAATGTATCTTCATTTATAAATAGAACAAGTTTACCAGAACATTTAATTTAGACTTTAAGCTTTTGAGAGACATTCATATCACATTGAGGAAAATCTTAATTATGTGCGACTTATGGGGGGAACTACAGTGTTTCTCCAAGCCTTCCATAACACTCCCCGTTAAACTAGTATTACGTTGTGTCAATTGCACTTCTTAGTTTGAAACTGTTTTTAATCAAGCAGAGTTTCTGTAGTTGCCTGTTTGTTTTTTGTTTGTTTTTTAAGATATAGGATGCTTCATGGTATAGGAGCATACCCAGATGAACCAAGTTGAGAGAGCCAGTACAATGGGGTTCCAGAGATCAAGGTTACTGGAGCTAATAGTGTTTTTAAGGCTCTAATGCTAAGATGAATAAATGTCTGTAGGTTCAGACTCAGATTCCTAAGATAGACCATATGCCTATCTGTTTGTGGAGCACCTTGATTGATAGCCCTATTAAGGCTGCATCCAATATATCATTCTATCCAATTGTTTACTCCCCAAATAAAAAAGAAGGTTCTCAAAGTTGTAAAACAACAGATGTACACAGCAAGAATAAAACTCAGTTGATTGCAACAGGTGGATACATGCTTCTAAGAAAACCTGTTCATTGTTCTTAGATTTGCTTTCTTTTTTCTTTTCTTTCTTTTTTCTTTTTTTTTTTTGAGAAGTGGTCAATGAATGTAATTTTTCTCTGAAGGGTATATAGTGATATGAGGTCTCTACTTGCCCAGGATTTCCCAGGTTGTCTTTCAAAGTAATAAAACTTAAAAATAAAATGTATTCCTTAAAACAGCATAAGGTATTACTTGAATTACTGATAAATGTTTGGTATTGTGTTTATGTTTAAGATTCAAGTTTGTAATTATTTTGAATGTTCAGTATATTATACATGAAAGGCATCTTCCTAAGAAGAAAACTTCTGAAAAAATCCATTAAATATTTAATTTTAAAAGGTATCTTATGTTCATATTTTTAAAAGACTGGGCATCTATATGTCAATAACGTTAATTGCCAAAATATATTTATGCATTAGGAAATGGTATTTTTTAAATCTCCAAAATTTACACCTTTGGGATATTATTAAATTTGTTATACATTTTATTTCAGATGTTAGTATGATTCATAAATATGGAAGCAAATATTTCCTGTTTTTATGAAAGCAAATATGAATAACCCGGATAAGAACAAGACTGCTCTAAATAATCCTTATGAAGAGTAGCTTTCATACAATGTTATAAAAATTCGCTAACAAATGTAAGGATACAGCAAAAAAGAAAAATTTGAATTCATTTTTTTAAATATACATTTGATGAAATTGTAGGTGCTGTTAGCAATTTAGAATGCTTTGAGGCGCCCAAAAGGCAGTTATCTCACCATAAGTTATTCACAGAGTGTATTTTTCCTAATTGAGAACAACCTTAAAAGGCAAAATGAAATAAAATTGTTTATAAATGGATTTGTTCCATTTGGAGGCTTCTTTAGGATAGTCAACCTGGACCATTCCTCTAGGTCTAGAAGAGCCTTCAACAAAGAGCTCATATCATCAAAAAGGTCCTCAAAGCACCTTTTAATCCTTCTCCCTCTGTAGTGTGGAAAACTGGGCAAGACATTGCTAAGCTCCCTTTGCTACTTAAAATTGAATTTGAGTGCAATAACTATAGTCACGATTTCTTACGTTTTCACTCCTGTATGTAATTTAAAATCTGGCTGTGTCTCTTCTTGATGCGCTAGGGACCCTTACAATGCAATTGAAGCCATAGACCCAGAGAAACTGAATGTCTTTCGGACCGTTCGAGAGATAACAGGTAAGTTTTAAAAGTGTGATTGCTGTGCTAGGAACTCTGTGAATGTTAGTGTTTTGTTGAAAATATTACATGATATTGAAATCAACTTATTTTCAAGGCCAATTCTAATTTTAAAAATGCATGCGATTTGAAATGTTATCTGTGCACATTTGGAAAGCCCACGGAATTTATAAAATAAAATATCCTTGAAATTTTTATGTTACTTTTTTGTTGTCAACTGGTCTTTGAATCCATGTTTTGCTATTTAGTTTTCACAAGTACTGTTGGGCACGGATGACATGGAGCGTTCATTTAGCACATATTTTATTGAGCACCTAATATGTTCAGGGCTGTTATATACTAGCTGATAGGGGATTCATAGACATAAATTGGATATGAATTTATGTCAAAGAATGGCAAATTAAATGAGAAAGGTTAAATATATACATGAATGCATTAGGATGCAATGTAGACAAATGGTGTTATAAGTGTAAAGTAGGAAAGGATTTCCAGAGAAATTAAAGCTGTGTTTTTCTCTTTATCTAATTGGACTAAGTATTTTGATTTTAGAAAAATGTTTCAAATTAAGAATAATTGAAATCTTTTAATATGTATAGTTCTATGATTCCATGTGTCTGAGAAACCTAGATTTTTGGCTCATTAGTTTGATATTCATTATATGGAGTATTGTTGGCCCGGGAATTTTGAGAAAGGCCCTCAATCTTGGAAGAAGAAATAGGAGATAGAATGACTCAAAATAGGAATATTGAGTGTTTTTATTTTTACCTCCTATCTTTCGATACATTTTAACCATATTTCAAGAATAATCAGTATTAAATATGGTTACTAAGGCAATGATATTCTGAGTTTTGGGGTTTTTTTTTGTTTTGTTTTGTTTTGTTTTGTTTTGTTTTTTTACTGCCCTTATCTTTTTAGGTTTCTTGAACATACAGTCATGGCCTCCAAACATGACTGACTTCAGTGTTTTTTCTAACCTGGTGACCATTGGTGGAAGAGTACTCTACAGGTGGGTGTATATATGTTCAGAGATACAAGTATTTCATATTTCAAAAGTAGCATCATGCATACGTATGTCACAGTTGCAGCCTCCTTTATTTTATATTTATTCTACAAATATTGGTTTCCATTTTTAATTCCAAAGGTAAGCCTAATGATAAATACCCCGACTGCGCTTTACAGTACGGAGGATACCAAATAAATAAACAAATAAATAAAGTATGCAGAATAAACAGTTTGAGTTTCAACTCCTTATCACTTAAAACAATTACTAGTGTTTTGTAGGATGGAGTACATAATAGGACCCCATAAAATCAAATGTTTTTATTCCAAACATGTGTTATTATAACTAAAAAATGGCATTGGATGACTTGGGACTGGCTTACATGTGTGGGTTACACATGCTGTTTTACCAGAAGGCTCTTGTTCTGTTTCTGGTGCCAGCGTTTGAACCATGTATCACAGGGCTGATATTTCAGGATTTGGCTCACCAGTCTAAGTGCAATGCAGGTTAAAAGTGGACAGAACAATCAGGGCTCAGAAGGACACTGTTCTAAAGGCCCAATATCAGTATTTTTATTCACATAGTAAAAATGAACAAGTTAATATTTATTAAAGCACTGCTTTATTTTATTTCAGATTTCATCTGTATGAGATTCTTATTTATGAACAGTTAAAAGTTGATTTACATAAAAGGATTTAGTTTTTTCTGCTTAAAAAGGAAAGATGCCTTAAATCAATATTATCATCAAATATTCTGTAATAATATTTCACAGAAATATTATTGAATTTTTTCTATTAAAACTGGTATATCTGTAAGAGGTTTTACACTATAAAGGGGAAAAGTACTTAATAAAAAAGCATAGTTGAGAGATACAGTCTATTCAAATGCTATATGCAACCAACTTTTATTATCTGTTGAGTCAAATGTTAAAAATCTGTCAAGCATTATTCACACTGTAATAAACAGCACAAGATGAGAGCACAGATTTCAGAGAATGAATTACATCTCAGTTTAATATGCACATACTAAGTATATATATATATACATACATATATATATATATATATATATATATATCAGCTTATTTTCAAGGCAAATATATATATGGATATATATATATATGGATATGGATATAAGAATATATGTATATGTATATACATGTATAATGTATAATATATGTGTGTATGTGTGTATATATATATATATATATATATACACACACACACACATGCATGGAAAAACTTCTGAGCTGAGTTGACAGCAAAGTATATTTAGATTTATAAATAAAACAAAAGGGGACAGCTTTGATCTCCAAAATGTAAAATATTGTTCATTAGTTGATTTAAATGTGGGAAACACATGATTCTTTAGAGAATGGAAAAGGAACTTAATTACAAAATGTGGGCTATGTTAAAACAATTTCCTTGAAATGATAATTTGTTTCCACACTATAGTTGTTACTTAATTTTTAGAGATGCTTTCCCCAGTTGTCCAAGCCTTCTGAGTATTTTTTTTAACTTTTAGCTTAATTTCATTCTTCTCTTCAATTTTTAATGTCCCTTATCCTTACTTATACATTATTCAACTATTACAATTACACTTTGGTTTCTGAGGTATAAATTAAAGCTAAATATCTGTGGTCATTCTCTGCAATATTTACCCTCTGAAAGCATATATAAATTTATTAAATAGAGTAGAATTAAGGTCTTACTTTAGGTAGATGAACAATCATTCCATAAACATTTATTAATTATTTAGTATTTTTAGTTTTATTTATTTAAGTAATCTCTGCACCTAATGTGAGACTCGAACTCACAACCCCAAGATCAAGAGCTGTTTGCTCCTTCAAATGAGCTAGCCAGATGCTCTTAATTATTTGGTTAGGGGATAGTGGGGAAAATAGTGAGCAGATATACTCATACTAAGTATGTAAATAGATATACAGATATCATTAATATTTATACTTCTAAAAAATGAACATTTTCCTTTTGGGGGTCAAATGATTACTTTTGAAACTTGGTATATAGCATGTAAATAAATAATGTTCAGGTCACAGTTTATTGACCTCTTTTTTATGATCTATTTGCATTCTTTTTGGAGTAAGATGTGACATCCTTATTTTACTTCAAGAATGTAAGTCATGGCCAGAAAATATTTATTAATATATACATATAAATATTGTTCTGTTCTCCCCCCTCCCTCTCTTTAGTGGCCTCTCCTTGCTTATCCTGAAACAACAGGGCATCACTTCTCTACAATTCCAGTCCCTGAAGGAAATCAGTGCAGGAAACATCTATATTACTGACAACAGCAACCTATGTTATTATCATACCATTAATTGGACAACACTCTTCAGCACTATCAACCAAAGAATAGTGATCCGGGACAACAGAAAAGCTGAAAACTGTAGTAAGTACATTATTTGGATGTTAAAACAGAAACTTTGAACATTTTCTCCCATTTTATGTTGGACCAAACACTTAAAAATAACTGATACAGGATTGTTTCCCTCTTTTTCTCAACCTTTAAGAAGGGGGGTAGTTAATCAGCATAGGGTGACTTTTTATAATCTATTGAATATTTTTATAACATACTGCGTGCTTCCAAATCTTGCCCAATCATAAGAACCTTCCTGTGGAGACTTAGATTCAATAGATATAAATGGAACTGGGGCTTTTAAATATTTAACAAGCATCCTGGGTAATTCTTTGGACGTGATCAGTTTGTGGAAATCTGCCCTACTGAATTTTCTGTTTGCTTTTTGGTTTCAGTGAATTTGGTATCATGGGATAACAGACTATTTTGGGGGGTGGTGGCAAAAATGCAGATGTGTTCTGAAATGTGTAAAAGAGGCTGTCAAGAAAGTTCATTTCATAAATGCATTTCTGTAGCCAGTTCATTGTTTCTTTTTTTCATTTATTTTGCCACTTACTGATTCACTCCATCATTTCTTTGTTACACAGAAGCAAATAATGTTTTCATGGATATATAATGATACATTCCTATCTTAAACTTTGATATTTCAATGATTAATATTTAATTCTTCTGTGTGTTTCTACTAAGTACTATTTTCTTCTACATCCTACAAGCGCCACTGCTAAGCATGTGTGTCTGCCTTACTTATGATAAATATCAAATAAAAAGACTCAGAATTTAGATTATCTGTTACAAATACATATACTTACTGTGGTCATAATGCATCAGTCCTTTTAAAAATCACAACCCCTAAGAAACATTTTGCTATTGGATGTTGTCTTATTGGTTTGGTCTGATCATTGGAACAGTCACAAAGTTATATTTATAAGTGAATGAATAGTAAAGGACATTTTAAAAAAAATATGAACTCTCAAGAGGCTTATATATTTCAGTTTACCAAGTTAAATAATGACTTTACTTATGAGTACCCCACCTTGTTTTTGAAAGTGTTTAAGGCAGTTCAGGGTGGCAGAATTCATAAAATATGACATAATTTGTGAGGAACTCACATTTTAGCCGTTTTGTACCCTTAAAAATACTTTTTGCAGAAAAAAACCTATTGCAACCTGAGGTTTTGTTTCTTCTGTTCCACATAGAATCAAGAAATGTAAAATCTTATTATATATCGAAATATGCATGTTTTTATTGAATAATATTTATCCTTTTATTTAGCCTGCATTCTTTGCATAGTTTTATACCTTTTGATTTGTAACATAAAGCTTGTTTTTTTCTAATACTTAAGCTTCTTATCCCATATTTTTATATGTGTGTTTGTACGTGACCCAGACAAAATAGATTATTCACAGAAGTAAAATAGAATCTTCTTCAACACAAATTTTTAACTATTTCCCTAAATTAGGATTATAGTTATAGTCTCCTATTTTTCTACTTCATTTAAAAAACAAAATAAAATAAAACAGTAGTACTACTAGGAAAACAAGAAAACCTGAACAAAACATAAAAGAATCAGAGAAACACATTCCTCTTTCACCCATTTAATCATTTTGCAAATCCCACATTTACTTCTTTTTATCTTTCATAAAGCCGAATAAAAAGCAAACGGAAAGAAGAACATGCAAAAAGAAATAAAAATGTAAAAAAACAAAATAAGGTAAAATATGTAATTATTCCATACTTCTTTAAGACTTCTAAGCTTTTTGAGCAACCAAAAAGTAAATAATAACAATAAATTAAAAATGTAACATTTTTTCAATTTTCAGTATTACACTTCTTAGACTGAGTTTATCCTTTTTTCAGACCATGAACGTTTTTGTTTGTTTTGTTTTGTTTTGTTTTTTGTTTGATTTTTTGTTGTTGTTGTTGTTGTTCTGTGCTCTTAGAGTTGACTTTTCAGTTTGGGGAAGAAAGGAAGCAGTTAGAAGAAGCAGTTTTATGGTGCTCTAGTATAAAATTAAGCATTCTTTTTTTTTTTCATTTGTAATATTTTAGAGAAAACAGTTTTGCATGAAATCCTTTGATCACGATTTGAATTTCAGTCTAACAGTACACTGGATCCTGAATTTTCAGAAATGTAATTACCCTATAAACTTGACTTGAGAGGTGATGCTGCTGCTGTTTACCTTGAGCCTACAGGGGTTGCCCACCTGTGATTACAGCCTTTTCATCATCCATAGTACTATTTGCAAATGGGAAAACTTAAATATTTGCTTCATTTTAAATGCACTGCACGTATCGAATTTTTAAGATATTCTCTCTTAATAGGCTTTGCACATGCAATATACACGAGCACACACACATATTCACCACAAGGTACACACATACATATGCATATGCACACACAACACATACACATGTACACATCCCTAGAATACACACACATGCATACATACACCATCACCATAAAATCCTCTAAATTTGAGCATTGGCTTGGTAACTTAAAAGACAAGGTAGCCTTGATTTTTAACATTGTTTTTGGAGTTCAACATGATTTAAACAGTAATGACAATAAAAGAAAAATTTCACCTCATCTGTACAGTGTAAAAGTGGCTTGAGCCATCTTACACTTTTAAGTCAAAAATTTCAAAGCAGACTTTATAGTTTGAAGAGATTGAGACTGAGAGAAACTCTAGGATATGAAAAGCTAGAACATTTTCTGTCTCCTTCATTTGTATGGCTATAGCATGAGCAAAATGACAGTGCTCGTTGGAAGAAGTTTTTGGGTAGGTTAATGAAAGTGTTTGAAGTTTCTTAAAATATCTAAATATAAAATTTAACTCTAAAACATAAACAGTAAAGAGATTATATTACATTAACCCTTCAAAATCTGAGTTATATTTAAACTCATACACCTTTATCTTAAAAATATTTGTACATATACACTTAAACTAAACATAAACAAGAGAAACTAAATTCATAATTAACTTTTCAAAATGAAATTACATTTATTTTTCTAATTATCATTGTTAGAACTCCAAACAGTAAAAACATGGAAAAAGAATATGTAATTTTTGTTTATAGATATATGGGTAGTGAAGCATATCTCTTCACATAGAAACAGTATCATAACATATAGATTTAAATGGTCTTCAGCCATATGTCTCTGTCTAATATATTATGAGCATCTTCCATGGTGGCGTTCTTATTGTTTAAAAAGATACATATAAATACATTTAGCCAATAATTGCCGTATTAATGGTCATTTATTTTCTATTTTTTACGTTTTTAGCACTGCCATAATGTGGATCTTAGTTCATAAAGTATTTTGCAAGTACAATTATTTCCTTAGGCTAAACACTTAGAAGTGGGATTCCTGTGTAAATGAGGTAACATATGATAAATTTTGGTGTATTTTTCTACGTCATCTTTCAAAAGTGATAGGTCAGTTTACACTTCTCCTAAACAATGTTTTATACATAATATTTTCCACTGCTCTTTGTAACACTGGGTATTATCTATGGTTTTAAATTTTGGTGATCTGAAATGTGAAAAAGAGGTCTTTTAAATTTATAATTTTTTAGCTGACAGAGCATTTCAATTTTCTTCTTTCGTAAATTAGTCAGTCTGAGTTTTGCTTATTTTCAACTTGGAGTTGGTCTTCTCCCTTTGGATTTGAGAGACCTCATCACAAATTAAGTATATTAAATTTTTATCTCTTGAATGTGTTATGTATAACTTTCCCTCTCTTAGGTAATTTTAAAAAATTGCCTTTTGATAAATATTTTATATTTTTATTTAGTTAAGTGGATAGATTGTTTTTCTTTTCATATTTATGATCCTGGCATTGTCTTTGTCTTTTATTTCTAGTATATTACACACTCTGTTGAAATTTCTAATGCATCTAGAAGTTTTGGTGTAACATGATTTTTTTAAATCCTTAATTGATTAGGATGCTGATGAAACATAATTTATTTTATTTTATTTTTTTAATGTTTATTTATTTTTGAGAGACAGAGAGAGAAAGAGCACGAGTGGGGAAGGGGCAGAGAGAGAGAGAGGGAGACACAGAATCTGAAGCAGGCTCCAGTCTCTGAGCTGTCAGCACAGAGCCTGATGCGGGGCTCGAACCCACAGAATGTGAGATCCTGACCTGAGCCGAAGTCATGCTCAACTGACTGAGCCACCCAGGCACCCCTCAAACATAATTTATTAATAATTCATCTCTCCTTTACTGATCTCAGGTGTCTGCAATATATGTTGTTATTATTTTAAAGAAGTCAGGGGGGAGGGGCAGCTAGAGAGGAGCAGAGGGAGAGAGAGAATCTTAAGCAGGCTCTGACATAGGCTCAATCCCATGACCCTGGGATCATGACCTGAGCCAAAATCAAGGGTCAGATGCTCAAACAACTGAGCCACCCAGGTGTTCCTGCAGTATTCCAGCTAAATGACAAAACAGTGCCAGGCTCTATCTCTTGATCTGTATAGTTTAATTTCATCTTTACCACCACCTTGTAAAGTATAATTATCTCTATTTTGCAGGTGACTATACAGATGATCAGTAAGTTGAATAATATTCCCACTGTTTTGAGCTATTAAAAATCATATTCAGTATTTGAACCCAGCATTTGTCTAGTTTCAAAATCTATGCTCTCCATTTCACCTTGATTTTCCCCCAAACAAAGAGAAATGATGGATTTTCATAAGAAAACCTGAATTACTGAAACATACCCAGTGCAGCATCACATTTAGGAGCACACTCTGGAACCAAATGGCCCGGGTTTTAATCCCAAGAAAACTATTTATTAGATGTTTGGTCTTTGGTAAGCTATTTAACATTTCTGAACCTCAGTTTTACCATTTGGATATGGGGTTAATAATAGTACTGACTTCACTGAATGCCTGCTTCAAAACAAGTGCTATATATATGCTAACTATTATTATACAATTACATTTTCTTATTAAAATAGATTATATAGTACATAAATACATATAAATACATAGTGTAAAGATGCAATATTTAACTTTTTACTTAATGAAACATTTCTTCTTGGGGAAAAAGAAAGAAAGGAGAAATATCAAGGGCCTCATTTTTTTAAAAAAAACCAGTTCACATCATCAAGGTGGTGAGTTTTAAGTGTGCAAGTAGCGCATAAGCCACTGGCAGATATTGAAGAAATGAGAGTTGTCACTAGAAGCCTAGATGTTGAAGAATTTAAAAATGGCCTCCTGAGATCTTTAATGGATAAAACATGTCTATGCTTGAGACTCCTCTAAATACTTTCCCTCTTTACGCTTGTAATTAAAACATTTTAAAATCAGCTTTACAAGTAACAGACTTCATGCTTTATAAAAATATCCACAAAATATTAATTTTAGTTTAGTGTTTCAAGAGATAAATATTTGGTGATGAGGAGTAGATTTTTTAGACAAAGAATATAAAAGGAATATAAATTTATTCATTTATCTATGATTTTTTTTTACATTTATCTATGATTTTGGTGTTCCTGAAATGTGATAGTTATAAAATCCTTCTCATTGGACATGCATCTAGAAAAAGGTAATAGTGAAACTATAGTCAATTGCTAATAACTGAATCCTCTGAATGGCAACATGATCCAATTTTTTGATGAATCACTGAATGTCCAGAATTTAATCAGGGCAAAGAATTAATGAGTAGGGAATTAAGGGTATTTAACACTGGTGTAGAAAAATACAATGTTTGCTTAACATATTCTTTTGTTTTACTCTGGTGAGAGTGACAATAACTACAAAATAGTAAGCATTTTAGTGTTTATGACATCATAAGTAGTGTTGACTTTCTATAAAATCACAATCCCATTGGTATTGTCATCATTATCACCTCTAATACGTTGTATATTATAGAAAAATGAATTTCAATTATAAATTGAGGTTTACCTTGTTTTTTTTAAATTTTTCTTTATTTATTTTGAGAGGGGGAGGGGCAGCGAGAGAGGGAGAGAGAATCTCAAGCAGACTCTGTGCTCAGTGCAGAGCCCTACACTGTGAGATCATGACCTGAGATGAAATTAAGTTGGACGCTCAGTCAACTGAGCCACCCAGGTGCCCCAATGTTTACCTTGTTTTAAGAAAATATTGCTAAGGTTGCTGATTTTCTTACTTTCTCTCAGTCCCCTATTTTTGTCTTTAATGTGCACATTCCAAGCCCAGCCCATACTATCTTGGGTAAATGTACGTTTCCCAACAATGGCGACCATGTTAGAGAATTGTGCTATGGGCCTCACAGCCAGTCTTCACTGGGAAATTAGTCAACCTTGCCACACTTTTCAGTAAAACATAGTGCAGTACAAAACTTATAGTACGTAGCTTAGAATATAGTGAAGTCATTGTTCTAAGTAATCAGAAGATAGAAAATCTTAATTGTACTTCTAAGATTTTCTTCTTTATACTGAAGAAATACATTAATGCACTTTGTAAAAAAATGCAAATAGGAGTTTTTTGTTGTATTTGAAATAACACAGTATCTAATTACTAACAATGTTCTAAAATGTTCTTCGTGTTCTTATTAAAAGGGTAGTAAGCAGTTATAATTTCAGAAATGGCGCTCCTTCCATTTTGTAAACCAGAAATTCTGGAAGAACTGATGGCGTCTCAACAACAAAAACCAGAATGACTGCAGGCTTCAGTGTTTATCACAAATGGCAACATTTTAACCTGACTCGCTGCTAGATCAGTAGTTGGGGAATTTTAAGGCACCAGCTTTTAACTATTAAAAATGCAGAAGTCTGTGTGTCAGTTTCCAGAGATTATTGCTTAGATAAGTGTTGTGGCTTCTATGGTATCTCCCCAAAAGATGTATTAAAGTCCTAATGCCTGTGAACGTGGCCTTATTTGGAGATAAGGTCTTCGTAGATGTAATTAAGATGTAAATTAAAATGCGGTTTACACAGGAGTGGAGTAGGACCTTAATCCAATATGGCCCAAGTGCTTGTAGGAAGAGGAGAGATGCAGAGACAGACACAGGTAGGAGAACGCCACATGCAGACATATACACGCGCTCATAGGGAAAAAATCCAAGTGATGGCAGAAGCTGAGACTGGAGTTATGCAGCTGTATGCCTAGGAACACCAGGGATTGCTAGCAATCGCCGGAAGCTAGGGAAGAGGTAAAGAACAGATTCTGCCTCTGAGCCCCCAAGAAGGAAACAGCCTGCGGACATTTTGATTTTGAAATCTGGAACTGTGGGAGAATAAATTTCTGTTATTTTAACCTGCTCATTTTGTGGCATTTTGTTACACCAGCCCTAGGAAACGAATATATACAGTGGTTTGAGGCCCAGGATTCTGCATTTTTAACACATACCAGATCATTCTGAGGCAGATGTCTGTGGGAAATCATTTGAGAAACTACTGTCACACCCCCCATCATTCTTCCTATTGTTCTATAGTCAGAAATATAATTAAAAACATATAGTCCTGATAATTCATTTCTTCTTATGATGATTTATTTCCTCAAAAAGGATGTACGACAGGAAAATTCACAGTTGAGTAACATGAAACTATATATTTAATAATAGTTTGGGGAGACAAAGATAAAGAATGAACTTTAAAAGGCATCCTATGGTGTTTTTTTTTTCCTTTTAGTAAGATAACATAATAAAACAAAGGAATATTTAATAATAGTTTAGAAATTAATTGAGTAATTATAGCACAATATATTGTACTATTAAATTTTATGTATTTAGAGTTTCAACAAAACACTTAGAAATTTATTTTACTCTATTACAGTTAATGTGCCTCCTGAGAGGTACTTTATAATGTGCTCAGTGTTCTAAGAATATTCAAGGACTTTCTAATATTTTGTCACTGTTGTCCCTGCTGCCTGTTATCTTCCCCATTAGAATTTCCTTCCCAGGTGCCATCAAGTCAGAGATATAGTAACTAGAATACTGAAGATTAAACAAAGCTGGGGACACCTGGGTGGCTCAGTCAGTTGGGTGTCTGACTTCGGCTCAGGTCATGATCTCACAGCTAGTGAGTTGGAGCCCCACATTGGGCTCTGTGCTGACAGCTCTGAGTCTGGAGCCTGCTTCGGATTCTGTGTCTCCCTTTCTCTATTCCCCTCCCCCGCTTATGCTCTGTCTCTCTCTCTCTGTCACTCTCTCTCTCTCTCTCAAAAATAAATAAACGTTAAAAAAATTAAAAAAAAGATTAAACAAAGCTTTGGGTCATGTCTGTTCAACCTATTCAATATGGTGAGTGAGTGGGTATGTCTTATCAATTATTCCCCCATTCCTATCCCTCCTAACTTCTCTAGTTTTAACTCATTCTAACATGTTACAAAGACTACACTCTCATTCCACATATATACCTAATGTTCCCTACTCCTAGACGTCACTGCAACACAGTCTTATGATGATCCTCTTCCCAAGAGGACTTCTGACCTCCAGAACTCTAAGGACTAAATTTGTGTTGTTTTAAGTGATTACATTTTGTTATTTATTACAATAGCAAAAAGAAACTAATCCAGTGCTCTTTTAATGGCAAAAACCCAACTCAAATTATTTTAGGCAAAAGAAGAGAGCATATTATATGGAAACCAAAGAAACCAGGTCCAGTTATATTAGACAAAATAGACTTTAAGTAAAAAATGTAACAAAAGACAATGATGGTCATTATGTAGTAAAAGAGGGGTGAATTCACCTAGGGGATATAACAATTATAAATATATATGCAACCAACAACAGAGCATCTGAACAGATCTGAAGGGAGCAATCACTAACAATACAATCATGGCAGGGGACTTTAATGCCCCACTTTCAGTGATCATCCATACACAAACTAAGGACTTGAACTATAAGGAAATAAGGAAACACTGGACTTGAGCTATACTTTAGACCTACTGGACCTAAAAGACATATACAGAACATTCCATCCAATAGCAGCAGAATATATATCATTCCAAGCACACATGAAATATCCTCCAGGATATATCACATTTCAGGTGACAAAACAAGTCTTAGCAAATTTTAAAAGATTGTAGTCATGCCAGTTATCTTTTCTGACCATAATGGTATATAACTAGGAATCAGTAACAGGAGGAAAACTAGAAAATCCGCAAATATGTAGAAATTAAACAACACACTACTTAACAACCAATTGGTCCTTCAATGAAATTAAAAGATAAATCAACATCTTAAACAAAAATGGAAACACACCATACCAAACTAATGTGATGCAGCTTAACAAGTCCTAAGAGAGAAGTTTATAGCAATACTTACATTTTAAAAGAAAGGAAAAGAAAGATCTCAAATAAACAACTTAATTTTATACCACAAGAATTAAAAAAGACAAGAAAAAACGAAGTCCAAAGTTGGCAGAAGGAAGGATAAAAAGGATCAGAACTGAAATAAATGAAATATAGAATGGAAAAACAATAGAAAAGATTAATGAAATGAACAGTGTTTTTTGTTTTGTTTTGTTTTTTTTAAGATAAACAAAAATTGGCAGACTTTCAGCTACATTTACCAGGGTAAAAAGAGAGAGGACCCAGATAATATTAGAAATGAAAGAGGAGACATTACAACTGATACCACAGAAATACAAAGGATTATTAAAAGATTACAATGAGCAATTATATGGCAACAAGGTAGACAACCTAGAAAAAATGGACTAATTAATAAAAACATACAAGTTTGAATTATGCTTTGAAAAAACAGGTAATCTTAACAGATAAGTAAGGAGATTGAACCAGTAATTAAAAACCTCCCATCATAGAAAAGCCCAGTTTTATTTATTATTTTCTAGTTTTATTGGTGAATTCTACCAAATATCTAGAGAAGAATTAACACCAATCCTTCTCAAACTCTTCCAAAAAAATGTGGAGGAGGGCACACTCCCAAATTCATTTTACAAGGACAGCATTGTTTGGATACGAAAGCCAGATAAGGACACCGTAAGAAAAGAAAATTACAAACTGATATCCTTGAATAAATATGGATTCAAACATTCTTAAAAAAAATATTGTAACACTGAACTTAGGGGCACCTGGGTAGCTCAGTGGGTTAAACATCCGACTTCAGCTCGGGTCATGATCTCACAGTTCCTGAGTTTGAGCCCCTAGTCGGGCTCCATGCTGATAGCTTAGAGCCTGGAATCTGCTTCAGATTCTGTGTCACCGTTTCTCTGTCCTTCCCAGGCTCACACTCTGTCTCTCTCTCTCTCTCTCTCTCTCAAAAATAAACATTAAAAAAAATTTTTTTTAAGAAAACTGAACTTAATAGCACAGTTAAATAATCATTCACAATGATCAAGTGGAATTGTCCCTGGGATGCAAGGATGGTTCAGAATATACAGACTCTTATGCTTTGGCTCTCTCCCACTCTAACCTCTTTTTTTTTTTTTTCCTTCCCCTCCCCCATGGGTTTCTGTTAAGTTTCTCAGGATCCACATAAGAGTGAAACCATATGGTATCTGTCTTTCTCTGTATGGCTTATTTCACTTAGCATCACACTCTCCAGTTCCATCCACGTTGCTACAAAAGGCCCTATTTCATTCTTTCTCATCGCCACGTAGTATTCCATTGTGTATATAAACCACAATTTCTTTATCCATTCATCAGTTGATGGACATTTAGGCTCTTTCCATAATTTGGCTATTGTTGAGAGTGCTGCTATAAACATTGGGGTACAAGTGCCCCTATGCATCAGTACTCCTGTATCCCTTGGGTAAATTCCTAGCAGTGCTATTGCTAGATCAATATAATGATACACCATACTAATAGAATGAAAGACAAAAATCATCATCATCTCAAGAGATGAATAAAAAGCATTTGACAAAATTCAACATTTTTTCATGAAAAAAAGCTCTCAACAAATTAGATATAGAATAAATAGAAGAAACATATCTCAACATAACAAAGACTGAGTATGCAAAAGCCACAGCTTAGGAATACTTGGGAATCAATTTGATGAAGGAAGTAAAATATCTATACATCAGACTACATAATATTGATCAAAGAAATTGAAAATGCAAATAAATGGAATGATAACCCACATTCATGGATTGGAAGAGTTAATATTGTTAAAATGTCCACAGTACCCAAAGTCATATATAAATGCAATACACTCTCTATCAAAATTCCAATGGCATTTTTCACAGAAATAGAAAAAAAATCCTAAAATTCCTACAGAACTGCGAAAGATTCTGAATAGCCAAGTCAATTTTATGAAAGAACAAAGGTAGAGGCTTCATGCCTCCTGATTTAAACTATATTACAAAGCTATAGTAATTGAAACAGTGTGGTACTGGTACAAAAACGTATACATAGACTAATGAAGCAGAATCAAGAGCTCTAAATTAACCCATACATATATAGTCAATTAATATTTTATAAAGGAGCCAACAATATTGAATGCAGGAAGAAATAGTCTCTTTAATAAATGATGTTTGGAAAGCTGAATGTTCACATGCAAAATAATGGAATAGGATGCCTATCTCATACCACTTACAAAAATTAACTAAAAATGGGTTAAGGACTTAAACATAAGACCTGAAAACATAATGCTCCTAGAAGAAAACATAAGCAGTAGTAAGCTCCTTAACATTGGTCTTGGCAATGATTTTATGAATATAACACCAAAAACAGAAGCAACAAAAGCAAAAGTAAGCACGTGGGATTACATCAAACTAAAAAGTTCCTGCACAGCAAAAGAAAAATCAATAAAAAGAAAAGGCAACTTTAAAATGGGAGAAAACATTTACAGATCATTATATCTGATAAGGTGTTTATACAAAAATTATGTAAGAAACCCATACAACTCAACAGAAAGCTGCAAACTTTTCCTGTTTAAAATTGGGCAGAGGAATGAAGAGAAGTTTCTCCAAAAAAGACATGCATATGGCCAACAAGAGCATGAAAACAGGCGTTCAACATCACTAATCATCATGGAAATGCAGATGGAAACCGCACCTCACACATGTTAAAATAAGAGAACTTACTACAAGTGATGGTGAGGGTGTGGAGGAAAGGAAAATTTTGTATAGCAGGAATGTAAGGTTGGAGTGGCTACTATGGAAAACAGTATAGAGGTTTCTCAAAAACTTAAAAAAAGAACTACCATATGATTCAGCAATCTCATTTTTAGGGATGTATCCAAAAAATATCAAATCAAGATCTCAAAAATATATCTGCATGCCTATGTCCACTGCAGCATTATTCAGCCATAAAAAAACAATGAAATCTTACTATTTGCAATGATGTGGATGGACCCAAAGAGTATTATGCTAAGAAAAACAAGTCAGTTAGAGAAAGACAAATACCATATGATTTCACTCATTTGTGGAATTTAAGAAACAAAACAAATGAACATAGTGGGGGAGGAGAGGCAAACCAAGAAACAGACTCTTCACTATAGATAAAAAGCTGGAGGGGAGGTGGTAAGGGTTGGGTTAAATAGATGGTAGAGATTAAGGAAGGCATTTGTTGTGATGAGCACCGGGTGTTGTATGTAAGTGATGAATCACTAAATTCTACATCTGAAACTAACATTACACTGTATGTTAACAAATTGGTTTTTAAATAAAAATTTGGAGAAGGAAAAAAAAAATAAGATCCTTACTCTGTTGTTTAAAACCTTCCAACAGCTTCCCATAACTCTTTGGACAAAGCAGAAAATCTTGTAAATGACCTGTAAATCCTATGTAATCTGGCTCTTGTATACCTCCACTATCTCATCAGGTACCACTTTCCCACTCACTGCCCATGTCCAGCCTTTTCTCTATAATCACTAATCTTATTCCCTGCTCAGTCTCTCTTGACTAGAGTTGTGATTCCCAAATTCCCCCAGCCCTCTTTGCTTTAATTATTCCTATTTATCCTTCTCATCTCAGTTTCTTATTCCTCCTTATGTGGGTAGACCTAATGCGATTTACTGATTAGGTTAAGACAAGTGCTATATTCTCTCAGTGCATTCTCCCTCTCTCTCTCTCTCTCTCTCTCTGTCTGTCTTTCAGCGATTATTTATCTCGTTTGTCTTCTCAACTAGACTGTAAGCTGTAGATAAGAGAATATGTATTTTATTTCATGTTTTCATCATATCCTTATTTGTTAGCAGTGTCTAGCATAAAGTTAAGTAGTTTCTCAACAAATATTTTTAGAAGTAAACACATGAATATACTTGTATGTTTTCATATTTCTCTTAAGTATATTTATTGAGGGCTTAATTTAGCTAAGTAATCCTGCATTAAATACTCTGCTAATATGAGGTCTATTCCTCATCACAACCCTGAAAGGGAGATATTATCATTCATTTTTTCAGGTGAGTAACATGTAAATAATTGCCTGAGGCTACATGGCTAGTCATAGAATAAGGATTTGAATCTATACTGCTCTGATCACAAAACTGAGCTACTACAACTAAGTCATGTATTTTAGCCTTAAAAAAAAAAAGGCTAGTGGTATCTGTTCAAATATATTTCAAATAAAACCTATGCCTCTATATACAGTAAGTAATACAAAAAGCATGGATGGTTTTGTATAATGAAAGAAAAATATTTTTTCTGCATTTGTGCCTCTAGACAGGTATTCTATTTCAATATTTTGAGCTAGTCCATTTACTTGAACACATGCAGTACAGCAGCAAGAACCATTATTTAAGCTTGCATCTATTTTAATGAAAGCAAGTTCAATACTCTATATAAAGGTTGAAATACTAAGCACATTATTATCTCCCCACATTTTTAACAGACAGATAACAATTCAGATGAGATAAAGAAAAATCTATTTTACAGCTTCCAGAGAAAACACAGAGTAAGTTAAAGGTTGCCTAATCACTACATTCCTAAAGTTTCTTTAGTGAGGCTTGTAATGGCCTTTTGAACTGTAAGCCATTGAATAGGCCTTCTACGCCTTCCCCATGTGACTATCACTCTGGGAGGTCAGAGAACTGTTGAATTCTGGGTGCTAATCGAAAGTTCTTTTCTCTGAAGAATTTCAAAGAAGAAGCTTCCTTGGCCTTTTGTTCTATGCTGTGTGAAGACACTTCTCTTGGTTTCACTCTGGAGAAAATGATCAACACAGCCTTCAATACCATCGTCTAGTGGTTTGGAAAAAAATGAGAAGAAAGTAATTGTTTTCTGTTTATTCTCACTTTCCTCCAATAGATAACTTAGTGTTTTCCTGGTCTAAAACTGTTCTGAAATTGAGGATCTAAAAATTCAGAGTAAGGGAGGCATTAAGCAGTTGAAAAGAAGGTAGGAGCTTGGGTGAAGCTAAAACTCTCCTGTCCATATAATTCAAAGCATGCAATAGAAAATCAAAGAAGGCAGCTTTTATCCTTCCCAATATTAAAGAGTCCATCTCTCTTGGGAGAGGAAAGGAGAAGGGACAAGAGTGTGAGGCTTTGAAACCTGAAAAAAATGAGTAAGAATTGGTGAAAAAGACCAAAGGGTGATAGGATATCATGAAATTGGCAGTAACCAGGGGATACTAATGACTTTGTCAACATTCTAATGGAAGAAATTGAAAATGCATTTGAGAGACTTAGAAGTTGGCAAATTTGAAGCCTTGATTTTATTTCCTATAAGGATTTGAAAGTGATGAAAGCAGAGAGCCAGATTCATAACATTGCAATGTGATTTTGTCTGTACTCTGCTTGTATTTACAAGTTGCTTTATTAATGTAACTTTTTTTCCCACTTTTGGGGATTTATTCAAATGCAAATGTGTATTAGAAGTGTATATAAATGTATACATGTTGCAGAGTGTGAAACTCTATTAATAACTTAAAATGGCTGAATGTTTATAAAAATGGGTATTATAACTTTATATTGGTTGATACCATAGATCTTTGGCTTCTTTCTAACTCTATGAAATAGAATTTGAACTTACACATTTATGTTCAGTCAGCTTAACTGAACCAGTTTTTAATCTCCTTACATCTGTAAGTTAGTACAAGTCACATATACATGTAAGTAATCAGTGATATGAAACCTATGTAAAGATTCCATTTCAATTGACTTTTCTTTTGTATGGTGAGAGAACCCTCTTTCTCTGCATTATAAATAAATAAGAAAGAAGGAACTCTTGCTATTAGTTTAAAATCAATATAGCAGATAAATTGTCAGCCTTTCCCAAGTAGAACATAAAATCATTCAAGTTTTGAAGAGTCTCCACACGATATGAAGAAAAAAAAAATAGTTACAATATATGGTGTTTAATTTAATAAATCTAAGACGTGGAGAAAACTGTAATTAAGCAAAGTCCACAAATTTTATGAGTTACTTACAATAATAATATATTTGAGAAGAGGGACAATCTTAGCTACATAGGAAAGCACTCTATTCAGTCTCTGTTCTTTCAGACTATCTTTAAAAATTACATTTATATATTATTTAGGATTATAACTATAAAGTAAATAAATTAAAACAGGATAGAAGGAGGTATACTTTTTTTTTAGTTTACTTATTTATTTTGGGGGGGGGGCTTTCATGCATGAGCAGCGGAGGGGCAGAGACAGAAGGAGAGAGAAAATCCCAAGCAGGCTTCACACCATCAGCATGGAGCCCTAGGCAGGGCTTGTTCGCATGAACCATGAGATCATGACCTCAGACGAAATTAAGAGTCAGATGCTCAACTGACTGAGCCACCCGGGCACGTCAAAGGAGATATACTTTTTAATAAAGTTTTGTGGGTGTTTAGAAGCTGTTTTGGGGAATTTTGGGGAAATATTCTATGAAAACTTTTGTCTCTAAACAAGAAACAGCAAGTGATCCCATGTTGCATTTTTTAATGTAAATATGGGATGTCCTTTTCTGGCCAAGACATAATAGCAGGGATCAGATTTACTCTCCCTCATGAAACAACAAGAAGAAGAACAAAATGTATGAAATGACAATTGACAAGAGAGTAGATATTAGATAATGAAGGAGAGTGATTCCTAAGAGTGCAGAAACAAATGAAGTGAGCCTGGCGATGGCTCTGACCAACTACTTTGAGAGAATTTTTAGACCACAGCATAGTCAGGAGGAACCCAGAAGAGTCCCAGAGACTGCTTGAGTTGAGGGGGCAGAGCTGAGATTCCAGGGAGACCAAGGCAGCTGGAGTACAGAGACAGAGTGCCAGAGAGAGAGCAGCACCAAGGGAAAACCACACTGCAAGAAACATCAACAGAAGTCCTTTGTTAGGAGTAAACAATACCAGATGGATGAAAATATGGTTCTACATATGGGATAAAGAGCCCTACATGGATACATATATAGAATCTTTGTTTTATTATTTAATTCTCTTAAAAGAGCAATCTAATGTTTAGACTAAAATAATGAGCGTGTGGTGAATAGCATGTAGAAAAGTAAAATGTATGATGGTCGTTCAAAGCTTAGTAATGGAGAAATGGATATATCCTATCTTAGGGTTCTTAGGACATACATTAAGTGCTAGAAAATACTGAAATAGTGGTAGAATATAATGAAAATAGGCCGCAGTAAATTAAAGATGTGTACTAGGATTTCTGCTTCTGGTAAGATGAATTACATGTACCTTTGCCTATTCCCTTTGCTAAGGACAACTGAAAACCTTGGACATTATATATAAAAGAAATGTAAGATTTTGATACTTGGGGAGAAGAAGGAAGACATATTTGGCAACTTGGAATCCAAGAAAGAGCACAGATATGAGTCCCCTAGGTTTTCTTTTTGTCTCCTACCTCCCAG